>NW_018164549.1:5374259-5374900 GCF_001263595.1 Phalaenopsis equestris | reverse complement strand
TTCTCAACATAGCCTCGTTGAGATAAACATAATCGTCTTGAGTCTCTATCTCGATGAATCTCCATTCCAAGAATTTTCTTCGTAGGACCCAAGTCTTTCATGTCAAATTCCTGGCTCAATAAAGCTTTCAAACCACGGACATCATTCATATTATTTGCAGCAATCAGTATATCATCAACATACAGTAACAGGAAAATAATAGAACCATCATCAAGACTTTTCACATAAACACAGCAATCGTACTCACATCCTTTGTAGCCAATCTGCATCATGTAGGAGGCAAACCGCTAGTACCATTGTCTTGGAGACTGTTTAAACCCATTCAACGATTTTAACCTGCAAACCAGATGCTCCTGTCCAGGTTGAGTGAACCCTTCTGGCTGCTTCATGTAAATCTGCTCCTCCAAATCACCATGCAAGAAAGCAGTTTTAACATCCATCTGCTCCAAATGCAAATCCCAAATTGCTACTAATGCAAGCACTGCCCTGATTGAAGTATGTCTGACCACAGGAGAAAAGATTTCATCATAATATATCCCCTTCTACTGCGAAAATCTCTTTACAACTAGTCGAGTCTTGAACTTTTCCCCTTCTTTTTCTGATACTGTTGGTTTCCTTTTGTAGACCCATGGTTTCCTTTT
>NW_018164549.1:5372774-5373928 GCF_001263595.1 Phalaenopsis equestris | reverse complement strand
TGACTGTTGTTCTAAATCCATCTGCACTGCATCTGAACTGGAACTGTTCCCTGACACCTTGTCTTGATTCTGCTGTAACATAAACTGTTCATCAAAAACTGCATCTCTGCTAATCACTATCTTCTTTGCAATCGGATCCCAAAACTTGTATCCTTTTACACCTTTCTTGTAGCCCAGAAAGATGCACTTCTTGGATTTTGCATCAAGTTTGGATCTTTCATCTCCAGGTACATGCACATAAGCAGGACATCCAAAAATCCGTAAATGATCAAATTTAACTGGATTACCTGTCAATGCCTCTTCTGCGACCTTGTCACCCAATGATGCTCGAGGTGATCTATTGATGAGATAGCATGTCATATTCACAGCCTCTGCCCAAAAACTCTTAGGAAGCTCTACATTCAATCTCAAGCATCTTGCCCTTTCAGTTATGGACCTGTTTATCCTTTCTGCCACATCATTTTTTCTGCCACACCATTCTGCTGTGGTGTCTGCCGCACTGAAAAATGCCTCTGAATCCCATGCTCCTCACTGAATTTCTGAAACTGCAAATTTGTGTACTCTGTGCCATTATTGGACCTCAAATACTTGATCTTTCTGCGAGTTTGGTTCTCCACCTCAGCTTTCCACAACTTGAATTTAGAGAAGACTTCAGATTTCTGCTTCAAGAAATACACCCAAATTTTTCTGGAGAAATCATCAATAAAGGTAACGAAATACTGAGATCCTCCCAATGACAACTCCCTAGTAGGGCCCCATACATCAGAATGCACATAATCAAGAATTCCTTCAGTTTTGTGATTTTCATTCATAAAACTGACTCTAGTCTGTTTTCCAAGAATACAAAACTTACAAAGATCGAGCTTGCAGCTTTTAACTCCATGCAACAGATTTCTTCTATGCAATTTCGCCATCCCACGTACACTGAGATGACCCAGACACATATGTCATAGCTTTGCACTGTCATTATCTGACTCCACAGAATGAACTCCACCTACAACTGTACTCCCTAACAGTCTGTAGATATTACCTGCAGTCAACTTTCCTTTCATCACCGTCAGTGCACCCTTAACAATTCTGATGGTTTCCCTATCCTCATCAGCCTTAGGAATAAAACCATTTCTGTGTAGAGTGCCCAAGGAAATCAAATTCTT
>NW_018164549.1:5330351-5372266 GCF_001263595.1 Phalaenopsis equestris | reverse complement strand
CCCCCTGCATTCTGCTTCCGCTGGTTGTGAGCCAACAATGATGCAGTAATCTCATCCACTTTGATAGTTTTTTTCCCATATGTCAGAGTAGTCACCAGATGTTCATAGGAAGAGGGCAATGAACTCAACAAAATCATCGCTCGATCTTCATCCTCAATACTCACATCAAGCCGTGACAGGTATGTGATTATTTGATTGAAACCATTCACGTGCTGCGCCAGATCAGAACCTTCCTGCATCTTCAGCCCATACAACTTTTGCTTCAGATACAACTTGTTCGTCAGAGATTTAGCCATAAACTGAGTTTCCAGTTTCTTCCAAACTTCTCCTGGAGATTTCAGGTTCATCACATGATACATATTTTTAATGATCCAAATTAGAGTAATTACACTGAACTTAAAAAAAAGATGATCCGTCTGATCCAAATTAGAGTAAACTCGATGAAACATTTAAGATATGATCATTCAATTTCAAGGTCATTATGACACATGTATTAAGAGAATGATTTCATGATCAAGGTAATCAACATTTACTGTCGATGAAGTTATTTAAATTCTGATTAAATTTATTAAAATTATACTCTTGAAATTTGATTAATATAAACTCATTCTTTAACACAAGAAAAAAAAAATTAAAAGCTTAGGGATAAGTTTAAACTCTTAAATATTAGATTATTTAATAAATATGAGAGATTAGTTTTGAGTTGACTCTCTTCATTTAGTGTAGTTGGGTAACCCTAATTCAAATCAAACCTAACTTAAAATTTTAAAATTTCATGAGTAGACAGACAGTAGTTACGTATTAACGTACATTTTGGTTAATTTATATACTTAATTCTGATTTTAAAATAAATAGTTTAATATTTTTTATAATCATATCTATTTAATTTCAATATGAATATTTTATATGATCACATTTATATGTTAGTTTTTAGTGAGCAGAATGGAGTGAGCTAGCTGAACGGAGCTCGAGCGGAAGCATCTATCCAATCGGCGGAGTTTTTGTTAAGTGGGCTGGCGGTGCGGGGCAACGACCACGCTGTACAGTACAGTGGAAATTTTGTAATTGCTCCTTTCACCATATATATATATATATATATATATGTTTTCTTTGTAACCCTGGATAATAGTACTCTTTTTTTTTTCTGGAATTAAGAGAGAGCCTCCACTCTACTCTCGTCAAATTCTGTGTTTTTCTTTTGGATTTGCATTGATTATTACATTTCTTTGCCCTAAAATTCTCAACACCGCCCAATTCTTATGTATTTACACATCTAACAATTGAAATTTATTTTTTACATTTACACCACCTAAACTTTCATAAAAATAAAAAATGTCACAGTTTTAACTCTAAAAAAATGGTGAAATACACTTTTCATACATATATAAGGTGGCAACTAACGTTTAGGTGTTAGATATTTACAATTATTGCAGCTTAGTGTGATATATTTATGCACGAAAATTTTAAAAATAATGATGATTTATTTTTTTATGTGATGTTAAAGATTTGAATGGTATGCATGTAAATATAAATGTTTGGGTGTTTGGTACATAAATACATATACGTTGTGGGTAATGTGTTGAATTCCTTTTTTTATCTAGGAATCACACCTAAGGAGTGGATAGTAAGAAAAGAACAGAAAGAGAAAAGTCAAAAGAGAAACAGTCGAGTTTACTTTGTGATAGCCAAGATGTCAATAAAACAACCCTTTTATAGGGGTTTGGTTGCTTTCTCTAAAAAGACAAAAATAGTCCTTCCTTATGCCTAGGACTCCAAGGAAGTGTGGTTGTATTTTTGTTCACATCATCATTAAACTAATATCTTTTGATAAGATATTCTCTTCAAAATCAACTAGGCATGTGACCAAGAATAGGGGTTCCTTATCCTTGGTGACCCTCCATTTGGTAATAATGAGTGCTTGACCCTTCGCACTCGATCATGAGTAATCAGTCAGTCTTTGTTTGAGTGTCTGGCATCCTGGATTTACCTTCTTGGTCACTCTATTCCAGGTTTGCCTTTTGACAGGCAAGAGGCCAAGAAGACTAAAAGCTTTGTAATCTGCTAATCCGGACAATTGCTTTCAATTATACATTTTTAGTTAAACGAGTCTTTTCACTTAGAAAGTTGTGTCGCAATAAGAATGAGATATTTAATACACAATTATTAAAAAAAAATATTTTAAATAATTATGATGTGTACACCCCCTTGAATTTTGGATCCTGACTCTTATAAATAGAACGATAAGACCTCCAACGAGTTTATTTGCACTCAACATTTTTTATTGCCTCTTAGAATCAGCCTCCTTTTGTTTGCCTAACTCGCCGTGGCATATCTTACCTATCTGAACATGAACATCCCATACAAAGAAATAATACGCGACATGTTCATTAAGCGTACATAAGTGGTTAATAAAAGTGAGCGCAAGATGTTGGTGAAACGAAGGAAGGACAGTCCACCCTATGACTGGGGACAAATGTCAAGGATGACTCCAACAATGATTACCGTTGGGGCAGTCATCATGGAAGTGGACCCAATCGTGAGTGATTCAGCGAATGGGCTGCTTTTTGCATATTAACGTTCATGTTTTATTTGAACTAAGTCGTATTTTGTGGCTTCAAATCTTGTGATGATTTCATTGTTTTATCAAATGTGACTCTTTGTATTTTGTGTCATGTGTTCTACCATCTTACCCTTCTGTAGTTAATGGTTTTTCCCTTATAAAAAATATTATGTTGTGACTTTTGTTCTAATTGCCATTTTTCTCCAAGGTTTCTCTTTTGGCTACTTATTATGCCAAACTCCCTTCGCTTTGACACTATGGCATTTAATTGTGGTTGACTACTCCAGTTAATGAAAGATGGCCTATGAGTAGGCTTAGCTGATCAAACTAGCGTATATCTTTGATTCTTCCATGAGATTGAGAGTGGTGGAGAAGGATGAAAAATTGAAGAAATTTTCTGACACTGAATTAGTTGTCTGTTGGGATCTATTCCGGTTAAGTTTGTGCCTGCCTCTCTCCTAGAAATTAATTGATATCTTTAATTTATATGGGATCATTCTAGCCCAGGTGATGCCAAACTCAATTGTTACCATCATGACTTTGGTGGTATATCTGAGGTGGATGAAGCGTCCCTAGTTGATAGATCTTTTTAGATAGTTGCTCTAAATAAGGGCTTACCAGAAGAAATTACTCCAGTTCCTTATGAATAAAACTTGATTTCAGGGCTTAGAGAATCATGTGAAAAATTAGAAGAGAATTTTATTTCAAACATATGGAGGCAGGTTGACCAATTATGAAAAGATCGATCCATTATCCTGCAACAGAGGATAAGGCGAGACTGAGCTCAAGTGTGTTTATCAGGTGATGAATAATGAGCTTAATGTACAGAGGTATATAAAGGTTCCCCTTCATAGAAAGGTGTAAGTATTATAATTGTTTAGGACTATTATCGAGGAGGACTAGGCCTTCACAGACACTATCAACGAGGATATTAATATAGCCTTGGCAAGGGAAGGTCGAAAAGAGACCCTTGACCATTTTATCGCTTGTTTGGACTAATATATTCACTATGTTTCCCCTTCCACCATTGCTTTTCAAGAAAAGGACTGATGAGTTAATATCAAAAGGAGTTACCCGTAGAAGCTGAAACAATAGCTTAATCTATTAGTGCCATTTTTGACTCGTTTCTGAGGTTAGTGAGCTTGATTAAAGTTTCCCTGGGCCCATGCCTAGACAGCTAGTTAGCCACATATAAAATAGCCAAGTTTTGTGGCACTGTAGCACGAGTACCAGCATCGTGACACTGCATGGTGATGGGACAAGTATCTTGGGACACGTAAGTCTCATCATGGTGTTGTAACACTAAAAGGATTAACATTGTAATGCCTCTTTAAGACATCTAAGGAATTCACGAATGCTTCAGTGTCTCCAAGTTCAGACACCCCAACACCTTGAAAGCATGTCGCCTCATTAAAAAATATTAATAGTGTTCTTGCAAGACAGACAAACAATTTAGGATTTAGGGCCTAACCCAGAGGTGCCATGTCCGGTGACACAATGTCGAAACATCTATAAATAAGGGTGGGTTGAATGATTTTCGTACACCCGAGTCTCTCCATAACCAAAACTGAGTAGCATTTATCTCCCCTCTTTGGCATTCTCTTATCTTATTCTAGAAATGCTTCCCGGAAGACATCAAAGGACGTCGTTGCCAGCGATAGACAATAAGGGATATATTGCGACTAGGTTTGTCAGCCAAGATGTGGTGTGAAGGTATGCAGTCTCTCTTCACTATAAAAGGCACATGCACATCAAAGACTAAAGAAGGCTATAAGCCTCAAAAAACATAAGTACATCAAGAACCTCAAAATGCTAGGCACAAGCATAATAAAGTCCTCAGAAAATTACAAGCTTTGGAATGCACATAAACATAAAAAAACGTAAGAAGACATCAGCCTTGGAAGATACAAGCCTAAGAAGGCACAAATCTCAAAAGATGTGGGCCTCAAAGGTACAATAATTTTTTATACAATGTGTGTGTGCTAACTTTGATTGCTTACTTCTACACATTTGAGAAGACAAAAAAACTCAAAGGCATAAGCCTCAGAAGAATTCAATGAAATTATACACATGCACACGAGATGGAGGCAACAATAGCCTAAAGGCATCAGCAATAACCCATAAGTAGGGTAGTGGCAACCCAAAAATTGGGTGACATCATCATAGATATTGGGTAACAATTCCCTGGAAGTGGGAGCAAAAGCATCCCAAAAGAGGGGAAACCACAACTCAGAAAGAAAGACAAAAATAACCTAAAAAACAACGTCGATATTTTTACTATATCAAGCAAAAAAAAAGTAAGAACAAACACATTATAACCATGTACAAATGTCACATCAAACAATTGAAATGCTAGAAAGATCAACACATGCTGTACAAAAGCAACAAGTCAGCACATCATCAAATTGTGTCGATATCGCCTCCTCAAAGTTTTGATACTTATGTTGATTTTTAAGAAGGCGAGCTCCTTCAATAATAGTCGCAGTAGCGTAGGAAACCTCCCCAGAAAGCATGAAAGCAACACTAAAGAAGATCATGTTGATCATCTATTACACAAGTCGGATATAACTTTCCTCTTCACAACAACCCAAAAGAAGATCATGACCATCGTCAGCTACGAAGGTCAAGGAAAACTCTATTCTTCATAGTAATGTGAAAGAAGATCTTATTGATCACCAACCAAGCAATTAAGGGACAAATTTCTCCTTCACATTAACATAACAACATGAAAGAGGATCTTGTTGAAACATAACAAACATACTGGCGATGATGCCTCCTGAAGATGGTGCAATGATGCCTCTCGAAGACGATGTAACAATGCACCCCACAAACATTGCAATGACGTCTCCCGAAGAAGTAAAGCAACGTAACTCGAATACGGTGCAACGACGCAACCAGATGACGGTATAACAATACACCCCAAATACGGTGCGACGATGCCTCCCAAAGATGATATAATAACACACCCCAAATACGATGTAATGACACATCCCGGTGATTATGCAACAATGCACCCCACATATAGTACAACACCTCTCGAAGATTGGGTAAAAAAGCACTCTGAAGAAGGTGAGTTTCTCCGGACTCCCGAAGCTCTCTCCTTGTAGCCCACCACTACGAACTATATGACCAACTATGACCTACATGATTGATAACTCGTGCAGCTCCTAAATACAGTGTCTGCAGCCTACGAATGTCATCACAGCTCACCACTACGACCTATGTTACCAAATATAGCCACTACGGCCTACATGGTCCACAGCTAGTGCAACTATCGACTTTGACCCCAACAGCCTATAGACGCCATCGTAACTCACCACTATGACATATGTGACCAATTATGGCCTACATATATTAGAGCTCATGCAACTCGCGACTCTGGGGCCTACGACCTACGGACGTCATCATAGCTCACCACTACAACCTATGTGACCAACTACCGCTTACGTGGCTCACAACTCCTTCAACTCCCGACTCCTAGCCTATAATATCGTCTCAGCTTTCCATTATGTTCTATGTGATCAAATACGACCTATGTGACCTACAGTTTTTACAAGTCTTGGCTCTGACCCTTGTAGCCTACGGACGTCATCACAGCTCACCATTACAGTCTATGTGATTAGATATGACCTATGTGGCTCACAGCTTTTGTAAGTTCCAACTACAACATCTATGAACAACCAAAGCTCCTGAAGCAACCATCTACGACCCACATGTTCAAAAACTACCATAACTTTCAACTACGGCCTATACGACAAGCTAACGTTATAACCATCGTCTATAACATCCACGACATACTACTAAGTTCACAACAATCGATTATAGCTATTGCAATCTATTATCACCAAGAACTACGTTCATTACAATCAGACTACACATATTATCGTTGAACTACTGTCATATTTAAAATGATCGTCTTTATAACTTCATCTTCATTAATCAAGAGAAGAGTGGACATGTGCACTCATCATTCATAGTGCATTATTTCAACAAGACGTTTTTTTTTTTCTCTTTTTCAAGATTTTCCACATTAAAAAGTGAGTCGACTTATCTTGCTCACTTCTCTTTAATTACGTGAATGTGTGTTAAAAGTCTCGTAAAATGCCAAAAACGATAACCAATCACTCTACCTTTGTGGGCTTTTCCGCACGGATCAATTTTGATTTAATAAATTTAATCTCAAGTGATAACATCGTGATTAATTATGAATATGTTCTAATGTTGATGTTATGTTAATGGTAGTGCCAGTGATTTGTTGTTAAACTAATTTTTATAGCTTCAAAATTTTATTTTTTTTAATAGCTTTGACTACTGATCTTTTATAAATATTTCGCCATATAAATAGTATGACCATTTATAAGAAGACTTCATATAAACTTATCATTTTCTCACTTTTATAAAATAAAAATAATTTATTAAATCAAATCAAAATCACATGTTATGGAGATGAGAAGAAGCATTTCTTTTACATTTGACAACATTGTAGTTCATCTATGTCAAAAAGAATTCACTCAACTGTTCAGTATGATATGATGTGCTCAAGGTAAATCTTTAATGAAACACTCTTATTCATAGAGTAATTGTCTGTAGAGAGTTTGAATAAAACACCAACAAAAATAAAGCTCTTCTAAGCATCACTCATGTAGTTGTTGTAAGGTTTAGAAAATCGAATCGAACCTGCCCAGTTCGACCATGAACCAGTCATAAGTCCGGTTCCGATTCGCATAAAAATTCTTCCCGCATAAAACCACCCAAAACTCGATTGAACAGACAATTCAACCCTCGGATCGATGAACCAAAAGGAATCATTTGGTTCATAGGATACATGGACCTTGCCAGTTTATTATTATTATTATTATTATTATTATTATTATCAATTATTTATTTTTGTGAAGTAAGATTAAGGAAAAAAAAGGTGAACTCTAATTTATTTTAAGGAAATTAAATTTACATACATGCCACCAAATTTTATGTAAACAGCCGGGCATTTACATGAATGCCACAATTTTATGTAATTTACATATCCAACACCTAAACCCTAGTTTTTATATTCATACAACCCAAATCACTTGTATCATATCGAAAACATCAGTATTACAAAGAAACTCAATTTATGTAGATACCACCCAATTTTATTTATTTACATATCTAACACCTAAACTCTATGTTTTTTGCATTTAAACCACCAAAATCATTTATATCGCTTAAAACTTATCACTAAATTAAAAGTGAAATAGATGTTTTCATACATATATAAAATGACATGTTAAAATTGAATTTTAGGTGTTAGATATTTAAATACAAAGGAATTGTGGCATGCAAATCAAAAGTATTATCATTTTTTAATATATCTATGATTTATTAAGTCATCCGATTGATTTAACCCCGATTCAATCATGAACCTTTCGTTTAACCGGTTCAATATCTAGTATGACTTTCATAACACTGGTTATAAGTGCAAAACTGAAAAGGTTAATTCTAATTATTAAATGAAAAAACAAAAAAAAAACCATATTTGCATATAAATATTTATTTATACTAGATGAAATAACAACCACGCAAAATTTGATATGGAGTGTGAATCTTAATTTGGAAAAATATTATATCAGTACTACGCACGTAGAGCTACGTGCTAGCCAATAAAATCACGCCACGCGAAAAAAAAAGGCGCGGTAACACGGGGGAATATTCCCCCGTGTTATTCATGTGTTATTCATGTTATTATAACACATGAAATATTCCCAGAATACAATAACACATGAATAACACATGAATAACATACAATAACACCTGAAAAACACGGGAGAATATTCCCCCGTGTTACCGGAGAAATCAAGACGAGAAAAACAAAAAATGTATGACAGAAAAAAAATAAAATTTGTCCTATAATATAGGGGGAATATTCCCCCGTGTTATTCAAGTGTTATTTTATAGTGCTATTTTATGTTATTGATGTGTTATTGTGTTATTATAACACCAAGAATATTCTCAGAACACAATAACACATGAATAACATACAATAACACGTGAATAACACGGGGAGAATATTCCCCCGTGTTACCGGGCCATTTTTTTTTCGTGACGTGATTTTATTGGCTACTACTCACGTAGCTCTACGTGTGTAGTACTGATGTAATATTTTTTCCGTAATTTGAGTTTGAAACTCAAGACAAGAAAGATGAAGATGATGACACTGAAAAAGATGAAGAGATAATGAGCAAATGGCAACTAGCATATACTTTATAAGGAAACAAATTGAGCAACTCTCATATATCCTGTGTTGTATATAATACGTTAATTTGATTAGAAATATATAATTGTCGTTAGGATTGCCGCATCTCCATCTACTCATACTATTCGACTGCTACAATCATGTGAATTCATATCAAAACTCTACGTATATCAATAAAATTTTCTTTTGCAGATGCCAAAAATAAGACATGTCATAATTCGGGGTGCAAGAAATATAAAACAATATATTACATATTTACGAAGACCTACACACTGTTAAATGTGGATTCAGTTAATTGTTAATAAGACAACAGAAATACCAAAATAATTTGACTCTATTTATGTACTAACTTAAAAAAAAGATGCTGCGACGCCAACATTTGCTAATCACAAAGGTATCTGATAAAATACAGGATCCTGGACTCTACTTAGAAAAGCAGTGGAACAGGCATTTCAATAGTTTTGCGTCAATACCTCAATTTTAAGCGGTTTGGCAGATGGAATTCTCAGTGTTGAGGATTCTCTTGTTCTGTGATACTAAAAGGATGTTGTTTTCTTTACATCTGGGCCATCTTGGCTTCCTCTTGACCCAAATCTTTCCAGCCAGGATGCTCAGCAATCTCCTCAAATATGCAGAAAATGCTGCTAATACTTCCCTACAAAAAAAATGAATATAAACTCAGAAATGAGAGAGATATTTCGTGCCGATAGGAAAGTGCAGATGTGCAGACAGAAAACTACAAATTGGAAGATTTACATGCATACCGCTCAATTCTTATGTATTTACATGTCTAACAACAAAACTTCTTCAATTTTTACAAACATGTCACCTTCCCTGTGCATGAAAAGTGTTTTTATTTTTTAAAAAATTCAAATAACTGTGATTTTTTTTTATATGTGATAAATGTAAAAAAAGCAAAGTTTAGAAGTTAGATATGTAAAAACTTAAGTATTAGATGGTATGAATGTAAATGCCCCCAAATTAGCGAAGTTTTAATACATACAACACAAGTCTTATGCATTAATATATTTAACACCCGAAGTTTGATGTTTACACTTCGTAACATCTTAGTGTCACAAAGCTACATGAAAAAGGGGTATTTCACTTTTTAAAAAATAGTGATGATGATAGTTTTGATGTAATGTTAAAGATTTGAGTGGTATGCATGTAAATATAAATGTTGAAGTGTTAGACAAATACATGAGCATATCTGGAATGTATGAAAATGCCCCTATAAATTAATAAAAAAATAGCACTAATTTGAAGGGAATAAGGGATGACGATGTAGTACTTCACATCGAAGGAAAGAATAGCTTTTCGAAAAATCCAGTCTGAAAAAG
Source organism: Phalaenopsis equestris (assembly GCF_001263595.1). Taxonomy (NCBI): domain Eukaryota; kingdom Viridiplantae; phylum Streptophyta; class Magnoliopsida; order Asparagales; family Orchidaceae; genus Phalaenopsis; species Phalaenopsis equestris. The sequence goes on along the minus strand of NW_018164549.1, from coordinate 5,362,134 downwards.
GAAAGAAAAATAAGCAGGCATCCTAAGAATATAATTTTACCATCACCCTGCACTGTGCAGATGTGACTTCATATTCCTTGAAAACTTTAAAAAAACATTTTTTTCACATTTTCAAAATAAGAATGATATGACACAAATCAAACATATACATAGAATAACTAACAGAAATAAAATAGAAATCTCTTTAAATATGGAAGGACATAAAATAGAAAATATAAATTAAAGAAATACTATTATTGAAATATATTATGAGACGAGGAAATAAATTTCATCCTAATGTAGATTTCTTGCATGGCAGGAATTTCACTCCCCCTAAACCTGGGTCATAGACTTTGTAAATACCCAGCTTAGTATTCAAAACAATAAAGCTACATGGAGGTAGGGATTTAGTCAAGACATCAACAACTTGAAGATGAGTTAAAATATAGACAAAGTGTATAAGGTCACCATTGACCTATTCAGATATAAAATGTCTATCAATCTCAATGTATTTTGTCCTGTTAAGATGCATAGGATTTTTTGTAATAATAATGTTAACGATTGCCAATGAATATCTGCATGGGATTGACTGTGGAGCATTTTGACTCATTTAAGAACCTTTGAATCCACATTTCTTCACAAATTCCCAAAGAAAACGTCCGATACTCAGATCAATTGTTTGCTTCTTGCTCCTCCATGTTATGAGATTTTTTCATACATAAGAAAAATACCCAAATGTGAATCTTCTATCCGTCAGTTATTCTACCCAATGAGCATCAGTGTAAACTTCTACCTCCCTGTGGTCTAATTTCTGTCTAATTTCTTAAGCAATAACCCCAGTCAGGAGTCTTTTTAAGAAACCTCAACATTCCCTAAACATCTTCAAATACTCTTCATTTGGACTATTCGTCTGTTGACTCACAATGCTGACTGAATAAATGATATCAGGTCTAGCGTGTGATGGGTAGATAATCTTTCCCACCAATCTCTGGAATTAAACATTTTCCACTGATATCTTTTCTCCCCCTGACTGTAACATTCTTTTGAAATCCATAGGCGTCTCAGTAGGTTTATACCCCAGCATTCCTGTCTCTTTTAGTAAGTCTAGGACGAACTTTCTTTGGGATATCACAATTTCTTCTTAGACCTGGCCACTTCTATGTCGAGAAAGTATCTCATAGTTCTTAGATCTTTAATTTCAAATTCAATGGCAAAAATCTCTTTAATTTTCCCAATCTCTTTTTTGTCCTCATCTGTCAGAATCATACCATCTACATAGATAAAGAGTATATCTCTCTTACCTTCCTATGTATGCTTTATGAACAAAATATAATCAGTTTGACATTAGATGTACCCATTAGATTTCATAGTCTTGGCAAACTTGTCAAACCAAGCCCGTGGAGATTGTCTAAGGTCATAAAGTGACTTTCTAAATTTACAAATCAGATGTTTATTCGAGTCATTTTCCAGCCCTGGTAAGATCTCCATATATACTTCTTCCACAAGGTCTTCATTCAAAAAGACATTCTTGATATCAAGTTGAAGCACTTCTCACCTTTGTTCACACTCAAAAAAAAAAAAACTATTACATTGTTTAGCTTGGTCACTGGTGCAAAGGTCTCTTCATAGTCTATCTCATAAGACTAAGAGAAATATTTAGCCACCAACCTAGCCTTAAACCTCTCAATGCTCCCATCAGATTTGTACTTGACATTGAACATCTATTACACCCAAAAGGTCTTTTATATGAAGAAAGCTTTGTAAACGTCCACGTGTCATTTAGATCAAGTATTTGGATCTCCTCTTCAACTATCTTTTTATATTACGGGCTTTGAAGTACTTCATTAATAGACCTGGGTATTTGCATACCATCGAGATTAGATACAAAAATTTTATAAGATAAGAATAACTTTCTAATGGCAATACACTCCTGGATAGAATAATTTGTGTAACTTTCCTTAGTTTCTCCACTAGATTCCACCTTCCTTGAAACTTCACGGATTTGTGGATTCAAATTTGTTTCTGAATATTCCTCTGGTTGCATATTATCTTTGTCCTGCTCAATAGGTTTCTTTCACTTAGTGTACGCATGAAGTTCCTTGTGCATTTTCTTGTTGTTAGTCTCAAGCTGGATGTCCTCAAGTGGTGAAATTTGAGAGACAGGATGGTTAAAGGGAAGTAGATAGGTTGTGGTCTAGTGTGGTTATCCAGAGTAGTGTCTCAAATCTGATATTTACCCAAATTCTCACCCTGAATTTCAATTTGAGGTAGTATTTTTTAAAGAATGTAACATCCATGGAGTTATAGTATTTTTTAGTAATTGAAGAATAACACTTGTCCCCCTTTTGTTAGAAGCATAACCAATAAAGATACATTCGATGGATTTTGCATCAAATTTTGTGTGGTTTGGTTGGTGACTATGAACAAAAGAGACAGAAAAATATTTTTAAAGGAAAAATGGATGAGAAAGCTTTAACATGAGTACATATTTCCAGCAAAACATGGAGAGGGGCTTTGAATCCAATGACCATGCTTGGCATTTTATTAATGGGGTAGGTGGTTGTGAGCACTACATCTCCCCAGAAAAATGCTAGTACATTATGAGAAAAGATTATAAACCTAGATAACTCAAGAAGATGCATATTCTTCCTCTCGGCTATCCTATTGTGCTATGTAGCCTCGACACAAGAACTCACGCGGATGATATCATTCTTTACAAAATAGGATCCAAAGATCAAGTTGAAATATTCATTTTCATTATCAATTTTAAGAATCAGAATTTTGCATTGAAACTAAATGTAAATCATAACATGGAAGGACTAAAAGATTTGAGTAGTTTTATATTTCTCTTTCATAAAGAAAATCCAATTGGTTCTAATGTGATCATCAATGAAGGACACAAATCATCTGACTCCATTGATGGTTCTCAATTTTGATGTTTCCCAAACATCAGTGGATGAAAGCGAAAGAATACGAGAAGTTATACAGAGAGAGAGGTTATACATGACGAATATACTTAGTCAATTCGCAAGATTTACACTAATAAAACTCAAAAATTTTATTAATAAAGAGATTAGTGTATAATTTTACAACATAATGAAAATTAAATGACCTAAAAGATAATTTCACAATAGAACAACTCTCAACAGACTCTGACACAACAGATTCAGGAACACGAGAAGAGGATGGTAGAGATGACACTTTTGTGTTAAGAAAATAGCTCTCCTTCAGCAGGTGTAGACCTCAATGCAATTCATCAATGTCAATCACCTTCATGAATCCACTACCTAAATTCACAAGAGTTAGAATGGAATTTAGTAACACAATTTAATTCATTAGTAAGCTTACTAATTGGAAGTAAATTACAATCTAGTCTGGCTACATATAACATAGAAAAAAGATGAATATCTTTGGAGACTTTCACTTTTCCTTTCCTAACAATCCTGGAGTGAGATCAATCGGCTAGTCTAACAAATTAGAAGGTGGCGATCTCTTGGTAGTTGATGAGAGCATGGATGTCTCCAGTCATGTGATCCGAAGCACCTGAATATATTATCCAAGGTTTAGATCTTCCATTGTTAGCAATACAAGAGGAAATGATACATATGTCATCAAGCTAGGGAGCTACTTGGCAGAGGATTGTGATACTTGTCCAGAACTAAGATTAACATTTTCTGTAGTGCCTCAATTTGCTCTCAGTGAATGGAATGATTTTTTAATCGTAGTTGGTTGTGATAACATTTGTGCGGTTCTCCTATCATAGTTTCTATTTGATGGCTTCTCAACTACAAATTTGTCATGTAATTTCCAACACTTTTATTTCACATGACAGAGTTTTTTAAAATAGTCATATCATGGACGTCCTTTCTTGGTCTTGTTATTATGAAAGGAGTTTTGAGTGTATAAGGTTGATCCTTCAACTGATGGTGTGGTGTGATTTTGTCATCATCAGCTTCTTTTTACTCTCCTTCCTTCGAACTTCTGCAATGGCCTTCCGGATGGTAGGGATAGGTTTGATCCCCATTATTCTTCCCCTAACTTCAATATCAAGGAGGAATTTGATTGTCCTTTTTTATTCAGCAAAGCTAAGTATATAAGGCAGAATATTAAGACATTTCCAAGAGTGAACCTCATTAAGGGTGTAAACGAACCGAAAACAAACGAACAGAGCTCGTGTTCGTATTCGGTTCGTTTCAAATTACGTGTGTTTAAAATAGACTCGTGTTTGAAATTGTTCGTGAAGTTACTGTTTATGTTCAGTTTGATTTGTTTGAAATATGTTTGAAATGTTTGAATTGTTCAAATTGTTTGAAATCTTATAAATTTGTTTGTATTGTTTGACTTGTTCGAAATCTTTAAAAAGCTTAAACCTATATGAAATTAATACTTAAACCTGTATGAATCACAACACAAATGTAAAATAGTCGAAGCACAGCTCACATTAAAACCATAATATCACATCTCATCCATAAAAAATTCAGATATACAGTCAATATACGAGATTTCACTACCAAAAACTGTTTCACTGAAAGAAACTAAATAAATTTAAAAGAAATATAAGAAAATTTAAGCTAAGAGACAAACCTGAAGATAAATACGAAATTATATAATTTAATATAAGCTACGAGGCGAACCTGAAGATCATATTATAATTTATAAGATTTAATTTTTTAAAATATAATAAATTTTTAGAGTATAAAATTATTTTTAAAATATGATAGATTTTTTATACATAATTATTTTAAATTATTTTATATTTCGAACAATAACGATTCGAACATGATCAAACAAATGACTGTTCCTGATTGGTTAGTTTATAAACCGAAGAAAAAAAAATTGTTTGTGTTTGTTTTGTTTGCTTGTTGAATGAATCGAACACGAACTCCCCGACCTATTTGTGAACGATGAGTTTTTTTGACAGCCCTAAACCTCATACATGCCCAATTACAGCCAACATCGTGTGAGTGCATTGAAATATTGAGTAACACTCAATTCTCCTTATCGTAGATCATGCAGTTTGGTCTAAATCTCAAATAGCTCTAAGAAATTTTCAATGCTAGAATAGTTACAAGTGCAACCTCCCATATCTTCTTGGTTGTTCTATAGAGCAGGTAGTTTCATTCAACCTCTGTGATCAAGGAATTTATTGAGCCTGATATTTGGAATCTATCATTTCTTGTGCTGAAATTTCGCTTGTGAGATATCCATCTTTCCCTCTGCCATAAATGTACATGAAGATGGACTGAGACCATTGAAGAAAATTGTGGCCATGTAATTTATAGTCCATGACTAGATAAGAGAAGTTATCAGGCGCGATGGATGTTGATGGTGTAGACTTTAAAATTGAGGTGACTTCCAAAGAACAGATAGTGAGGTCATGCCATGTTTGAACATGATTAGATTGTGAAGTATGAATCTTATAAACCTGCTGCTAGGATGAAAGCAAGAGGAGGACATTTAGTTCAACTGTTGATTGGATGACCAAACAGGAACTAGATGGAGGTGTGTAGCTCTCAATCTCCAAGCGTTCGACACTCAGTGAGAGGAGATTAGGCCATTTGCAAGTCAACAACTTGTGAAATGGAGGCTAGGGCAAGTTGACTCTTTCGTCGAATAGAATGGCAGCAGCATTGTGAGAGGAGTATATGACGACCCGTTCTGTTGAATCGAATCAAAGGATTCAAACAGATCTTCAATGCATGAACGAGATGGTCCTACGTTCGGGGTGTACGAACAAAGGATTCAAACATCAACAGTCGTGGAAGGAATGGTAGAAACGCAGGAAGTGATCTGCGACCTAGCTCGAGTGCGTACGATCTGCAATGCACGATTAGGAAGGATTCAAAAAGAGCATTCTGGTCAACTGACGATATGCGACGCACGAAGTGAAGCATTCAAATCACAGAGCACTATGAGCCTTTGTGAGGAGAAGACACAGAGGACGTTTTGGCACTTCTTCGAACTCAAAACTTTCAGAGGACAAAGAGAAAGGAGACAGAGTCCTCGAAACCGAACAACGAGTTTCTGAGCTCTTATACCATGCATAAATTAGACAATTTTATTTCCTTTCTCTCAAACTTTATACTACACAGCATATATATATAATAACTAACAGAAATAAAATAGGAACCCTCTAAATAGGGAAGAGCATAAAATAGGAAATACAAATAAAGGAAAGGCTATTATTGGAGAATATTCTAAGATAGGTTATTTCCTAATGCAAATTTCCTACAGAGAAGGAATTTTACACTTACCTAAGTGAGCATGGAGACTGACCTCCGTTAACATAGTACACAAATAGGAATGAGTCATAATGTTGCCCATTAATATAGTAGAACTTCAATAACCTTCTTACAAGCTTAAACAGCATCTTTTGATAGAAATGGATGGCTGGCTGATTGTAAGCAATGACATGCAAATATACTGCTCTGCAGCTGGAAATGCTTGAAGCGTATTTTATAACTTCTCGAACCAGTGCAGAAGCTGAAAGAAATTCGGAATTAAACAGTGAATAATCCATTTGTCGTAACCAAAAGAAAAAAGTAAATCAGTCAAATCACAGAATTTAAAACAAAGGGGGTTAACATATATACCACCTAATTCCTATGTATTTACATATCTAATACGTAAAATTTTACATTTTAAATTTATACCAACAAAATCTTCAATATCACATCAAAAAGACCACTATTTTAACTTTAAAAAAGTAAAATACACATTTTCAGGTACATAGAAAAAGAGGCAATATATATCTAGCACCTAAATTTTACTTTTTACATCTATGCTGCCCAAAATTTAAAATCACATAAAAAATAGAACTATTTTAACTTAAAAAAAAAAAATTAACTACACCTTTTCATTCATACTGGCATGGATGTAAAATTTTGAGTTTGATATGTAAATACATAAGAATTTAGTGGTATGTATGTAAATCATTCATAAAAAAAGAGATAGAGAAGAAAATAACCTATGCCAAGGTTCCTGTATTGTTCTACCACACCAAGTGTCAAGATATAGACTAGAGTTTGATCCTTCCTTGACATGTCATATCTTAGTAAATTCTCAATCTGTGCAAGCAAAGACTTCAAATATTTTTATACATTCAACTTTTCTAAAAGGTTTTATGTAAGTTCGCTACCTCACTTTCTTTTACTGAGATGATGCGTGTTGTGACAAATCCGATAAGCTCATCAAAGCGGCCATCTGACCGGCTAATGTCAACAGCACCCCAAGAGACGATGCCTAGCCCATTGACAACATTGAGGAAGAAGTCTATGTCATACCTGCAAAAGAATATCAGAGAAGAGATTTTTTTAGGGAAATTTACATACGTAGCACACAATTCTTATGTATTTATATATCTCGCACCTAAACTTTCATATTTACATATATATATATATATATATATATATATATATATATAGCACTTTGGTGCTTTAACCCTATGCCTGACAAGGTGTATTTCAGTTTTAAATAAAGCTAATAGTGCCATTTTGATGTGAAATTAAAGATATGAGCGCTATGTGTGTTAATATGGAAGTATAGGTGTGAGATATGTAAAGACATAAAAAATGTGTGCTGTATGTAAATGCACCATTTTTTTAATGATGATTTAAACCAGTGATAATATATATAGGAATCACATGTACACAGAAGGGCGGCATGGTACCTTACGGGGAATAAAGAAGCATGGATCAGCTCAAGAACTTGAAGATCAGATGGCCGAATTGGCCTGTAAATGATTGTTGGGTGGTGTTTAATTTTGAAATCAAACATGACAAGCTTCGCCACAAATCTAGTGTGAACTTCTAAGACCAGAGAATATGCATTGGGAAGCACGCATCCATCTATGGTACATTGATTTATCTTGCTATGCTACCATGATAAGTTTAGACATTATTAGTGCTACTCTCACTTGGACCCCTGCAATTATCAGCAGCAAAAATGAAATCAGTTCCATATAACAGCATAAATTAAGCTCACATAAAATGTCTATGTATGTATTTGTTATTGAATTTATCTATGCCTCACTGAATGATTAACGATGCATGATTAATGATGCATGATCCTTAGTATATAAAGTGTTTTTCATACTCTTGTATTTTGGACATATGATGATTCATATTTTCTCCATGAGATTTCCCTAGATTAATTAAAAATTTGATTAAAGTTGATGTGTTAACTTTCTGAATTTGATTTACTTATAACTGATCATTTAAGACGTTAATATCACTTGTGATCTAAGGCCTCTAACCATCAACTAGAAGAACGAGTAAGTTAACAATCAGTAATCTAGTGGAATATACATATTGTCTATAGAAAATTATAACCTAAATAAGAGACTAGAGAATTCCTGTGAGACTCTGCATGTTTAAGTCTTTTTAACTTTAATACAAGTTCTCAATGCTTCTTACAACCTCTACAGAGGCTAAGAAAGGGTTTATCTCTGGTTGTTAATAATAATGTGGAAAACTCATTGAAAGAATATTAAGGATTCACATGATCTGATTAGTATAAAATTTTCATTTAATTTGAAGAACTCTAAGAACATAGTTAGGTGTTGATTATTAAGAATTAAACTCTTTATTAAACCATAAATGTTGAACACTTCAAACTAGGTTTAGGGTTTATTAAACTAGAACTTTAACCCAATTAGAAGATTTAACTAGTTCCCTGTGGGATCTATTCACAGACTCAAATTTGCATATTACTTGAGCGACATATGCACTTGTATAGTTGATCCTTACTTCACAGCAATGTGGACCCAACAAGTTTTTGGCACTGTTGTTGGAGAACGACGTTAAATTTCTAATTTAGAAAAATTCTAATTAAAATATTTGAAGATTATAATTGAAACTTGTATTTTATTTATTCAGTATGGTGTTGTGTGTATTTCATTTCTTGTATTGTTATTTATATTGTGAAAATCCAAAAATATTGCATCTTGTGATTTCTTTTATGATATTTAGCACATTATTTGCCTTAAAAGTGATTGTCGCCTTGCACATTTTGAATCATAGTTTGTGCTTTTTTTTTTAATTTAGGGCCATTAGGTGATAGCCTTAAGTTGTATGTGTAGGATTGGATTACCTAATCTTGTGCCATACGACCCTAAACTAAAAAAAAATTATTAAGAAGCTCAAAAATTTTAAAAAATAAAAAAAAAATCTAAGAGAAATGACAAGCACCTCAAGAATAGAATCTCATGTCTGGACGACTTGGGGAATTTGCTAACCCCATCGTAGATGAAACACAGAGGAGTATCAATAACCCTACCATTCAGGCTAACACTTTTGAACTCAAACCTGGTATCATTCAGATGGTTCAAAACAACCAATTTGGAGGCTCGCTTGTAGAAGAACAAAACCTCCATATAGCTCATTTCCTAAAGTTATATACGACTTTTAGTAATAACGATGTATCAGACGACGTTGTTACACTTAAGTTGTTTTCATTCTCTCATATTGATAAAGCTAAGTTTTGGTTGAATTCTTTAGCCCCTGGATTTATAGCAACTTGGACTGACTTTGATGAGAAATTCCTAGCAGAGTACTTCCCACCTTCAAAAACTGTCAAACTTAAGAATGATATCATGTCTTTCATCCAATTAGATAGTGAATCCATTTATGAGGCTTGGGAGAGGTTCAAAGAGATGCTTAGGAGGTGCTCGCACCATGCTCTACCTGACTGACTTATCATTCAATTTTTACAATGGGTTGGTGGGATCATTGAGATCGCTTATAGATAATGCGACTGAGTGATCTTTAATATCTAAATCATTTGAATAGGCCTATATTTTGATCGAGTAAATGACTACAAATAATTTTCAATTGACCTCTAAGAGATTAAACCCAAGGAAGATAGCCAATGTCCATGATAATAATGTCTTAGCAATTTTAACTTCACAAGCAGCGGCAATATTCAAGAACTTAGACAATTTAGGTTTGAATTATGCACTAGGATCAGTAGTAATACAAGAAAATGCTTATGAACAGCTAGTTGATCCTATTATTATGTATGTAGAGTTTACGAATGCAATTAATAACATACCCACAACATGGACTCCAATACTTATAACTCCGATTGGAGGAACTATCCAAATTTTAATTGAAATAACAATAATCAAGATGTAGGACAGTGGCAGTGGGGTAGCAACCAACCTAATCCGACAAGAAATTTGAAATAGGGAAATAGTAACCCGAGATCTAACTTCCGATCATGATTCACTTTCAATATTTAGTTCAAAAAAAAAGAAAATATCTTTGAAAGAAATAGTGTTACAGATAGCAACCAACCTAATCCTACAAGAAATTGGACCCGGACAATAGTATCCCAAGATCTCATTATGCATCATAATTCACTTCCAATACTTAATTCAAAGAAAAGAAATAATCTATGAAATAAATAGTATTATAGATGGAGGATCAATTATAAAGTCAAGTTGCAGTCATGAGAAATATTGAAAATCTATTTGGTCAAGTAGCTAAGTATTCAAGTAACAAACCTCAAGAGACTTTACTCAGTAATACGGATGTGAATCAAGAAAGTAAAAAAAAAAAGATTATGTGAAAATCATTAAGTTAAGAAGTGGAAAGGAATTGGAAGAGGTGACTAGGAGGGAGTCTCGTGAGGAAGAACATAAACCTGAGCTTGAAAGATCTGGTGAAAAACTTGTCCAAAACTCATGAAACAAGAAAGACCACCAATATATTTTCCCCAAAGACTTTAAAAACATAAATTAGACCAAAAGTTCTTGAGGGTCTTAGAAGTGTTCAAAAAGTTCACAATCAACATCTCATTCATCGAAGCTTTAGAACAAATACCTATTTACGTGGATTCATGAAAGACGTATTGAATAAAAAAATAAAACTGTGTGAATTTGAAATTGTAGCTCTGAGGAGTGTAGTGTTATCCTTCAATAAAAACCCACGTAGCTTCACCATCCACTATGCCATATGAGAGAAATTATTCGGGAAAGTGTTATGTGATCTTGGGGTCAACATCAACCTTATGTCTCTACCTTTAAGAGACGAGACTTAGAAGAAATTCAGCCTACTATAGTAACCTACAGTTAGTTGACCGCTCTCTTACCTATTATAAGGGGGTGACAGAGTACGTTTTGGTTAAGGTTAATAAATTTATCTTCCCTGCTGATTTCGTCTTCTTCGATATGACGAAAGATAAGAAGATCTAGATTATCTTAGGTAAACATTTTCTAGTTACATAAAGAGCTATGATAGATATTCAAAAAAGAGAATTGACAATGAGAATCAATGCTCATGAGGTTATTTTAATGTTTTGAAATCAACTAAGTTTTCCCAAAACCCCAACATTGATTCATGCTTTCAGTAAGATGTGTTGGATGGAATGATTAGAATCAAATTAGAAGAGACCGTGGAGATTGACCCAGTGGAGTGTGATTGAAGATAATAGTAAACACCTTAAGAAGGAATCTGCTCTACTGTTAAAAGAGATCCCTAGAGTGATTTGGGATAGCTTTGAGATTTTAAACACCTTAGATGATGTTTAACCATTAGTACCTTCTATGGTTGAGGCCCCAGACTTGGAACTTAAGATTCTCCCTAAACATTTAAATTATGCATTCTTAGGATAATCTTCTACTTTGTCTGTAATTATTTTTGTTGGATTGAGTAAACATTAAGAGACAATTAATGTGAGTATTGAGGGCTTCAAGAAAAGCTTTTGGGTGGATTATTATAGATATCGATGGTATTAGCTCTTCCTTGTGCATAGATATAATATTAATGGAGGAAGATCATGAACCCAATGCTGACCCTCAGATAAGGCTAAACCCAATAATGAAATAGCTAGTGAAAAATGAGAGATTGAGGCGGTTAAATGTGGGAATTATCTACCCAAATCCATATAGTACACGGGTTAACCAGATACATAGTGTACCCAAGAAGGGGGTGTGGTTGTAATGGAGAATGAAAATAATGAACTTATATCCACTAGGAGTGTCATACGTTAGAGGATCTATATAAACCAAAGGAAGTTGAATAAAACAACTAGAAAGAGCCATATTCCATTCCATTCCTTGACCAAATACTTGATAGATTGACAAGACACCTTTATTTTTGCATCCTATATGGTTATTTGGGTTACCACCAAATTCTTATTGCACCAAAAGATCGAGATAAAACAACTTTCACCAACCCCTATGGAACATATGTCTTTAGAAAGATGCCAAGATATTATGTTGTCTTTCTTTTTAGACTTGATCGAAAAAGGGATTGAGGTGTTTATGGACAACATTTTTGTATTTGACATATCCTTTAATTCATGTCTTAATCATCTTTCAAAATTTTTGCAAAGACGTGAAGAGACTTGGTACTAAATTAGAAGAAATGTCAATTCATGGTGATGGAACGCTAAATTTAAAATTCAATTGATAGAAAAACTAACCCCACCAACTTCGGCTAGAAGGATCAAGAGTTTTTTAGGGAACGCAAAATTATATTGTAGGTATATTAAGGAATTTTGTAAAATTTCAAAGCATTAGTGTCATTTCTTAGGAAAAGATATGCTCTTTATGTTTTATTAACATTGCCCAGCAGCCTTTGAACTTTTAAGGAAAAAATTATTCACTACACTTGTTATAGTTTCACTTGATTGGGAATTTTTATTTGAACTCATGTGTGATGTCAGTGATTATGCAGTTTGGGTTGTGTTAGGACAGAGAAATGATTGGATTTTTTATGTGATATACTATGCGAGTAGGACTCTTAATGAAGCAAAAGTGAATTACACCACTACTAAAAACGGGTTACTTGTTAGAGTATTTATATTTGATAAACTTAGATTTTACCTTATAGGCACAAAAGTCAAAGTCAATACTGACCAATCTGATATCAAATATCTTATAACTAAAATGGATGACAAGTTACATTTGATCTGTTCGATACTTCTATTACAAAAATTTGATATAGAAATAGTGGACAAGAAGAGAGCTAGAAACCAAGTAGCTGATCATTTATCTGGGTTAGAGCAGAAAATTCTTTGGATTGGTTTGAAAAAATTAATGAAAATTTTCCTAATGAATAACTTATTTCAATTTCTGAACATAATATTCCATGTTATGTTAATATAGTGAACTTTATTATAAGTGAAATTATTCTTTTTGACATGTGATATCACCGAAAGAAAAAGTTTGTGTCTGATATCGATTCTATTTTTGGGATGAATCATATCTCTTTGTAGGTGTAAGAATCAGATAACTAGGAAATATATTGTTTTAGAGGAGAGCGAAATTATTAGATCATGTCATGATTTAGAATTCAGAGGGCATTTTAGAGGATTCAAAATTGCATCTATAATTTTGTAATTTGGATTTTTGGAAGAGAGATTAGATGCCCATAAATTATATTTAAGAAATCGAATTACTAAACGTTCGAGAAATAAATTTTATGGGACCATTTGAGCATCATCAAGAAACCCATACATTTTATTAATAGTAAACTATGTCTCGAAATGGATTGAAGAGGTGAGTTTACCCAAGTGTGATTCCCATAGTGTTCGGTAATTTTTTAAGAAATTTATTTTTAACAGGTTTGGAACACCCAAAGTAATAATTAGTGACCGATGAAGATAAGTTTGTAATAGAAGAATTGAGACAGAATACTTAATTTTTATCATCCTCAAATTACTAATCTTGGAGAAGTTTCTAAGAGATTAAAAGAATTCTAGAGAAAGCTGTGAACCTTAGTATGAGAGGCAGTTCCCTTAGGCTATATGATGCATTATGAGCTTATAGGGTTGCCTTTAAGACACCTATGGGTATGTCACCCTATAAGTAGATTTTTTTTAAAATTCTATCATTTGTTTGTAGAACTTAAACATAAAGCTTATTGGGTATTTAAGAAATTTAACTTTAATTTCAAATACTTGACACATAAAAGATTATCATAGTTGAATGAATTTGGAAAAATTAGAATGGAAGCTTATAAAAATGTCAAAATTTATAAGAAACATATGAAGAAGTAACATACTTAGAAGCTAATTAGAAAAGAATTTACATATTGACATGAGGTTTTGCTATATATATATATATATATATATATCAATTAAAATTATTTCCAAGAAAATTAAAAGCCAGGTGGTCTGGCTCAATTACTGTAATAAGAGTTTACCCATTTAGAGTTGTAGATAATAAGAATAATAAAAATGATTGTATTTTCAAAGTTAATGAAAATAGATTAAAGCCCTATTTAGGATGAGATAGGAGAGGTCTTAGTGAAACCATTAATTTGGTTCATCCTAATTAAAGAACTTACATTGTCTAAATAAGGACTTTAAATCGAATGCTACTTGGGAGGTAACTCGAGCGTTATTTTGTGTGTTGATTGTATATTTGTTTTGTAGTTGTTATAGGTTAACTTTTGTTTGATGTTTTTGAGTGTTTATGTGTTTGATATGCTTTATTTATTATTAGAAAGCTTTAGGTGTGATTGGTGTGTTTTAAGGGTTTTATAATACAAAATGCATGTTTTTTTCCGGTCCTTAGCGCCCACCCCGGCGCCACCTCTGGATCATCAGTGTCGCCTTGCTCAAGCTGGCGCGTAGGCTCTTCCCCGTTGAGTAGCACCCCAGCGCCACTCAAATTCCAGATCTCGTTCTATATTACGCGTGAGCTTCTCGTGAACACTCCCATTCGCCATTTCCGTTGCCCTAGCCAAAAGAAGAGACGAGGAAGAAAAGAGGAGAAGAATGCTAGAGGAGATCCTAGGGTTTCCTAAGGCTCATAGGTGAGATTTTCTTTACATTTTTCTTGCTCTTTTCAAATCTTTTGTTAATCCCCTCCATTTGTCTTCTTCTCCTTCTTTGACCTTTAAATTTATGACTCCTAAGACTAAAGGAGTGAGGTGAGACACATCTTTTGATAACAAAAAATTTGTTAATATTGAAGCTGCAAATCGATACAACAATTTCTTATTGTCAAAGAAGCTGATCCCTAAAAGAGCTTTCTTGAGACTCGAGGATAGGGTTGAGGGTTTGATCGTAAAAAAGAAGTGGGAGAAATTATGTTGTTGCACCTCACCCGTTGTTGTATCTGTTGTTCGCGAGTTCTTTGCCAACGCTAAAGAACAAGCGGATGATAAAATTTTCGCGAGCGGGAAACAAGAAGCCTTTGACCCCACCACCATCAATTCGATCTTTGGCCCACCTGATAATTCTAGGTGGGATCGTTTGAATTTCATAGTTAACAAACCAAAATACAATGAGATTATCAATTTTCTCACCGATTCTAATGCTCATAGAAAAATTAGGGATGCAGAAATTGATAATTTCCCTTGCTCGGCTATGAACATGGATTTAAAAGCATGGCACTATTCATATCCGCTACTCATGCCTTCGACCAATATTAGCGAGGTTACTAAAGACCTTGTTATCCTAAACTTCTGCATTCAAAAAGAAAAATCTATTGATATAGGTTGTGATTCATATTTTATTCAATATATCATTGGGGGGCAGACCACTATAGGATTAGGAATCACTATGTTATTTATGCATTGTGTGTTAAGGCTGGAACCATGGGAGAAAATTGGGAGGAGCAATTACATTCTACGAAGCCTATAACAAAGTCCATATCTTCTTAAAATTTCCACATTTGAGAGAGTTGAGAGTTCCACCAGACCTACCCCTTCTCAATTCAAAATGACATAACTAATTTTTTTTAATTATAATAATTTGTGAATGAAAATTAAAAGGTGATTAAGAATTTTAGAATAGTGAAGAAGAGACGTTCAAAATAAAAATAAGCTTGATCAGATATAATAACTCTCAAAAGAAAAGAAAAAAGAGTTGACTTTATGTATAAAAGAAAGAAAATTTAAGAGTCTCTTGAGAAGAAGTTTGAGCTTAAGCATAAAATCAAAAATTGATGCCCTAACCTTTTTTTGTTACATAAAACTTAGAAGCTTTCTTAATTGGATTCTCAAATGTCAAATTCAAAAAGAAGGTAATGAATTAGCATTTTTTATTGATAAATTAAGCGTCTTAAATATACCTTTAATAAAAGAATTTATTTTAGTCAAACAACATTAAGTGATATAAAGTTCTCTAAGCTAAAGAGGTGGATTAATTTAAATACTACTAGGTTACTCTAAATTAATAAGAGTTCAAGCCCTTAATAATCTTTGCACACTGTTACTTAACTTTGTGATGTTGTTCAAGATCAAGGAAACTCTAAGGAGAGTGCTATTAATAATTTTTAAAAGTTTAACTTTTTCATATTGAATTACTTGAGGGCAAGTAATGTGCAAGTTTGAGGGAATTTAATGTGAAGTAAAAGTGTAGTGTAATGTGATGTGAATTATATATTTTATTTCCTATTAATGCTGGAAGGTAGATTTATTATGTTAGTAGGAAATAGGTGTAGAGGTAGCTCAAGGGAGAAAATTGAAGAAGATATGGCCGTCACCTGAACCAACGTCCAGGAGTCAAGAACCAGTGCACAGAGAGGATGAAATGAGTTAAAATACAAAGAGCATGGAAAGTGGGTGAAAGGTGTCTAGTGCCAAGGCGCCAGGTTTTTGGCGTCGAAATGACCTAATTTTGCTTCTTCATCCCGAGAGCCCGACAGCTCAACGCCAGAAGCTTAGTGCCCATGTGCTAGAACCCACTGCCCAGGACCCAAGACCTAGAGCCTCTGAGCCAGGATCCAGTGCTCAAATGGCCGTATGCGCCGATGTTTTCGAAGGAAAGGAGAAGTCAAGGTGTTTATTTGAAGAACCTGACTACTATGAGAGGAAAATAGAGATAATTTAGGGGAAGATTTGTGAGTGGTTAGTGAGTGCTTAATTGTATTGTGAGTGAAGGAGAGTGAAGGTTTTGTATGCGAGTCGAAGTAAATCAAAGTGGAGTTTCATTGTAAGAAGAAGAATCAAAGCGGTGCAAAAGGAGATTTAATCCTGATTTATTGCATTTTGTTTGTGTAAACTCTTACTTCGAATTTCAATGAAGTTTTCTTTATTGCTTTTATCATATTTAGCAGTTAAAGTGTTGTTTATACTCGTGTTTTGGACATGAGATGATTAATATTTTTTTCATGAGATTTCTCTAGATTAATTGAAAATTTGATGAAAGATGATGTGCTAACATTTCTGAATTTCATTTACTTCTAAACTGGTCATTTAGAAAATTAATATCACTTGTAATTTATGATCTCTAACCAATGACTAAAAGAATGAGTAGGTGATGTATTGTTAATTTTGCACTTGCTGCTATATGTATTTTTGAATTTTATATGATGATACTGCTATATGTATTTTTGAATTTTATATAATGATACTGCACTAGAAATACTTTTTTTTGTTTTTGTTGGTCGTAGTAAGAAAGAAAAAGAGCACGAATCGAATAGTAGGTGTTTGGCCACTGGAGCTTAGATGACAGAAGCCTCCCAACACAAGTTGTTACCCGAGAGACTGACGCCTACATGAGAAGTTGGAGCCTAAACGCCAGCCAATAGGCGCTTAGGCGCCCAATACAAGCTCCTACCCGAGAAGCTGGCGCCTCCTAACCAAGAAGCTGGCGCCCTAAATTGAAACTGGCAGTTAGTGCAGTTCGGACTTTGAGGAGAATGTGAAGAAATATATAAACTTTGATGTCGAAGTGAAGAGTGCTCTTTGATTACATTTTCTTTTATTATTTTTTTGAAAAGGGAATTGAATGAGAAATCCAAGCAAGATCAACAAGTTGAGAGAAGTGAGAATTTGAGAGATTTTTTTTGAATGCTTGTAATCTGTGATTGAATGCTTGTAATCTCAACTTCTCAGGATTGAAGGAAGGGAGATAAGTTCTGAAGTTTTATTTTGTAATTGTTTTCATTTTCTTTGTAAGACTTCTTTCTCTTTCAATCAATTAATCAAGTTAGTGTGTTCAAGCATGCATAGTAAGTAAACAATCTCTTCTTTCTTGGAATGGCAGGATAAGAAAGATGAATGTGTTCTTTATAGATTCGTGTTCACTAATAATGGATAATGATTAATTTGTTGCACTTCATTTACATTTCATTTTGGCCAAGTAGGGTGTTAATATTGTAGTGAGTTACCAATTTCGGAAGAGACGATAATAGAATCGATAGAGTTAATCACATTAATTTGATAGGATACGAATATATATAATAAATTAATGTAAATTATAAGGAGATATTTGAGCATGAGTTAAGGGTTGGTAGTAGGGAACTAATCTGATTTTTAGCCACTTTTGTTTATTCCACTGGAAGAGGGTAAAGAAAGTTTTTGCTCCTGTTTGGCACCCATATATTCAGTTAACTTTCTCATTCATTAACTTATTGAACCATTTTAAGGGAGAACTTCTAAAATACTTGAAGAACCTTTTGCTTTCTTTGTTGACAACTTGGAATTTTCTTTTAGGACTTAAATTAAATCACCATTTTAGGCTAGAATCAACAATTATAGGCTAAAACTTTTTTTAATTAGATTTATCTCGTTCCCTATGGGATCGACAACCGGACTCTAACCCTGGTACTATTGATACGCCACGTATACTTGCGTGAGTCGCCTAGTGTAACCAAGTTGAATAGACATATTAGCAGTGAGAGCCTGTAACATAAATAGAAGACTAAAGGATTCCTAGAAAACCTTACATAGTTAAGTCCTCTTAATTATAATACAAGTTTTCAACGCTTCTGATAACCTCGACGGAGGCTAAGAAGGATTTGTCTCAGGTTGTCAACAATAATATGAGGAACTCATTGGAAGAATATTAAGGATTCACACGATCTGATTCACAGGAGAATGAAATTTTTATCTAATCAGAAGAACTCAAAAAACATTGACAGTTTTTCATTATTAAGAATTAGACACTTTACAAAATAAAAAAATTTGAACACTTCTGACTAGACTTAAGGTTTAGTAACTTAAAACTTTAACCAAATTGTAGATTTAACCGGATCCTTATGGGATCGATTCACGAATTGAAATTTATATGTTATTTAAGCGACACGTGCACTTGCGTAGCTACCCCGTGCTTCACATCAATGTGGACCAATCAGTCTTCAATCTCTAGATTTAACTGACTTCATTATTTATTTGATTGAATTATATTTTGGAAAGTGCTTCTCTAAAGTCATTCCAAAGGATTAGGTGATTTCCTTTTACTCTTGGGAAATTTGTCCTATTTCCGAGTTATATATATATATATATATATTCCTTATTTGAAAAAAATCCCAATGGCTAATATATTAAAGAGAAAAGATACAGATATATTGTATGAGTGGGCCCAAAAATAGACACCCAACCCACACAGTACAACACACAAAAAAGTCAAAAATTGTACATATAAAGATCAAAAAAGCCCAAAATCGTCAGGGAGGGTCATCCCAATTTAGTTCTGCCTCTGCCTCTTATTCTCGGAAGGGATCCAGCTAACAAATTGGTAAGGCGAGTACCGTTACCCGAAGTAATCAAAGTATCATTCATAAAACTCCTGAGCTCGAGTAGATCTTCATTCTTTTTCTTCCTTCTAGAAGTTTAAACCTGTCATTCTTCATCTGAAGAATCAGTCTGATGAGGTGGTATAGTTGTAGCTGAAGGATTACCAATTATAGTACCCACAATAGGTTCTAGTATGTGAAGTAGAAAGTTGCCTCTACACCGTATACTTCCTTAAGATAGGGAGCTGTGAGGTTCTCCTGATTATCAGTCTGAACAATATCCTTTGTAGGTAATAGTCCTTCAGTATCGTTTTTTATGGGGTTTGAAGGTGTCAACATCACATCAATCGCAGTAACAGTAACAGTAACAGCAGTGTTAGGGGGGTCCACAGGGGCAACAGACACCTCCTGTCTGGTAATATCTTTCTCGGATGGAACTAAAATATCCAGAGCAGTGGGGTTAGACTCATCCTTATCCACTTGAACCTTAGATTTCAAATTATGATGGCGCTTGTGGCATTTATCAAGGATATGCCCAAACATCTTACAGTGAGTACAATATGGAGGGTTGTGTTTCATGACGATTTGTTGTCAATATCCATTATGAGTTGTGTCCAGCCAGACTTTAGAAACATCATGTAAAGTAATATTCATTTCCACAAGTATTCTGGCCTCAGAAGATCTGATTAGATTGAAAGTAGGTAAATCTAGCTTCATAAGGTCCCCAAGGATTGCCTCAATGGAGTAGAGAACCTGATGATAAAAAAGTGCAGCTTGAGACCAGGTAAACTAAACCATACTGATACAGTTGGAGTTCATGATTTGGGTCAAAATCAAGAGAATCAAGATTTGGGTCAAAATCAAGAGACCACTTGAGTAACTTCATTGATTTGTCTGCGATATTAAGATATTTCTTAGAGAAAATCATAGTGTAGTCTTCAGCTACGGCTAGTTGAATCAACACATGTCTCCCATCAAAGAATCTCATTTTTCACTTGTCTACTAGTTTGAGATCATCAACCCTCTTTCTAATAACTTCCATAGGTGGATGCCCCCACTGAGATTTTTCAATAAAAACAAACTTGAATTTTTCTGTAGGTTGAAATTTCTTAGTCAAAGTAAAAGATTATTATTTTTTCACCTTTCATGCTTCTCTTCTTAACAAAAGAGCAATCATCTGTATCATCGCGACAATCCTTATAGCTTGAGGGGAAGACAACTGTGGACTCCACCTGAAAGTTACCCACCATGTGGGCAAAGGAGACTTTGTACAGTTCAACCAAAGAAAAAGGAAGCGCCATCAGAGTATGGGGATTAATTGGGTTCACCTGCTACGAGACGAAACGAAGCTATCGGCAGGGAGAGAAGCAGTGTCGAAACAGAAGAGTACAGGGGAACTTTCTGTTGGGCAGGACGACAGAAGTGTCGTCGAGCAATGAATGTGACGAGGACAGCGTGCTAAGTAGACGCGGCGTGCGAAGTAGTCGGCGTCAAAATTGACAGACACGAACGTGCGAAGCAGTCGGCATCGAAACAGAGCGCGAGTCGACGATGACAAAGAAGACGCAGAAGACGAAGCCAGAGAAATTGCAGTGAGGAAAGGAACGAAAACTCATGAGAATTATCGTAGCAGTTGCTAGGGTTTGCCATGAGTCGAAACCCTAGCAGAGCTGATACAGAAGAAGACGAGGCCATGGCCATTATCTATATCTATATATATAATATATAATAAGTAATATACACATTGAAGAAGTTAAAAAAGCATAAATGCAATGAAGTAAAACAAAAATAAGAAAAATGGTTCCAAGAGCATTACCCTTTTAGACTTTTTCTTGTTGCTTGGCTTCACTCCTTTGTAACTTGTCTTCCCTTGGACAAACTATTTTCTTGAAGATAATTTTGGGAGAACATTCTTTGGAGCAATATTTTTGGCCAAATACAGGTGGACAAGTGGGTAAGGCTGAGTGGAGGAGGCTGAGTGGAGGAGGTTAAGTTGAGGAGGCCAAGTACGGGTGGCTGAATGGATGAGTTCCACCATTCTCCCAGACGAGTTCTTTATTGTATTATATTTTGCTAGTTACCTCTCTATGGCTCAATTCTTGCGCTGATATTTATCTTGTTTGTGGCATGATTTCACACTCACCGTACCTTTTAAGGTGTTGTAACCAAAATTGTATAGAGCATAAAAATAGAGTTGTGTTAACTTTTCTACTAATTGTCCCCCGACAGAGAAAAAATGTCCATTTTACATTCACTCTTCCCCTTTATATAGAGGCATTTTATTATAAAATAAAAAATTTAATAGGCATTTTATTATAAAATATAAAATGTAATAATTACATTTCGAGGATAATGTGTCAGAGATGACATATTTTATATTTATTATTCGTGCACTTTGTCTGGTCACAATTCTTCTAAGTCGAGTGAAGAGGGCCAGGGGAGAGTGTCAATTCAAGAGGACGGATTGGAGAGAGGCAAGTGGAGAGAGTCAACTAAGAAGGGCTGATTGGAGACCCCACGTGGCAAGTGGATGAAATCAAGAGCTTTTCTGGACAATCTCAATGCCTTAGCGAAAAAGGATTTTTGTCATCTATATATATACATACATACATATTTATATATTCACTCGCGTACCCCGGCTTGTTGGTTGGCATCCATGGTATACGACCCCTCAGATCAGGGGTTTGAATCCCCTCTGGCACAATTGGGCTTAAGGAGTTGGTACTCGAATTATTAGGCACATTAGAGTTGGTTGGAGGCTCGTATAATAGCCTCTAGCCATTCATTTTTAATATATGTGTGTGTGTGTGTGTGTGTGTGTGTGTATTCACATAACTAAAGGGATTGGGCTCCACCATGCTAGTCAGACCAATCAGCATTCTCCTAAGTGAATGTATTCCTCTACCCACTTTTGATTAATATACCTAAGTAGAGTGGAGTTCAATCTCATTTATTATGAAAATGTGCTCGTAAAATTACCAGTAAGCTTTTTTAATTATATATGAGTGGTTTTGGGTTACACTTTCAAAAAGCACGATTCATAAAATATAGTTTAAGCTAAAAGTATAATAATTCTATAATTGATTTCTAATCATTCCAATAATGTAAATTTTATTCACTGATAGATCCATGATGGTGATAAACAAAATCTATTCCCCCACTCATTTAATGCTCTATATTATATCATGTAAATATGTGTTGATAATGATTTTAAGCTATCAACAAAAGTCAGTGTATATATCACATCTCTAAGGTACAGGTTTGCTTTAAATATATAAATCCATATAAAATCTTTCAGCAATTATTTTATTTAAAAATGAAAATATAAACTATTTTGAAGTATTCATTCATCATAGTATGAACAAATCAGAAACCATGTCATATCATATCTTGTCCATTTCATTAAAAAAAAATACAAATCTCACATGAGCACAACAACAACAAAAAGCCTTTATTTTGATTTAATGAAGTGTCACATGAGCACAACAAATCCAACAAATCTCACATGAGCACAACAACAACAACAACAACAATAACAAGCACAACAACTAAGTGGCGTCGACTAAATGAATCTTTTTTCTCCATTGTGTCCTATTAAGTGTCATATTTCGATTTAATTCTAATAGATTAAGATCATTTTTATACAATATGCCCAAGTCTTTTTAGGTCTACATGTGTCTTTCTTAACATAAGTTGAATTTAAAACATTTATTCTCCCAATAGGATGATCAAATGGCCGATGTTTAATGTGATCAAACCATCTAAGACGACTCTCTAATCTAGTCTGCCACCAGAGCTACACCAACCCTTTCATAGATAGGCTCGTTTTGCATTTTGTCTCTAAGTGTCAAGCCACTCATCCACCTAAGCATTCTCATCTCAGCAACACTCAACTTCATTTTACTCTTCACTTTTAAAGGCCAACATTCTACGCCATAAAACATTGCAGGTCTCAGAAACATTTTATAAAATTTCCCTTTAAGTCTAGACAGTACTTTTCTATCACGCAATAGGCCCGATGCATTTCTCCACTTCAACCAACCAACTTGAATCTACTAATAAAATCCTCATCCATATCACCATCACTTTGAACAATAGATCAGAAATATCTAAAAAATTCTCACCTTTAAATGATTTGATCACCCATAGTTACAACTCTGCTACTTGAGCTACTACTACTAAAATTATAATCCATGTATTTAGTTTTAAACCTACTAAAATTGCATCTAAGGTATTTTAATAACATCATCATTTTTAAAACCCACGAGCAGGCAATCATTACGAATGAGTGTATTAATGAGCCCAGTAATACTATAAAGGAATGAATTCCATCAAACAACATGCATAGAAACTATTTTAAATAAATTATTTCATTTAAACACTTTATATCATTCAATATCTTTTCTATTACAAGCCTTGGCTAAGATAAATAATTTAAACATGAAAAAAAGCCTATAACATTCATTTCAACATGATCGATAGTTTAAGAGAAAAGTTAACTCTTACATAAGTAAGAATAACATTTAATTGGCTAAAATCAACATCATGATGCATTTGATTTAGAGATAATGATATTATCACAATAATTTAGAACTAAGAATACCCACCTAATCTCAAATGACTTATTTTTTACTTTTAGTCCTTATCTCTGTCCCTTTAATGAAATCTCTATAATTATACCTATAAAATACCCTTCTTAATTAAGTTACTCCCATCATCTTAATTCTAATCCTAGTGTATACAAATCATTCTTCTTTAGGTTAACTTAAGTTAACCTTGAAATTTGGTATGCTTTAGAATAATTAAAGAGGCATTTGCATACATAGCACACAATTCTTATGTATTTACATATCTCACACTTGAACTTTCATATTTGTACACATAGCACTTAAAACATTAATATCACATCAAAAACAGTACTGCTGCCACTTTTTAAAAGTGAACTACACCCTTACATTGAAGCACCAAAGTGCTATGCATGTAAATATGAAAGTTTAGGTGTAAGAAATGTAAATAAATAAGGATTGTACGCTAGGTATGTATATTCCCCATAATTAAATTACAAAATTAATTTATCTTTTCCCATTTTTAACCTAGATTAAAAATAATAAAATCAATATTTTAATCAAGTCATCGAATATAAATTGTTATAAACTTCCCTCAAATCCATAAAACCATAATATTTTAAACTCTCAAAATAAATAGCTAATTTTCGAATTCATTCACATAACTTAGATAGTCTTCTCCCCTTTTTCAAACTTTCCTCCTTCCTCATTTTCTTTCTACCAAAATCCTAAAAATTTAA
This sequence comes from Phalaenopsis equestris, assembly GCF_001263595.1. NCBI lineage: Eukaryota > Viridiplantae > Streptophyta > Magnoliopsida > Asparagales > Orchidaceae > Phalaenopsis > Phalaenopsis equestris. Next base: position 5,337,433 of record NW_018164549.1, on the reverse strand, counting down.
TTCAAAAATTAATAAATGTATGTAAGGTTTAAGCTAAGTACATTAATAAAAAATTTTAATTTGACGCTCAGGCCTTAACTTAGTTGGAAAGGAGGAAGAAAATAAATAATTAGATATTTTTTCCTCTAAATTATTTATAAATTAAAAACTTCACTAAAGCACCAAGCACTATAGCAAATTCACTGGCTCTTTCATTTGTATACTCCTGCTCTTGACATCTATTGCTTTCCTGTATCTATCATTCACTCACTCAATCTCGATGGTTGGCTCACTTACTCCCGCCATCGATTTCCCTTCCTTTCTTTCCCCCCTTATTGCTCACTCACTCTCCCGTCTCTATTTATGCTCCACTTGTTCCGCTTATCTCCCATTTGACCTTTTTCCCATGACTCTTCCATTTTTGGCCATGTACACAGCAGAATTGGCTCATCGATTCAATTGAAACTGGCCTATTGAATCAATTTAAAATTGATTTGATGTATTAAAAAAGAGAGTGACATCAACTTAGATGCAAGTATGATGAGCCACAAAATAACTGCAAAAGAGATCAATAACAATAAAAAAGTACACTAAAATTTACATGATTTATTTTAAGCCTACATCAACTATTGTGATAGATTAAATAATTCATTAAACATCACAGAAGGTACATGAATAATTAAACTTCATTAAAAATTGAATAAATAGACAAAAAATACCACTTTGTTTAGCTAAGAGAAAAAATAGTCAAGTGAAGGCTATATGTGAAGAAGGAAATGTCTTTGCTCAAATTACTCTCCTCCTTTCTATTATGAAATTTCAAATGAAAACTATTCATTGTTATGATCAAAATTTTTTTCTCTTGCAAAAAACAAAAAATGGCAACACTTAATTTTTCTTAAAAAAAGCTAAGAAAACTTAGCTTACAAACACCCAAAAAATTTTTTAACTTGCTTTCTCGAATGACACCCCCTCCACTCTCTTCCTCTTCCTCTCCTCTTTTTGTTGGTTCTTGTTGTGAGATAAGTTAACATAATGCAACACTCTTTATACAATATTTAGACATAGTAGGGAATAAGCCTGAATCTAATGTAGATTGAGTTTGATAGCCACTTTTAAGAAAAACTGAGTGTGAAAGAATTAAACTTGAGTGAGGTTAGCACAACCATGAAAAATAGAATATGAATTTAATCATGTACACATCATCTTTGAAAATCAAGTGTGAATGAATTTTAATTTAGTAAACATAGATCTTGAAAAATCAAGATAAAATCTTATCCACAGTAATTAATGAATTCAAATCCAAAATTTAACATATGCAGGATTGTGTAACTAGAGCCATTTAGGTATTAAGCACTAAAAACATATGATACCTTAAAATGCATTCAATGAAGTAATACGCAGGTTCTTAGAAGATGTTTAAGTCCTTCAAATTTACAAAGGTTCATTAGCTATCATGAAAAATAAATAAGTTGGTGAGTTATATGTACTACATAATGCAACTTTGAATAGGGGTTGCTTTAATTTCATCTTCATGGTTCTAGATCAATTTAGCACAAGGGGATATGGATGAGAGAAAGTCTTCTTAGTTGTAGGTCAACTCGAATCGTTAACAAGCTCATGGAGTTGCGTGCTTGAGCCCAAGCTCAAATTATAGCTCAATTATTAAGCAAACTTAAGTTCAAGCTTAACGACGATCGGTTCATTGGCTTGCGAGCCAACTCAACTAATTCTTATTTAGAGAACTTAATACTATGCATTCAAATTAAGAAATTTATTTTCATTTTTTTCCTGTTTCACGGACTCCATTATTCTAACACTTCTAGAGAGCAATGAGCTCCCATAATGACATCCCCGTAGATCCCATCAATGTCTACTCCAAAAAGCAACAAGCACCCATTACATTTACAAATGTGTTGTTCTTAGATGCCTTCTCCAGCAAGTAGTCAGCTCCCATCAAGATTACATATTATTCCCATTCATGCATTATCCAACTAGCAATGAGATCCTGTCACGACATCTCAATGGTCTAGTCGATACCTTCTCCGGTGAGCAATGAGCACCTGACCTGACTTCCCCATTTTTAGAGTTCTTGAGCTCATGAGTCCAGCATGATCTCATTGTTATCCCAGCAAACTGAGCTCGAGCTTGACTTGGCTCAAGTTCAAGCCTACCATTTGTTAGGCAAGCCAAGTTCAAGCTTTCTATGACTTTAGCTCAAGTCAACTTGTTTACACCCCTAACTAGAGATGATTAAGTGAATTGATATCATAGTGCACCATTTGTTTTGGTGTTAGGTCATAATATTATCTCATTTAGAGTAAGGAAAAAGCAACTTTAGAAGTACTAAGACTTAGTGGTAGGCAAGTTTATACATTTATTATAATCAATCAATCAAAGTATAAAAAAATGTACTCTAGAGGTCTTTTGCTTATGTTAAGTTCATATGCATCGAAGATTTTTGAGGTAGCACAACACTCTAGAAGCTTGATTTCAAAAGGAATCGTATAAAAAATTCAAAATTTATTTCTATATAATGAAGTCAAGATAATGATTTTGACTAAATAAATTGTTAAGATAATCAAAATATTTAAAATATGTAATTTTTAAGATAAACAATTAACATTTTTTAGATTTATATAATATCAATATATATATATATATATATATAATAACACCATAAATAACACTCAATAGGAATGATCATAAATAACTGGGATTGTTCTATCAATGATGATGTTGTGGTGGTTGTGGGAATTCATTGGAGTTTGGTAGTAGATTACATGTTGTTAAGAAAGATTCGATGCAAGGGTTTAGAAAATAAGATAAAAATAAAGTGGGAATATAAAAAAAGAAAAAGAGAGAAATAAAGAGTGAGAGAAAGGTAGGGAAAAAAGAAAAGAAAAACTATTTTATGTGATCATAAAGTACTATCTCAACAAAGTGAAAAGCAACATTGAGCTACAAATTTTGAGTTGATTCGATATGCATGAGGGTTTTGATGAATTTTAGGTGGGTAATTTATTGTTTTAGTTAAATCTTATTTATTTATATTATCCCGCTATAAGTATTTTCCATTTTATTTGTCTATAAAATTTTAGGGCGGGCTTATCTTTAATGGTGACAATAAATGTACTTGGATTCAAGGAATAATGCCTTCTGATATCTTGTTTATTTCATAAACATGCATATTTTCTCTATAGTCGATCAATTTTCTTACATTTCTCAATGATGTAAGCTCATTTTAGTTTTAACACCTAAATCATGATATTTTCTTGTGTTGTTTGGTCTCCTTTATTTCTACTTTCTATATTCAACTATTTATAATATTCACTTATGGTAGGTGATTCAACAGGAAAGTTAAGTATTTTCCTTAACACAAGTACAAATATGATAAAAAAAAATTAATAACAAAATAAGCAAGTGCCACAAAAAGAAACCAAAAATTATGTGGTTTGGACGAATCAATTGCCTACATTCACGAGAGAGATAATGGATCCAAGAACAAGAAGCATCACGAGTTTGTAAATAAAATAAGCAAAAATAGCACTCTTCCCCAAAAACAAACACATCAAATCTCTCAAGCCAAAACTAACAAAAAAATCAAGTGAGAGCATGACAAATGATAAATAAAAAAATTTAAACTATGTCAAAAGATTTAAATGTTCTCAAAAAGAATAGACAAGCTCAAAATAATATGAATATGTAAAGCTCGAGGAGGTAAGTGCCACCATATGCACTTGCCAAAGAGAAGTGGAGGACTAAGAAAATAACTATTATGCGTAAACTCTTATTGTGATTATGAGGAATACTTTTCAAGAGTATTAAATTATAATCATCAAGATAAATTATGATAAAAAATAATGGTTTTTTAGGTTTAATATTGTAATTTTGAAAATTAGGCTAAATAGATTGTTTTAAACAAGTCCAATTAAATTACTTGAGTTTGTAACATGAACAGCTTAAAAACAATATAATCTATACTATAATATATTCTATTTTTATTATTATGCATTCTCTATTTTCTACAATTGGACTAGTAGATGACCCTTAATTCCCCTATTTTCTTGCATTTGCCCTATTTAATTCTAATAGTTGCTTCAAAAATTAAGTTCTTGTGCCTATATTTGACCAACTGATTTCGATTACTTTATACTTTTTTTCTTAAACTCTTAGTTCTATTTTCACATCATTCTTCATGTTATCATGATATACAAATAACTCATAAGCATAAATAAAGAATTTGCACACATCTATATGACCTCTCAAATCAAATCGAGTTGAGATGTTCACTTCAACTCCTAAGGAATTAAGACAAATCATTATCTAAGAACACCTTAAAAATTACCAAGCCTGAATCCCTCACCAAGTAAGGATAATTGTCCTCCGTCCCTTAGAATGTTAAATTGGATACTCTTAACGATTCCAACTCTTAAAATTGCATGGATCTTCAATGAAAATTAAAGGATTTGTCATTCAAATGGGAGATTGAAGTGCCTATTTAAAAGGGTAATGGCTAATATCCCCCCAATATGACTATAAAGATGGGAACCCATTACTAAATCCCAAAAATGATCTTTTTCTAAATTGCTTCTAAACTCCTCACGAGAGTAATATAACAATCCTATTTGACAAATAAAAGAATAGTTTTTTACAACAATTGTTGCGTGCCTTTATTCTTCATCTCTTGAACTCACCTCTAGGAGTAGCTCTCTTGTCAGTTTCTTTCCCTCTGTCAAATTCTGGCATTAAAAGTGGTAGCGCACAAGATGCAAAAGTCAGCAAACCCATTCAAATACTAGGAAGCTCCAGTCAGGTCCATAATAGGGTAAAGTATATTTTGGGGATGCAACAAGTTAGTCAAATTGAATAATCAATAGAGCTTTTAAGCCTTCTCATTCATAAAACTTAAAAATATCAAACTTTTCAAAACAAAAAAGAGGCAACGGCATGAAGTTATGTATAAAATAACTCTCTAATTACATTGATCTTGAATGAAAATCAATGAAAAATCATATTCCAGAATAAGTGATAAAAAGAACAAGAAACCAAAAGGAAGTTGTATCGATAGGCAAAACTTGATCGGGAAATCCTGATATAAAACTGGTCATGAGATGTAGATATTTCTCTTAACCAATAAGCCGGTTCTATATAAACAACAAAAAAATTTGTTTTCCGTTCATATACGGTAAAAATACTGCCTTGTATTTCTTCAATAAATATCATTTAGGTTATAGGACTATCTTGTTGTATAACAAAAATATCTTGCAGACTCCTGATCCAATTTTTGTCCCCATCCAGACCATCAAACCCATCAGCTAATCTCTCGAGGAAGGGTTTGGAAGACATTTCATCAAAATTCTCATGAATAGATTCAGCTGAACAAGAAATCAACTCTTCATGAACAAAAAAATAGTAATCTCCGAAATTCAGCACAGAATTAACGGAAACCATCTCCAAAATCTCAATAAAAACATACAAAATTGTTGGATAATTGAACAAACAATTGGAACTCAAGCCTTAGATTCACAGATGATGAGGAATCTCAAGAAATACCCTTCCGATCGCGCTCCTTCAGCGGTTGGTTTGGATCGGAGCTTCTCCTCCGCTGCACGAAATCGAGGGATTCAATTATCGATGCAATACTCCGACGGGAAAATGAAATGTGAACTTTTCTACATGGCGAAGCCAAATGGCTGCTGATATTCATTCGTTCAGTTGGTGTTATAGAGTGGTCGAGCAGAACCAAAACAGAGGATCGGCTTCCAACTCCAAGACCTGCACAAGTTGAGTTCATCATCTTGAATCTGGCTCAATGACTCAGAAAATCAATTTGTTGGCTCGGATCGAGATTGGATTGAAATAGACGAGCTAGGCTATAACTCAAAACTTTGGATAAATTTTTTTTTAGCCGATCTCAAGTTATATATGGATCAGCTAGAACGGGTTTTATTATAAAAATTATATATATAATGCTATGTAAGATTGAATATAATGAGTCATGAGCCAATTTCTAGTGGATTTTGACCTAGGAGGGATCCAAATAACTCAATTTTAGCCGGTTAGTTTCAATTTTGGGCTGGATTGAGTTGATTTCATGCTGAAATAGATCCAAATAACTCAATTTGAGCCAGTTTGTTTTGATTTTGACTCGGATCGAGCTCGGTTCAATTTCGACTCGGCTTGGCTCAAAATCAAATATAACGAGCCACGAGCCGATTTCGAGCCGCGCTAAATCTATTGAGCCGATTAAAAGCTAACCCCAACACAACTCGAAATCGAATTATTAAGTCAAAAAATTCCTTGGACTAAAAAGATATAGTATTAAATTATTAAATTTTGTTTAGCAATGGGATAAATAAAAAGATTAAATCGGAGCTATTTTGATGGGCAATTAGAAACCAGTATAGATCCTCACGTAATGGAGAAGAAATATTGCGTGTGTTGCATTGAATGGTTCAGATCTCTTCTTAGTAATTTTAAATTTTTCAAAAATATAAAAAATATTCAAACTATTAATGAATTAATTTTCTTTAAGATATTTTATAATTTATTGTTTATAAATTTTTCTTATTTCGTTACTTTAAATTTAATATTAATTTGAAATATTTATAGGAGAAAATATTTCTTTTCTTCTATAAATATTTTATCAAACTTTGTTTAATGTTTATAAGGTTTATATTTGAATAGAAAATTATATTATTTGGTAAATTTTTAAAAAAATATAATATTATTAATAAAATTTATTTAAGAGTAATTTTAATATTTTTTAGACTAATTTTATTGGTATTTTACATATATTTTTAAACAATTTACTTTATTAAATAATTTGCAAACATTTTATAGCCAATTTTATACTTATTTATAATCAAATATATTTTATTCTAATTTTTTATAAATGAATTAAAACTTGAAATACTTAGCTAAGATAATATGCGATAATAAATAGTTGCAAAATTTATTATAAAAATGGCCACACTATATTTTATAAAATATATAATTTTAAAAAATATGTGTAAACTATCCAATAAGAAATCATATTTTATATATTATTTATAAAAAAATATGATTTACAAATTTTAAAAAAAAAATATTCTAGCAAA
>NW_018164549.1:5327986-5330278 GCF_001263595.1 Phalaenopsis equestris | reverse complement strand
TATATATATTATATCTTAAAATATAAATTCTCTTAAAATTTAAATTTTATAAAATTTATTTAAAATTAATAAAATAAGAAATAAATTTTAGGAAAAAAATTTATAAAGTTTTTAAATAATCTTAATAAAATTCAAAATTATTAAAATTATTAAAATTACATTTAATTTTTTATTAATTTAAATTCATAAAAATAATTAAATGAAAAAAATTAAAAAAGGTTATGAAAAACTAATCGACCAACCCAAATAACGATTACCCATGTAAGGGGTAACTTATCATGTGGGAGATAGTGACAATTAACTTGAGAACTTGCCCTTTTCAATTATTTTATTTTAATTACATTTTTCTTAAGCTTTTATTATTTGAGCATTTAATAAGAGAGAGAATATGTACATAAATATGTAATAAAAGAATAGAATTTCCTAATATTTATGCAATTTCTAAAAATTTGCAACAACCTAAGTATAACAGTCTCAAATGAAATGCAACTTGATGTCAATATGCTTAATCTTTTTTATAAAATAAATGATTTTTCATCAACTAAATTTTAGTATGACTATCAAATCATATTTGTATTATCATTTATGTTTTTTCAAGCTTCTAAAGAATCAAATGTTTTCATTCATGTCAAAATAACATCAATGTATATTGCCTCTAGGATCTCCACTACTAATTCAAAGTTTGTTTTTTAGTTGGCCTTGTTTCTATATACTATAAAGGCATACCTTGTCAATGATACATATTTGTTAAGATCACCGAGAGAATCAAAGATCAAGTTGCCTTTATAAATATCAAAAGATATACTAAACGATCTTCTAGTATGCTCTCCCAATTTTATTCATATACCTACATATCATACACATTTTATAAGCTACAGTGATACTATATATATATGTTATTTTGACTCCCAATTAATGAACTAAGGTAAAAGGGCAATTTTGTAATGTGGCACCGCCACCTACCACATCTCACCTATCGCTCACCTACCGCTCACCTACCGGCCACCTACCGGCCACCTACCACCCACCTACCTCCCACCTACCACTCTCTTGCTTCTATAAATAGAGAGGGTGTGAGGCCTAGGAGAGAAAGGGAGAAGATATCTTGAGCTACCACAAAGGAGGAGAGAATAGCTATAGAGTTAGAGAGGAGGAGAGCATCTTGAGGCCTTGTATCAAGGTGTCGCTTGAGAGGGAGGCCATCGAAGGAAGATGAGGGCTCATCTTTATGTATAAGCTATGTATTCTCCATTTCTTTTGCCTTAGTGAAATATTTGATTGATTCCCTCCCGTGGACGTAGATCCAGTTGGATCGAACCACGTAAACGATCTGTGTTTGCTTGTGTTCTTTTTCGTCTCATTTCTATGTCAGGAAGTACATATCTCACAACATCTGAGAGGCATGAATTTTTGAGAAAAATTTTACACTTTCTTAAATTTTACACATTCTAAACTTTTTGAAATTTTCATTATTCTGCACGAATCTCAATGCATGACACAGATTTCGAGACAACTTTGAGAGGAAAAAACGTTTAAACTTCAATTAGAAGTCATCAAATTTCGATTTCAGTAAAATTTCAGTTAAATTGACCGGCTCAACTAGACGTACCAAATAATGCCAAAAGCGATCCAATCCAAATTGAATCAAACCCAGATAAAGCCATTAAACCAATTTTGGAAGCTTTCCATTAATAATTAGAATTAAACAAATTTTGAGTATGATGTGCTTGGAGTCAAGAAGTGTCTTGATAAAACGAATCCAACTAATCTAAGATCACTCAATCTCTACATCATTAAGGGCCAAAAGTGTCCCATTGAATGCCCTCCGATCAAGAGGATCTCTGTAGGCCGTTTGATCAAGATTGATCGTGATTTTTTCTTTATTGCAATTTAGCCTTTCTAAATAACCATAAACCCCTCTTAAGAGGGGACCTAGGCCCTGTTCCGGAGAAAGACTAGAGCATGCATAATAGGGAGATACAACGCGACATTCTATAATGTAGATCCAACTAACTACGATTGCCGCAATTCAGCCTTCACCACCTCAAACTTCTGCCTAAATATTTGACTAAATCAAAATTTTTGGGGGTTTTTCACAAATCACAGTTGGAATAGCAATGACCTATGAGAAATTATAAGAACAATAAAAAATGACTTTTTTTATCATGTTGGTATGTTTATATGTTATCATATTATTATCGTACAACAAAACCATTATCTGCAGAAAACAAACTCCAGCACTATATAAGCCATCTCATTTATTAATAAAAAGCTCAAACAAAACACAATCAA
>NW_018164549.1:5312146-5325478 GCF_001263595.1 Phalaenopsis equestris | reverse complement strand
TCCCTACATTTATGGCAATCTTAGTGCCAAGTGATGATGGATGTTGAACTCAAAAATGTCCGGGAGTCATGCCTAGAAATAGAGAACGTATAGTCAAAGAAGGGAATGAACAGTAGAAAATAATGTCTAGAGTTTTTCTTTATGAAAGAGTTCCATAAGTATGAGAGGTATCTTATATACAATGGAACTCAAGGTTATTAAAATAATTTACATGATACTTTATACAAACGGGCTTTTCACTGATGAGATGACCTCTCACTTGCGCGGTTTGCTCCCATTTGTTTAACTCTTAGCTAAATCATGTGATGACGATATGTGGTCTTTTAGTCAGGCTTCACCGGTGTTCTTATCATAGATCCTTGGCTCGCTTTTCCCCGCTCGATGGATATGTTTGGCTTGACCGGTCATGCGGATGTCCTTTGTTCGACCTTGAAGTTAGTCGGCTTGTCATATGGCTAGGCGATCCATTGGTATTTTGTAACGACCTTCGAGTTTGAGTGTCGACTATCTGAGTGATTTGATTTGGCTCCTTCGATCGGCCCTGACATATCTCAGGTACGGGCCCACCTCGTTTGTCGTGTTTCATACTCTAGCATGGAGATTTGTGCCGCCTTGATTTGGATGAAGTTGTTTGGAGGGACTTTCGCTAGAGAAAGGAGTGCTTAGGAAAAAAAATGATGTCAGGAATGACTGCGGGTGGAGCCAGAAATATTTAATAGTGAAAGCATAATTCAATAATATTAAAAAATTATGAATTATTTTCATTAAATTATTTTTTTCGAGTGATTTTGAAAGAATTATTTCTCTAAAAATAGAGATAATTATTTAAGAAAATAAATTCTCACAACCATTTAATAAGAAAAAAATTCTCTTCTTTAATATTTTTAAAAGTAATTATTTATTTAATAAAATATTGCTATTATTGATATAATTACTAAAAAATTAATTATCTTATTTCATTTAAAAAATCCTATTATTATATTTGGATAAAGATAATTTTTTTGACCAAAAAAATGATATACAATTGATAATCATTTAAGAAAAAAACATTATCTAAAATTTACTTACCCTAAACTTTATTAAAATTTTATTTTATTTATATTATATATTAAATGATTAACTTAGATGGCAATTATTATAGTTAAATTAATTAATCCATTTGACAAACAAACAAACAAATATATCATATTCATATCACTTAATTTCTATGTATTTACATTTTTGACCCCCATACTTTATTTTTAATATTTATACCCCTCAAATCTTTCATATCATATTGAAATACCACCATTTGAACCTCTAAAATATAAAATATACTCTTATGCATAGATAAGCTGACATGTATGTAAAAATTGTTAAGTATAGAGGTTAGTTATATAAATAAATGGAAAGTAAGAGGTATATATATAAATCTTTCTTATAGAGCTTTCAGCAGTCGGTCCCACATGTAAATGAATAACGTCATAATTTCCGTTTTATATGAGCAGCCATTGCGAAGTCGGCAGAGCGGCGCAAGCGTGCTTTGTGATCATTCGATGGCCGTATATAGTCATATAAAACCCACACGTGTTAGCAAGGACATGAGAGGTTTTCATGGATATGACAACAACTTTTAGAAGTTGCACTAGTCGAATAAAATTTTATTTATTCGTGCTCCATTAAATTTTATATATTTATATAGATATATATATATATATATATTATTAATGGTCTTTTAATGACAATAAAGCAACCAAGTTGTATCTCAAAACAAAAGCATAAAGTTCAAACATAAATTTTATTTGATCGAAGACTGTGCAAAGGTCTGCATATCAACTATTCAGATGCAGAATACATGAAGCCACATTATAACAAATTTTAACTTAGTGGAATAGTTCCTTCGCAACTGCTTTTGTAAATGTTTTCAGTAGAAGGTAATCAAAAGTAAAATGAAGCAAAACTCATGCTCCTAATCGTTATATCATTACTTCATTTATATAAATCCAGGCATATTTTACAAAAAGCTGTTCGTCTAATTCTTTCAGTATACCACCTCTTCAACGTCTTGTCGTGTCATAAGTTTCATGATTTTGGTTCCCTTAATATTTCTATGGGACAGAACAGCATTTTAAGTCATATATGTTGTACTTGATCAATCCCTGTTCAGCTCACATGTATGCACAAGAAATGAACTATTATTTTGAAGCACCCTCCATATATATATATATATATATATATATATATATCATAGAGTACATGAGATTGCTAACAACTCTTGCACATAGAGTTATATCTACATACATTTAATCCTTCTCAATTAGAAAGCTTGAATTATGAACTAAAAGAAGATCAAATAGATTTGATTGTGCCCATTCTAGATGTTTTTTTTTTTAATATTAAGAACATATTTGCATTGTGATACATATAACAAGCATTTATCCCTATCTCTTACTAGATGCATCTAAAATGACACATTTTTCTTTGCTATTTCGATCAAATTGTTACTAGTTATCATCATAACATCAATATCCATAATTAAATACATAACATTATCCATGAAGAACTATTTATAAAAAAGATGTATAATAAAAGTATGCTTCTACAAAAATTGATCCATAAATTAGTTGATTTATTTTTACTGTTAGAGTGGAAATTATTTTAAACCATATTATATGTTTTTTAGAAGATACTTTATTTTTCTAATTATGTTTGATGTATTTATCTAGCTTACTTATATAAATGGCTCCCTCAAGCTTTTATGACAAAAAAACACTTCTATATACATTTATTCTAGCTCTAGATCACATCAAACTGTTATAGGCTTTACAAAATGTATGAAAATCTCATTAATTTTTTTCTTTCTTGCTGAGTGAATCACATTACCCTAATCTGACCTTAAGTCTCACTTGCTTGACATCGAGAATACCATATTTTCCCATACTTATTCATTTGGAACCCACAAACATCTTACTCAACATTTTATTTACAAGTTATTTAGTGTAATTCTTGTTCATTAATTTTATTTTCTCATTCATAGCATATTCCAGAAAATTCTCTTATCACTATTTATTACCTCATTTTAAAATATTGGCTCATCTTCTAACAATTTCTTAATAGAAGTAAAAGCATGTGCAATTGAATCAACATAGCCTAAACATCATGGTGCTCTCCTATTTATCTTTTGTTATCTCTTGTTAAATTTTAATGCTTCAAACCATTATGAGCCTACTATTTAGTAGCCTCTTCCATATAATCTTTGACATTTTCTCCTATCAATTTTAGCTCAACCTACAAATGACACACACACACACACACACGTGCGTGCACACTTATGTATGTATGTACTGCAATTTCACTACATCCCCGTTGTTGAGCATAATTCTCTAACACTTTCCAGTAATCTAATCATTCATCACATCATATTCATTAAATATGACATATTCGTTAATGATGCATTCAGATTCATCTATCAACAAACAACTATGCCCTTGCACCTCTTCCAATTAATTACCCGAAGAAATTAATGCTTTTATATCATTGTTCTAGCTTTCTTTGATTCACACAAAATTTTAAGATTGTCAAATCTTCACTGATGTGATCTTATAAGGACTAAATAGAAATAAAAAAAGCATAATTGTTTTACTATCCCGACCAAACCATCCAATTGAATGGTTCAACCGTGAATTGGTCATCCAACTAATTCAGGTTTGTTCCAAAATTATTTGCATGCAGTATTGATCAGAATCAATGGTTGAACCACTGAAAAAATTTAATTTTTAAAGGACAGCCAAATTCTAAATTTTATTAAATTTGACTTTTATTTTATAAAATAACTAGAAATTAAAAATTATATTAAAAGTAGAAAATATAACTAAAATATTATGCTCCAAAATTTTGATCTAGAATCATATTCAGAACATTTATGAGTGAAATGTGCTAAATTAGAATATTGAATTCATAAGAATATTATTATTGCATCATTATTATATCAATTAAATAATAATAATAATAAATATAAAAAAAACTAATACTTGATTTGATATATTTACAATATTGTATAATCTTGTTTATTTTATTAGGGCGCACTTCATAAGAAAATACAAGTACTTCTCTCTTCAAAATTCTTTCCTTACACCCAACGAAAGCAAGTGCAATACTGCAACCTTTTATTTATTTATTTATTTATTTATTTATTTATTTTTATTATTAGATGTTTTTTCAAACCAAACAAATTGGTTGAAGAGGCGAATTCAACTCATCATGTCCCACCTACATCTTTGAAAAGAAATTAATGAATTTTGCATCCTGTTTGGTGTATCATAAATTTGATTGTTATATATATATATATATATATATATATATATTCATACATAAATTAGGTGGCGTGTACTTAATAAGTATAGTTTAGATGTTAGATATATAAAAACATAAGAATTGAGTGGTATGCATGTAAATCTTCCAAATGAATTTCTTCTCAACTGAACAAATGAGTGAGGACTAATTTCAATTCCTTTTATATTTTTTTTCTATTTGTTTTACTTAATTTATTTGAACCAACAGTGATTGCAATTTTTATTTTCAAGCAAAGAAGTTGATGTAGCTAAAAATTGTGGAGGCAATTTAATGAGAGCAATAACACATGCATTGCTAAGAAAAATAATATTTATATCATATTAGGAACTAATTTCAATAAGTGCATGACAGCCACAATTTGTATCCAGAAAATCATATTTTGATTTTCTATTTTATGGGTGTAAACGAGGCGAACATGAGCGAGCTAAAGATTTATTCGTGTTTGGCACGTTAAAAAATTTTCGTACTCGTGTTTAGCCAGCTCGTGTTCGAAAAAGTTCGTTAATAATCTGTTTGAGCTCGGCTCGATTCAAACGAATTTTGTTTGAATTAAACTTGTGTTTGAATTCAAAATTTTAGCTTGAATATAATTTCAATTTATTTATTTTTATTTTATATATTTTCATTTAAATGAAAATATAAATAATGCTGCTTTTCAGAGAGCATGAGTGCCACAAGTGACAAGTTAAGGTATCCTTCCTTTGGCTTTGGGGAAAAATTTGAGTACGTAAAAAGTACGCATGGCTGCATATATTTCGGTTATAAGGAGGTTACAGAGAGATTGAATTAACCAACATTTAGAATTTTTGACATTAATATGTCAGCAAAACTAATATTTGAGTGCCACAAGTGATAAGTTAAGGTATCCTTCCTTTGGCTTTGGGGAAAAATTTGAGTACGTAACAAGTATGCAGGGCTGCATATATTTCGGTTATAAGGAGGTTACAGAGAGATTATATAGAGATTATATTTGTGTTATACCCATATTACCACCATATAACCTCTCTATAACCTCAAATAAACCCATACGCAAATTTTTCCTTTGGCTTTGACATTTATAGAAGATCCAGGAAGTGAGGCGGTGGAAAATGACATGCATACCATCAAATTCATACGCAAAAGGACAAGAATGGGACTGGCGGGGCCCTCGAAGCTATTTACATATATACCACCTATTCTTATGTATTTACATACCTAGCATCTAAATTATCTTTTTTTTTTCCAAACATCTAAATTTTTTTTTTTTTTTTTTTTTTTTTTGAGAAACTCTTACATACATACCATCAAATTCTTATGTATTTAAATGCCTAAATTTTAAAATTTATATTTTAAATTTACATAAACAAAAACTTTGACAACATATAAAATATATAATTAATTTAATTTTTATATATTATTTGTTTATTATTTAATTAATTCGAGCCGAATAAGATCAAACAAAAATGGGTTAGTGTTTGGGTCGTTCATGAGTAAAAGACCCTGAAAATGGGAGGCTTCACATGCGATGGTCTGATAACGATCAATCGCCTGAAATATATTTCTCATATTCATTGAACTCAATATTTTTTTAAAGGCAGGAGACCAAAACATATACACCAGAGTCGACAAATAATCCTCATTTAGAGGGGTGTCAAGGAACCACTCGTCTCAATAAGCGCATAATGTCCACTTGTCCAAACACCTCTCCCTCGGTCATTAGTAAAAGACCATTCGAGTGAAATTTCTCCTCTCTTTGGAGGAGGAGGCAAATCTTTCACTGGAGCTTTCCCTTCTCTTCGGGGAGTGTTTCCCCCTGCTCTTACAACAATGTCTGATTCTTCCTCCGACTCAGTCCCTATCAAAATAGGATGGGAGGAGGGACTTGCCTCCACCCGATCAGTTAAACTCACAAATGAAGTCCCACTAAGAGTCATGGTAGGAACTCCACTGGTCGGAGGTTGAGCCGGTGAAACTTCTAGATCCGGAGCATTGGGAGTCTAAAGAGCATCCTCGTCACCACTTTCATGGCAACCTAACAAGAACTACATTAAGCACCATACCTCCACACATACAAGCAACTGGTACGAGGAAGAGCAACTCATCTTCAACACCTTCTTCAGCTGGTCCAAGTAGGCTAGATCGACCCTTGCCTCTTCCGAACGAAGGAGGATCGCCTTCTCCCTGCAACTTCTTTGAAGCTACCCACTCCTTTGTCACTTTCTCCCTAGCCACCGCCTAGATGTCAGACTATGCACATAGTCATTTGGTCATGGTCTCAGTACCGTTTGGATGGATCATGTGCTCAACCACTTTCAAATCAAGGTACTGAAATAGTGAGAGGTGATGTTCATCAATCAACGCCCATATTGTCCTGAAGGTTATCAGGCAAGATCTTTACCTTCTTTACCTCACACTCTACCGACGAAGTGATGATTCCTTAACCACTTGCATAGGATCCAACCAAACACTTCACCTTCCAATATTTAATCTTGTTTTTAATACCTACCATGTAGATATTGAGACCAGCAACGAACTAAATGACCCATCTTTGTTGATCCTAAAGGAGAAGAAGTGGTTAAATAGTTCAATCGACAAAGGAATCTTCATCTTCAATAGAAAAGGATGAAGATCATTATAGCAGCCATTGAATTCAGAAGAAACTGGGCAGAGATGATTTTGTGTTGACCAAAAAGCGATCGTAGCTCCCTACAGAGTGGCAGCTGAAGACCAATTTTGAATTGATCTTTGTAAAAAACTAAATCGGGGGAAAAATTACCTAGGTCTTGTTTATGGTTGACTACAAGTTGAAGCTAAATCAAAGGGTCAAGAAGGTAAAGACCTTGGATCTCTCGCACGTCTGTTGTGGAATGGACATAAACTTCTGAAACAGGAATAAAACCAAATGACTTATGGGAGAACTTCCGCACCATGAATTCAACTATCAAGCAGGAAAGAGAGGGAGAAGGAAAATGGCAAGTCGTGGGAGGGAATGAAAGTTTATGATGCCTGAAGCACATATATATACAAATACAGGAAGATGAAATGTTGCAGACTAGACTGATGTGATGAGAGTTGCACAATGCTAGATGAAAATTATTCATGAACAGGAAAATAAAAGCACAGTTTATTCATTTATTTATTTACAAAAAGGGGTACATCGCACATAACTTTAGGAACTGACAAATAAAGAATAAATTTAACCAAACAATTATTTGTCGCTTCGCCCGAGATAAACCCTTGCTGAAACAACCTAACACATAAATTCACCACCCAATTTAAAAAGGTCATTCTGACCATCCCTCGATCGAATAATAAGGCCCTCTATAACAATCGACAACTCTAAACGTAAGTGCCTCATCTTTCCTCGAGCAACAAGCATCTCCACCCGAAAAGCAATGAAATCCTCACATGAGTGAAGACTGCTTTTTCCACCTGATTAACTCTCTCCAAGACCTCAACAACTCCCATATCATTGTCTTCCCAAGAATGTCCCATGGACCGAGCAATTTTGCAAGCACCAGTGATTTAAAAGAAACCCGATTCCCCTCAGTTAACATCCACGTAACATTCACGCTCTCGTAACATCCACGCCTCATCTTTCCTCGAGCAACAAGCATCTCCACCCAAAAAGCAATGAAATCCTCACATAGAGTGAAGACAACATTTTCCACCTGATTGACTCTCTCCAAAACCTCAACAGCTCCCATATCATTGTCTTCCCAAGAATGTCCCCTGGAACGAGAAATTTTGCAATCACCAGTGATTTAAAAGAAACCTGATGCCCCTTAATTACCTCATCTTCTCTTGCCACGCTAGGAGAACACTAGCAATCCAAGCTTTTGCCTTTTCTACGAGACAAATCCTCCTCATCCTGACGACCGCATCATCCTCAAGATCAGTGTCGGTATATTACAATATAGAATCGATTGTCAAGACTTCTATAGTTGTATCAAAGAAAGAAATGCTAGCATTCAAGACACAATTCAAGAAACATACTCAAGATCCAGTTCTAATCAAGCATGGTGTAAGAATTAGCACTCTCGCCAATCTTCTCTTGCTTTACACCCACATAAGAAAAATCACCCTTTGGCAAGTACAGTGATGTTTTCGTCCCAGTCATGGCCTCACCCTGACCATCTTGAGGAGTTGTTGCCCTCACTATAGTATGAACGTGTTTTCCCTTCCTTTCGGTTAATAACCGCTTTTGATGGATTCCCTGTAAGATGATCGTCAGATTGGCCTCTAGTTCTCTCCAAAGACTCTTTCTGCAACAAGCCTGCAAAGAAATAAGTGGATTAAATATGATCCTCACAACCATTGCATAACCCCCTTCTAGCTCACTTCCCCAACAGAAGCTTCACCCACTAGTTTTTGCTTTACGTATAACTTTTGGGGCTTTACCCACCACATTGCTTTGAGGAGTGCATCTTTATTAGCAGACGACGCTCCCTCACTAGACATCGCGACCGACACAAAGAAGAAAAGAAAAGAATTCCAAGAGCAAGAAGGAAAGAAGATGGTGTGGACCCCTCTTATCCTATGACACAAATTTCATGACAATTAGACTGTTCAGAGGGAAGAACGACAGATTGTCTGCCGATTGTCCATAGCTATCAGTGATGGACAATATCCAGACAACAGACGTATCAGGTTCTAATGAGAAAAATTATTGAGCCAACAAACTAGACGGATCATATGCTGACGAGCATATCAAAGAACTTTGTCCCTCAGAATAACGATTGATTTTATTTAAACCGATCAATAGATAACTCTACCATGGTTGAAGTATTGTTGGAGTAAATGCAGAATGAACAGTTAACGAGCTTCACATCGTCCAGATGAGTCGACCGACCTAATTTTATTCAATATTCTTGTAATTTAATAGAAAGCCCCTCGACATGCTAACGATGATGGGTTTGATATGTAAATTTGTTGGACCAAGGGCCAATATCTATAAATAGGGTGTCTTCATAATAAAGGATTTATGCACTCTTTACTGTTCTCTACTATACTCTTCTTCATATCTTTTTCTTGTGTGATGTTCTATACCTTGGGTGTGTTTCCAAGAAACTTTTGGATTCAACATTTTTAGGTGTGGTAAGCGTGGATCATGTCATCAACAAGAAATTAAGCAACAATGACCAATCCTCGGTTTCAATGCTTTATCCCTTAGGCAAGGTCTACCAGATAAAATTGGATTCAACATTATGAATTTGATGTAATCTTTGGAGTGACAATTTTTAAACTTTAATATCACATGAATTCTGATTTTAGGAAATTTATAAGCAATTTGAATGTCTAGAATAGACAAATCTAACAACACATGTATTTCAATCAAAGATTTCCAAATCTTGTGCTTAAAATAAAAACATATTGCTTGACTAGAAAAATCCAATGAATGAAAGATACAAAATTTCAATCCCTTGAAAGTCTAAATGTTAAAAAAAATCTATAAGTGAGAAAATCAACACTAACTATTGAATTAAGTGTATTGAGATTATTGTTTGATTTAACAAATAGACATCCTCAATCTTTATATGGTGGGGATCTAGACGAGAGTTGGATAATTGAATAATTCTATAGCTCTGCCTGATATTTGATGTTAACAATCATCATTAGTAATTACCGTCTAACTATCATTATCCGATTGCCTTTGTCAAACTATCATTAACCGATCATTTTTGCTCGACTATCATTATTCATTTGTTATCATCGAATCATCTTTTCTCAACCATTATTTTCGTCTGACCATCGTTGCTCGTATGTCAATGTTTAACCGTCACTTTCTACTGTCATTTGTTTGACATTTATCAATCATGGTCATATCCATCATCAAATGGCTGTTATTATCTTCATTCAATACTTCTCTAACATTTACAACAACAATCACAAGAGATCACACTTCTATGCTGTACTTTGTAATATCATATTTTCTAATTGTGGAAAAAAATCAACATTATAATCTTTATTTACATAATAAATCATTTCATTGAGTTCATACCAAGTGAATTTTTTATTTTTTAAATTTTTATATAAAAAATCTAGAATATTCTACTAATCTGTTTATTAGAATCTTTACATAAAGTTAGAACATAATTTTTCTACTCTGCCATTATGAATATCCTGACATGTAATAATCTCTAATTATGTGGACATTTTCTATAAAACTGCACCATCAACAAAGAGAAGGATATGGATCAATCGATGTGTTGCACTCATTTATATATAATATTCAACCAACTAATTGATAACATATCTCCACACAACAAACAACATGATGTATTCATCGTCCTTATGTCTTTTAGTTGTTACTATAACCACTTACTCAAATCTCAATTTCAATTTTAAGTCAATTTCAATTTTTAATTTCGAGCACAATTTTCAATTCTAGTAGTTTAATATATATATATATATATAGCTATTATAAAAAAAATCACTTTATCTTTATACTCTAAAATATATATCTTTATATAAGTTATCATGGAACCAGAGCATCTCTAGCCTTATAGCATACTTCCCTTTCTTTTGCTACTTCACGCACTCCCTCTTTCTCGCTCTGCTTTCTCCTTTCTCCTTTCTCCTTCCCTCAATCAATGGACACTCCAACCTCTACATTAAAAGCACATGACAAAATCCATTTTCCATCAAACAACCAAAGTTCCCATACCTTCCGCATTAAAATTTCTCATAAATAATATCAAATCACTTGCAAACACAGCTCTCACCACAAACAATTATCCTATTTACAGATCACAAATATTCAAACTCTATACAACAAATGGATTTGCTGCCTTCCTAGATGGCACATCCATATGTCCTCCTCAATTCCTCAAGAAATTTATTACACAATCCTCTCTTAATCTTGGCACTATATGAAACTCATAGATCAAAACCTCTCGGTTGCTCTTTGCACAACCATATCACCTGCAATATTATCTCACATGCCTAATCCAACCACCAATAAAATCATAATCTCCATGCTTATGACCTTAATTAGAATGATTTCTCGTATGCTCAAACTCAACAAAATACTTTCATACCATGTTGTCGTGATGTGGTGAAGCACACATTAACGACACAAGTGCACGTATCGATCAAGTAATATAAAAAATTTTGAGTAGTGCACCTATCTAACTAAAAACTTATTAATTTTCAAAAAAAGGTGAAAATTCTAGTTTACTAATTCTTAGTTTTGTTTGAAGTGTCGAAATTTTGTAAATTTTAAAGTGTCTAAAACCCTAAGTAAAGAGAGGAAAGTTCTCTATAAAGTGAGAGAAAAACCCTTTAATTTGATCTAAGAAATCTAAAGTCATCTAAGTAATGCAAATGTTGTTGACAATCAAAAGCATTTCCATTCATCCTCTTCCAAGTCCATAAGAAGTCTCGGGATTTCATATTTCCATTTAATCTTCTAAACCATTCAAAAACCCCCAAGATTTTGTGTTTCCCTATTGATTGCACTATCCTACCAACAATATTTTTATTTTCTTATAAAAGTGTACGCAAACTTAATTGTTCAACTAGCCTTCTTTTGTCATCCTAGATCACTATAGGTTTTAACTATCTAAATGACCAATTTGGAAGTAGATGAAGCATATAAATTAACATATCAACATTTTCAAAAAAAAAATTAACAATCACAAGGCATGGATAATTCCAAATTAGTTAGATTACCAATCCAAGGGAGATAATAGTTTAGTTATTAATCATGAAAGATAAGCTTAATATAAATTTTATAGAAATCAAAGTAAAATGGTGTTTACAATCATGAACTATTAAACTCGATAAAAGAACTTTTTTATTCCACCGCACTTTTTCCCTTACAATTGAGATGTACGATGTACTATAGTTTATAACAGTGAAGATGTTGCAGACTTAGAGCAGGATTGATTGCAATTAATTTCCAAATGGGAGATTGTTATTATGTGGAGCCTGATTGTCTTTATAAACTAGACACTCAAAACTCTCACTTTCATCGATTAGACTTGATGATGAGTTTGTGCATGGGTATGGAGTATTTCCCCTTATATGGAGTGTTGCCCCCAATTTTTTTTTTTATGTACCTAGCGCCCTAATACCAGAAAGATAATGTAGCATTGCCAAGACCATGTTCAAAACCCGAGATTTGACAATCTAGTGCCCGAAGAGGAGCACTGCAGTGCTTATATGCAGCGCTTCAACGTTGTTGCGCCTAGCCAAGATCTATAATCCAATAGCACGACACTACAACGCCTCTGATGTAGCTCTCATTGAATCACCACAACCCCGTATCACAACGCCCTAATGCCCCTAAGTGATTTAGGAAAGTTCTTACTTATTGTGCTGTATTTGTTGATGAGTGTATTGGATTTTGATTCCTTATATGTAAAGGAGATGAGATGAGTGTTTTCAATTATTCAAAAGCGCGGAGAGACTTGAGTGTAGTATAATTTATACAATTCTCCTTATTTTTTTTATAATGAATTTCTTAGTGTGGTGTGACTGTAATTTTTTCTCATCCTCACAATTTTTCACGTTAAATTTTATGTTCTCTGTGATTTTTCTAATTTTATATTTGTTTTCAAAGATTTATTTGGGATCTCTTGAATTGGTTTCATACTTTATTCACATCCGCTACAACAAATTTAATTTTTTTTTTTTTTTAAAAAACAAGTTGGGAAAAACAATTTAACCCAAAATCTGTCCAAAAAGAAATATATATGTATATTTTTAAAAAAAATTCTGTCATGTCACCTAACTACATCAGCTAGAATTATAAAAAGAGGCATTTACATACATAGCACACAATTCTTAAGTATCTACATCTAAACTTCAATATTTACACACATCATACTTTAATCTATGATATCACAGCAAAGATGACAATAATACTATTTTTTTTTAAATTAAAATAAGCATTTTCATGCATAACTTTTAAGAACCAAAGTGCTTACAAGTATGAAAAATTAGGTGTGAAGCATGTGAAATACATAAAAATTGGCTCGCACTTGTTTGGCTCGTTTATATTTCGAGCTCAAAAAG
>NW_018164549.1:5297989-5312046 GCF_001263595.1 Phalaenopsis equestris | reverse complement strand
CAGTGGGGGAAATGTTAATCGCGAACGCGGGGCCGAGGGGTCGATCCCGCGGCCCGCTTTCCACATACTTTAGCGGCGACAGTCCGCAAAGTTGCGCGAAAGTTGGAAAAAAAAAGAAAGAGCATTGCGATCTGGGGCCGCGCCGCTCGACAAAAGCGGACCCCCAAAAGCGGCCCCAAATGGACCCTAAGAAAAGAAGAAAACGCAAAATTAACTCAATGGCACCATCAGACCAACACAAACAAACTCAGAATTTAAAATGAAGAAGACTAAATATACATTCTACCATCACAATAGCACAACCCAATCACAAAATATATAACTAGCCAACTATAAACTCGCCTAAATATATAATTTTTTCATCAAAAATATATACACCCACAACAAATGATCAGAACCAAACCCACCAAGAAAGAAACCCTGCAGCATTCTTGCAATCTCCATTGCATCCATTAGTCGCCTTCGAAAATACTGAGAGCCTGAGAGGCTGAAACAAGCCCCATTTGATCTGAAGCCATTGCAAGCCCCTGCAGCATCCTTACAATCTCTGTTGTATCCTCCAGATAGTATTTGGCCTTGCTCGGCTTCTGCCCGACAGTGCAAGCAAAAACTTCGGCGATGGGAGACAAAGCAGACCCTGCCCTTGCACTATTGATGACCTCGAACATGTCATCATCCGATCGATCGTCACCAATGCAAACAACAAAATCTGGAAGTTTAGTCTTCTCCCGCATCATCGACAAAAGGTGGTCTGCAACTAAGCCCTTTGTGACACCCTGCATAGAGCAGAATTGTAAATGAGATCAGGTAAAGAAAACAATTACATACATGCGCCTCAATTCTTATTTGTTTACATATTAACAACTAAAAAAATACCACCTTTTCAACTTTCTAAAAGTGAAATGCACATTTTCAAGCATTGGGAAGTTGGCATGAATGTAAAAGTTGAATTATGGGTGTCAGATATGTAAATTCAAAAGAAGTGAGTGCTGATGTATGTAAATCTTCCTAACATAATTGAAAGGTTGAGCATTTAAACTTACCTGTGGCTTAACTTCAACAAAATGTTGGCCACTTTTGACAGAAACAGGCTCATTTGAAAGAACACTTTCAAGGTGGTCTAGAAGTTCTTTGGCCTGGCATGAACCAAAATCAGGGTCTGCATATTGATAATGCCAAACAAGCGCGCTTTCTTTCGCTTCTATGCTCGATCCATCGGTTGTTTCCGTGTATAACTGCATAACAGGTTCAGCAATCTGCTTCCAGTCAAATTCCGGAACGGGGATGCGTGTCTCCCAGTTTGAGTCTTGGTTTTGCCTGGGAAAAACAACAATTAAAAGCAAAACTGTCACACAAGCTTAAACCCAAAGTTTTTTTAAAGTTTACATAAAGTATATAGCAAGTAGAAGGATTTAAAATGAAAGATTTACATACATATCACTCAATGCTTACTTATTTATATATTTAATACTTAAACTTCAAATTTCAGATACATACCACCTTACCTACGCAAGAAAAGATGTATTTCACTTTTAGAAAGTAAAATGATGGTATTTTTTACTTGATGTATAAATGTAAAAAATGAAAGAAGTGTTAGATATATAAACATATAGGGATTGTATGGTATACATGTAAATGCCCCTAAAATGTCAACTCTAAGAGGAATTTACCTCATGAAGTACCCATGCTCTGCAGCAAGACCAAGTTTGTTGCAAGGTGAAAACCAATCACTGAGAGTATCCTTGTCTTTTCCACTAACCAAAAAAACTAGGTTGTCTGGATCCCTACACAAGCTATTGAGGATGCTTATAGCTTCAGGAGTAGGCTTCTTATTGATAGATGTTCGAGGCATCATGGTTCCATCATAATCCAAAAGGATACCTCGGTTTTTCGTCCTTCTATACGCCGAAACAATGTGTTCCACAGAAAGTTTTCTAAAATTGGGATCAAGAGCAATCACCCTAAAGCCCAAACCAAAACCAATACCCCAACACCTCCTCCTACCGTGGTCGCGACACGTCCTCTCCAAATCCTGCAAGAAGCTATTCGCCCAATAACCAACATCGTGGGTGCTCACATAACGATAGTGTTTCTCATGGCGAAGCTGCTTCTCGTTGTAACTCATTGCCAATGCTGTATCCATGGCTTCCGCCACTGAATCGACATTCCATGGGTTGACACGAATAGCTCCGCTAAGCGATGGCGAGCACCCAATGAACTCTGAGACAACAAGCATACTCCTTTTTGGTTCTGATACATCCAGCTGCAACAGGTTATCCAATCTCTCATTTCCTTGCCTGCAAATAACATATTCATAAGGGATGAGATTCATGCCATCCCTTACTGCAGTAACAAGGCAGCACTCAGCTATAACATAATAAGCAATTCTCTCGTAGAACTGGAGCGAGCTATCAATGAGAACTATGGGTTCGTAACCTGGTCTTCCGAATGTCTCGTTAATTCTCATGGCTGTTAAGTACGTCTCGGTCTGTACCTCCTGGACGTCTCGGCCTCGGCCTCTGGCTGGGTTTGCAATCTGCACCAAAACAACCTTTCCTTCCCATTCGGGATGCTGCATGAGAAACTGTTCCATTGCCAGAAGCTTCAAGCTGATACCTTTAAATATGTCCATATCATCAACTCCAAGCAAGACGGTCCGGCCCTTAAACTGGTCGAGTAGTTCAACAACTTTGGATTCTGTCTCATGAAGGTCTAGTATGGATTGAAGCTGCCTGAGGTGAACCCCAACAGGAAGAATTTTGATGCTAACAGTGCGTCCGTAATACTCGATCCCAATATAGCCCCTCTTAGATTGGTAAGAAAGGCCAAGCATTCTGCTACAACAGGAAAGAAAATGCCTGGCATAATCAAAGGTATGAAATCCAATCAGATCAGAGTTGAGGAGGGCCCTGAGAAGCTCATCCCTGACAGGAAGTGTTCGGTAAATCTCAGAAGAAGGGAAAGGACTGTGCAAAAAGAATCCAAGCTTGACTCGGTTAAATCTCTTTCTCAAGAATGTTGGCAGGATCATGAGATGGTAGTCATGAACCCAGACAAAATCTTCTTCAGGGCTGATTACTTCCATGATCTTGTCAGCAAAAATTTTGTTCACAGAGACGTAGGCTTGCCACAGCGAGCGATCAAAGCGACCACCAAGATCAGGAGAAAGAGGGAGCATATAGTGAAACAGCGGCCATAATTGCTGCTTGCAGAAACCATGATAGAATTTGCTGAAGAGTTCGGGAGGCAGAAATGTGGGAACACACCTGAAGGTCTCCAGAAGGGTTTGTGAAACATCATCTTGGTCTTTTGGATCAATCTCCTCCCTAAGGCAGCCAATATACACAACTTCGACATCTTCCCCGAGACCATCCTTGAGCTGTAAGAGCAAAGAATCCTCATCCCAGCTAAAGTTCCAGCCATTGTTGTCCGGCATGCGGTGAGCACGAAGAGGGAGCTGATTGCCTACTATAATTACTCGATCTTGAGAAACCGAAGATCGGGCATCAGAAACCACACTATTTGAGTTTTCCTCATCTAGATCGGAGATGATACCGGCTACTGTCATTACTCTAGGCAGCCTTCTGCCGACTCGTCCAACGGTGAGCGAATCACCAGAAACAAGATCCATTAGATTTGAGTACGATCTTGAAACCATTTTCGGAGTTCAATCAAATTCTCGATGCACTGAACAAGAAAGAAAAAAATTACCCAAAAAAGATAAAGTTTTTAAGGCTCGGATGAGTGCAGAAAGCAACACGACTAGCTTGATCATGGATAGTCCGATGTTCAAGAGCATCTAGATATGAATATTCTAAAGAATCATGCAATCAGTTTCAAGCAGAAAACAAAAAAAACAAAAACCCAATCGCCATAAAACCTGAAAAACCCTAAACCGAACTGAAGAAATCAGCGCTCGGCAATCCTTTCTACATAAAACGTAAAGACAAACCAGAGAACAAAGGGATTAAGCAGATCCAGGACAAGATACACTAATCATTCCATAATGGAAACAACAGCCGAACGCAAAGCAAAGCTCAAAACTTGCAGGAGGATATCAAATGCAAACCAAACTCCAAATTCTTCAAGGACAAGACAACTTAAGGAAAGAGGAGATGAGAACAAGCCACTCACGAGTATTGGAGAAGCCTTATGAGATAAATCAGAACAAGTGAGCTGCAGCTAAATACAAGCAAGGGCAAGTCATTAGTGTGTGCAAGCGGGGGAAAAGAGGGAATGAAAAAGAAAGATAAAGTAATTCCTGGGGAATGGAAAGCGAAGTGCGCTCCTTTCTCCCCCTGCATTCACTGCCACATAATTTCGGCCTTCAGAACTTAGGGACAGAGTGACGAAGCTCGCAAAATCGCATTAGATTCCACATAGCCCTCATTATCGCGAGAAAAATACTACATCCCGTCCCCACCGGCCACCCAGTGCACGCATCAAAATTGCATCTTTTCGTCCTTTTGCGCATTCACGCAGCTCGGCAGCTGCATGCAGGGTATGCTTACCGGACAATGGCTTCCCATTCGGAGTGTGCTTGTAACTGACCGTCTGATAAGAAAAATATAATCGGACGGACGTATGAAGGTCGCCATCACAGGAGGCATTCTGCATGAGTGAAATATATATATACGAAGTTCATAGGCGAAAGAATAATTACTTTTTATTTTTTGTAGGTAACGTTTCAACATTAACTGTTTTAATCTAAATTCAAACTTTTGGACATAGACCGTCTTTAATAGCATAAGCTAATCATTGGACCAATACAGATTTTATTAGGTATGACTCGTATATCATATATAGAAGAGACAGATGTTGGAACGAAGTGGAGCGGAAGAATCTGTCCAATCGGGGGAATTTTGTTATGTGGGTTGGGGGTGCGGGGGCAACACCCCGCGTTACGGTATATGGGTAATTTTGTAATTACATATTTTACTTCATGGTTTACTCCAGGGTTATATATATGCTTGTTTGTAACCCTAGGGAGTATCTCATATTTTGTAACATTTTTCTGGAGTTGAAAGAATGCCGCCACTAGGCATCTTTGTCGAACCTCGTTAAATATCTGTGTGTTCATCTGGATTTGTGTCAATTCTTGTTTTATTCGCTCTAATTTCTCAACAAGTGGTATCAGAGCAAAGTTCTAGAGCAGGGAAGAAAAGTTTCGGCAGCCCAAGAACAAAGAAGTTTTTGGCCGAGAACTTCAGCGGCTAGGGCGTTCGATTCGACGCAGTTCCAAGTTCGAAGGAAGACAAAGGTGTGGTTTTTCGTTCTTCCTTGACCGGTTCCGCACGAAGCTTCAGATGGTTTAGCACAGACGAATTCTACAGGGAATTCGATGAATAGCTGGGGACGATCTTTGACGGTTCGGTGCAAACAGACGAAGACAAAGGACTGCGACAATTTCACAGAGGAGCTTGCGAATTGCAGACGCAGGAGCTCGCGAGATCAGATGCCAAAGGCAAAAGAGGTTCGGGCGTGGTGAGGCGAAGCTGTTCGACACGGGAGGCAGTCAGGCAACTATTCCATTTAAACCAGGAAAGATTTCCTTCTATTTGCGGAGGAGTAATTGGAAAGGGAATCTTTCCTTCTTTGCTTTCCTTCCGCTGTTGTACGTCCACAGATCAGCAAAGGAAAGTTCAGCTTCAGAGAGGAGGGATTAGAAGGGAATCTTTCGATTCCACTAGAAGGAATATTCCTTAGATTTCCTTTGTTGGAGGCAGCTGCGGAGGTGAAGAAAGGAAATTTTCTCCTCGCCCGCGGAGAAGAAAATTGGAAGGGAACCAGAGATTCTTCCATTCATACCAGAAGGAATATTCTCACAGAAAAGGAACTTTTCGGAGAAGGAAATTCTTTTTGGAAAAATTCTGAGCAAGGAATTTCAGACTCAAGCAATTTTCGAAATTTAGTAGAGGAATTTGCAAAAGAGTTCGTTGCAGGATCAATTTCATATTGCAATTTCTAGTGCAAAATTTGAGGTGGTGAAGTTCGATGAAACTGGTAATTTTGGATTGTGGCAAACAAAGATAAAAGATCTGTTGACGCAACAGGGAATCTTGAAGGTCTTGCGGGCAACGAAACCAGATGCCATGAAGAATGAATATTGAGAAGAATTGCAACAACGAGCAGCAGCAACCATACGTTTTTGTCTGACAAATGAGGTTATGTATCACGTGTTGAATCTAAAATCTCTGGGGAACGTATGTAAGAAATTGGAAACTCAGTTTGTGTCTAAATATCTGACAAATAAATTGTATCTGAAGAAAATTGTATGGGCTGAAGATGCAAGAAGGCTCTGATCTGGCACAACACGTGAATGACTTCAATAAAATTATCACAAATTTTTCAAGACTTCATGTGAGTATTGAGAATGAAGATCGAACAATGATTTTGTTGTGTTCATTGTCTTCTTCCTATGAACAACTGGTGACTACTCTTACATATGGGAAAGAAACTATCAAAGTTGATGAGATTACTGCAGCATTGTTGGCTCACAACCATCGGAAGCAGAATGCAGGGGAAATAGGGGAAAGCTCTTATGGCGACAGTTTATATGTGAAGGGTAATCAGGATCGGGGATGGGAGAGAGAAAAGTGGAAGAAAGAAAAGGAGGGTTTTAGAAGGCAAAATTCCAGATCAAAGTCTAAAGGCAAAAAGACGATTCATTGCTACAAGTGTAAGGAACCATATCATATGAAGAGAGATTGTCCAAAGCTCAAGAAGCAGACTGAGGAGAAACGTGATGCATCATCGAAATCTGTAAATGTGGTGCAGAGTGACAATTCAGATTGTAGTGATGACGATATGCTTTCAGTTTCATCAACTCAATTCATGCATGCATGGATTCTTGATTCAAGGTGCCTTTATCTAATAACATCTAACAAATAGTGGTTTATTTCATACATGTTAACTAATTCTGTCTCAGTTCATTTAGATAATGATAGATGTTGCAATATTGTTGATATTGGTGAAGTCAGAATTCAAATGTCAGATGACACTGTAAGAACATTATGTGATGTAAGACATATTCCAGATCTAAAGAAGAATTTAATTTCCATGGGCACTTTACATAGAAATGATTTCATTCCTAAGGCAGATGAGGATAGAGAAACCATCAGAATTGTTAAGGGTGCATTGACTGTGATGAAAGGAAAGTTAATTGCAGGTAATATCTACAAACTGTTAGGGAGTACAGTTGTAGGTGGAGTTCATTCTATGGAGTCAGATAATGATAATATAAAGCTATGACATATGCATCTGGGTCATTTTAGTGAACGTGAGATGGCAGAATTGTATAGAAGAAACATATTGCATGGTGTTAAAAGCAGTAAGCTCGATCTTTGTAATTTCTATGTTCTTGGAAAACAAACTAGAGTCAGTTTTATGACTGAAAAACACAAAACTAAAGGGATTATTGATTATGTGCATTCTGATGTATGGGGCCCTACTAAAGAATCACCATTAGAAGGATCTCAATATTTTGTTACATTTATTGATGATTTTTTCAGGAAAGTTTGAGTGTATTTCTTGAAGCAGAAATCTGAAGTATTCTCTAAATTCAAGCTGTAGAAATCTGAGGTGGAGAACCAAACTGTCAGAAAGATCAAGTATTTGAGATCTGATAATGACATAGAGTGCACAAATTCACAGTTTTTGAAATTTTGTGAGGATGAGATTCAGAGGCATTTTTTAGTGCGCAAGACACCACATCAGAACGGTGTTGCGGAAATGATGAATAAGTCCTTAACTGAAAGGGAAATATGCTTGATATTGAATGCAAGACTTCTTAAAAGTTTCTGGGCAGAGGCTATGAATATAGCATGTTATCTCATCAATAGATCACCTCGAGCATCATTAAGTGGCAAGATCGCAGAAGAGGTATGGACATGTAATCTAGTTAATTTCGATCATTTACGAATTTTTTGTTGTCATTCTTATGTGCATGTACCTAGAGATAAAAGATCAAAACTTGATGGAAAATCAAAAAATTGCATCTTTATGGGCTACAAGAAAGGTGTGAAAGGATACAAGTTTTGGAATCCTATTGCAAAGTAGATGATGATCAGCAGAGATACTGTTTTTAATGAACAGTCCATGTTGCAGCAGAATCAAGAAAATGTGCAAGGGAACAATTCCAGCTCAGATATAGTGCAGATGAATCAAGAACAACATCCAACAATACCTAAGACTGTTGAAAGTTTAGAACCAACACCTAGTGATTCCAATGCAGATGAATTACAAAATTGCAATCTAGTCAGAGATAGACAAAGAAGCACTGATATAAGACCTTCTAACATATTGGGTTATGAAGACTTGGTCTCTTGTGCACTTCTCATCATCAACGATGATCCAACACTTTTCAAGGAGCTATCACTAGCCAGAAAAAAGAGAAATGAATGGGTGCAAAGGTTGAGAAGATGAAGTCTTTGCATAAAAATCACACATGAGAGGTAGTTCAACTTCATGAGGGAAAGAAGGTTATTGGGTGCAAGTGGGTATACAAAAGGAAACAAGCAGTATCAGAAAAAGAAGGAGAAAAATTCAAGGCTCGACTGGTAGCAAAGAGATTTTCACAGCATAAGGGGATAAATTATGATGAAATCTTTTCTCTTATGGTCAGACATACTTCAATCAGGACGGTGCTTGCATCAGTAGCTATTTGGGATTTGCATTTGAAGCAGATGAATGTTAAAAACTGTTTTCTTGCATGGTGATTTGGATGAGCAAATTTACATAGAATAGCCAAAAGGGTTCTCTCAACCTGGACAGGAGCATCTGGTTTGCAGATTAAAGAAATCGTTGTATGAGTTAAAACAGTTTCCAAAATAATGGTATAAGCGGTTTGACTCCTATATTATTCAGATTGGCTACAAACGATGTGAGTATGATTCTTGTGTTTATGTGAAGAGCCTTGTTGATCGTTCTATTATTTTTCTGTTATTGTATGTTGACGATATATTGATTGCTACAAAAAATATGCATGATGTCTGTGATTTAAAAGCTTTATTGAATCAGGAATTTAACATAAAAGACTTGGGTCCTACAAAAAAGATTCTTAGAATGAAGATTCATCGAGATAGAGGCTCAAGACGATTATGTTTATCTCAATGAGGCTATGTTGAGAAAGTGTTGAACAAGTTTGAGATGAGCAAAGCGAAATCTGTGAACACTCCATTGACAAATCATTTTAAGATTTCTTCAGAACAGTGTCTTAAGACAGATACATAAATCGAAGATATGACAAAGGTTCCATATGTCAATGCAGTTAGTTGCTTGATGTATGCAATATTATGTACTCCTCCTGATTTGGCTCATGTTGTTAGTCAAGTCAGCAAATACATGTCTAAAGCTGGAAGTTGAAATTGGGAAGCAGTCAAGTGGATTTTCTGGTATTTGAAGGGTATGTAGGACATGAAATTATTTTTGGCAATCAACAGATAGATCCTTCAGTGTGGGGTACGTTGATTCAGACTATGCAGGTGATTTGGATGATATAAGGTCAACAACTGAATATGTGTTTACTCTTGGTATATGTTAGAAATCAACAGTTCAGTCTATTGTGCCATTATCTGCAACTGAAGCTGAGTACATGGCAGTAGCTGAAGCTGCAAAAGAAGCCTTATGGCTTGCTGGGCTAGTAAACGAAATAAACATTGAGCAAGGTGGAGTTCAGTTGCTTTGTGATAGTCAGACTGTCATTTATCTAACTAAGAACCAGGTGTAGCTTGTGAGAACCAAGCATATTGATGTAAGGTATCACAAGATTAGAGAATTGATTGCTTTTGGTGAGATATCGTTGCATAAGGTTCATACTGATGAAAATGCAGCTGATTTGTTGACCAAGCCAGTTACTATCGACAAGTTCTTGCATTTTTTGGACTTGTTGAATGTTTGCAGTTGCTAGAGAAGCTTGGAGGCCCAACCCACTTCAGACACTTCAGTGTGTAAGAAACTCCATGATGTGTTTCTCCTAAGAGGCTGGATATTCGCCAAGATAGAGATTTATTAGGTATGACTCATATACCATATAAGGAACATATACTGGAACGAAGCGGAAGGGAGCGGAGCGGAAGAATCTGTCCAATCGGGGGAGTTTCGTAATGTGGGTTGGGGTGCGGGGGCAACGCCCCGCGGTACGGTATAGTGGTAATTTTGTAATTACATGTTGTACTCCAGGGTTTGTATCCCATATTCTATAACCTTTTTCTGGAGTTGAAAGAAAGTCGCCGCTCAGCTCTCGATGACGAACGCATCTTTGCCGAACCTCGTTAAATCTCTGTGTTCTTCTGAATTTGTGTCGATTCTTATTTTCTTCGCCCTACTTTTTCAACAGATTTGTTATAAATTTGTTTTCCCAAGTTGAATGAAATAGGTCTGAGTGACTTAAAAGCATAGAATCAATCTTAATTGGGCTTGATCAAGCCTGATTTGTGTTCTCTTAAACCTAAACTAAGTCTAGGTAGCTAATGAACCTGACCAATCTAATAAATTCCTAGCTTACCATAGCTTACACTGCCTAATAAAACGATTTAGGACTAAGGGCCCAATGCATCATCATGGCATCACCTACTCTCCAAGATTGCTCAATGCAAGCATCTATCATTGAAATTGAGATCAAGGAAAGGAGGTTACACGAAATCTATGTCATAAACTTGGCCATAGGATAGAGGGGCGGAATTGATATTATCTTTTAGGATGGGCAAAACGGTTAAAAATTTGAGAGGGGGGCGATTGCCTGCCTTGGACCTTTTATGAGAATAAAATGATAAAATTAACAAATTCACCATCAAAACATGATTTTCAACATCAAACAACTAAATAAATTCACAAGCTCTAACTCCTAATTAGCAAATTCATTACCAAACCACTTCCTGACTTCTTTTATTGCTCTTTTAGCATGATTTTTTCTCTTCATCAATTTATATGAGAGCTAAATGGTTCGCTGTTCATATTTGGAAATAAGCATGAAAAAAAATCTATGCAAAACCCCTCATAAACTCAAGCTCACCAAACACTTATAGAAACTTAAAACCAATCCAAAATCATGGCCAAAGAAACCCAAACTCTTTGTTAATCTGACTGCCAAGTGCTCTCCCTTCCTCTTTTAGTTGGAAATTGCACGCTAAATCAGCTTAGTTTTATTGATGCTACATTTACGTATGCCACCCAATCACTATGTATTTAAACATCTAACACCTAAAATTTAGGAAAAAATATTACATCAGTATTACGCACGTAGAAGTAACGTGCATAGCCAATGAAATCACGCCACGACACCTCGCACGATAGGAAAAAAAAATGGCGCAGTAACACGGGGAATATTCCCTCATGTGCTATTACATGTTATTCATGTGTTATTGATGTGTTATTGTGTTATTATAACACCAAGAATATTCTCAGAACACAATAACACATGAATAACACGGGAAATATTCCCGACAAAAAAAAAAACGGCGCAATAACACCGAGAATATTCTCCCCCCGTGTTATTCATGTGTTATTGTGTGTTATTCATGTGTTATTGTGTTATTATAACACAGAAATATTCACATGACACAATAACACATGAATAACACGCAATAACATATGAATAACACGGGGGAGGGGGGGGGGAATATTCTCCGTGTTACTGCACCGTTTTTTTTTTTTTCGGTGCGCCGGGGGGGCGTGGTCTCGGTCGCGCAGAGTGTCGTGGCGTGATTTCATTGGCTACGCACGTTACTCTACGTGCGTAGTACTGATGTAATATTTTTTCAAAATTTAGGTTTTACATTTATACCATCCTAACATTTCATATCACATAAAAATATCACTATTTTAATTTTTAAAAAATAAAATATACCTTTTTTATAGGGGCGCAGGGTGGGCAAACTTTTTATAAAAATGAACAGTTAAAAAACAACTTATAATTCAAAATTAGAACTTATATTTTATTATCATTGATAAATTAAATAATATAACGAATATTTCAATATATTTTATATCATTTTGTAAATTACAAAATAATTCTATATTTTAATATAAAATTTTTACAATAAATATAATTTCATTAAATTATAAATTTTACCTGAAACTCATACTAAAGACAAAAAAAAAATAAAAATTATTAAAAAATAAATATATAAAAAAATATTTAATAAATAAATTTGCACCACCAAGCTAACTACAATTTTATAATTTTTTTTTTATATTCTAATTTGGTTTACTCAAATATAAGAAAAATATAAAAAATTTGAGATACAGATGTATATTAACATTATATATATATAGGGGCATTTACATGCATACCACCCAATTCTTATGTACATAAACATCTAACATATCAACTTCACTTTTACATTTACACCACTCAAAATTTTCATATCATATTTTAAATTTTGTGATTTTATTTTTCTAATTTTCAAAAGGTGAGATACATCCTTTTAAGCATAGATAAGGTGGGGTGTATCTAAAATTTAAAGTTTAGGTGCTTGATATGTAAATAAAATCTTATAACTTTTTTTAATTTTTTTTCCAACAATAATGAATTTAATTTTAACAATCAAAAGATGTGAAAATTTTTTTTCTATTCACAATCATTTAAATGAGCCGACTGAAAAGAATTTCTCCTCCCTGGCAAGCTTCATGTTTCTTTTTCCTTAATATTTACATATCTACCACCAAAACAATTGATATTTACACACGTAACATCTCGGTGCCATAAACCTACCACAAAATAAAGCTGCATTTCAATTTTTAGAAAACAATGATAGAGATGTTTTTGATTAGATGTTCAAAATTTGAGTGATGTAAGTATGGAAGTTATAAAAACTGTGACATGCATGTCAATGCCTCATAATGTTAGCCCCTCATGCTACATTGTCTTGTCTGATTCAGCTCAAAGTAACAAAATTCAAATACAAAATTGTTATGCTGCGTACCTTATTAAGATGATTATCTTCATTACAAATATTTGCAGGAATTAATCTAAGTTTTTGAAAGTAAAAAAACCTCATAAAAAAGAGCTAGCACAAAATTCATATATATTTACATATCTCAAGTATAAACTTCCATATTTGCACACATACCGCTCAAATCTTTAATATCACATAAAAAAATAGCACTAACATCATTTTCTAAAAGTGAAACGTACATTTTCATGCATAAATTTAAAACATCAAAATGCTCTGTGTCAAAATATGAAAGTTTGGGAGTGAGATATGTAAATAAATAAGAATTAAAATGATGTGCTATCTACGTAAATTTTCCAAAGAACAAATAGTTGCAGGTGATCTGAGTTGTAGCTAATTTGGAGATTTCAGTATAGCATGAACCAAGGCTGTTGATGCCATCATTTACATCAATTTCTCAAAAAAATATAACCAAACCATTAATGTTTGAGCTGCTGATATAAACAGATGGTAGCATAAGTGAAATACAATCAGGAGAATTGTACGAGAAGTTCTATGGCAGCCATTATTTAAGATTTTTTAAAAAAGAAGGCTATAAATTACTCCGATGATCCAACTTTGCTCGAGTTCGGAGAGCTGCCGATACACCCTGTGATTAGAAATAATAAAGAAAAATAGATTCAGAAATCATCCATAGCCATGGGCACGCTTTCAAGCTTAAAAGGAATTATAGAGAATTCAATTTGTCAAATATCAAATTCAACTACTGAGTAAAGAGTATGTTTGGAGGAATTTGGGGGGATGACATTTCATTTTACTACATAATTTTATAGGCGTTTCATATCAGTGTAATTCAAAGATGATAAATTTACTTCTGAAATATAGAGAATTTTATGGAATCATTGTTGAGGCTCATGCCTTGCCTTATTAGTCAATAAAAATCAGTTTCTCAAATAAATAAGAAGAAAACAACATTTTCTACACTCTGTTTTTATTCGAACAAATCAGTAAGAGAACTAATTTCGTTTCAATTGCTTCAAACCAAGCAGAAATGAGTGACTATATCCTTCAACTCCTGATGAAGAAGCTAAAAATAATTAAAAAATCATAGAATCACCATACACACACGCACGCGCGCACACGCTTTATATATATATATATTAT
>NW_018164549.1:5289393-5297769 GCF_001263595.1 Phalaenopsis equestris | reverse complement strand
GGTGTGTGTGTGCCCAAAGCCGTGGCCTGTTGATTGGTTGGGTTCGTTGTAAGTCCCCTCAGGTCACGAGTTCGATCCCCAATGGCGTTGGGTTCTCGAATATTTAGGCACATGGCGCAGACTCTCATCATGGGGCCCAGCGCATGGGAAATCGGTATTTGAGAAAAATTTTAACCCGACTTAGTGAGGGGCGAGGGACAAAAAATCCCGACTTAGTGAGGGGGGTGAGGGACAACTTCACCATGTTGGTTGGTTGAGAAGATTCCTTATGCGCTAGACCATGTGATTAGAAGCTCGCGCCATGTGCTATTATTCGAGAACCATCGCGCCACGAGGATTCAATCCCTTGACCTGAGGGGACTTACAGTATGTATGCCAACCAACAGGCCAAGGAAATCGATAATTCGCAGAGGCCCAAATATCAATTTCCCATGCACATTTAGGCCCTATG
The DNA here is from genome assembly GCF_001263595.1 of Phalaenopsis equestris. Classification (NCBI taxonomy): domain Eukaryota; kingdom Viridiplantae; phylum Streptophyta; class Magnoliopsida; order Asparagales; family Orchidaceae; genus Phalaenopsis; species Phalaenopsis equestris. The sequence continues at coordinate 5,297,318 of NW_018164549.1, read as the reverse complement.
ATGAGAGCCCGCGACATTTGCCTATATTTCCAGAGCCCCGGCGCCACGGTGAGACCGAACCTTTGACATGAGGGGACACACACACACACACACACACACACATATATACATCAAGCCGCAAGTCTTGGCCTGTTGGTGGTGAGGTCACTGTAAGTCCCCTCAAGCAAGGGTTCGATCCCACTGTAACGCAGAGACTCTGGAATTATAGGCACATGGCATGGGCTCTCATCAAGGGGCCTAAATGCACATGGGAAATCAATATTATCGATTTCATTTACCCAAAAAAAATAATATATATATACGTGCGCGCGCAAGCCTTGGCCTGTTGGTTGGTGGGCATACTGTAAGTCCCCTCAGGTCAAGGGTTCGAATCCTCGTAGCGCAATGGTCCTCAAATAATAGCACATGGCGTGGGCTTCTAACCATAGAGCCTAGCGCATAAGGAATCGGTATTTGAGCCTCTGTCAAATACCGATTATATATATATATATATATAAAATACAATGTATACGATTATATGCTTAATTTCCTTAATAGTGATTCCTAATTTCTCAAACAACTAGCATGGTGAAGTTGTCCCTCACCCCCTCACTAAGTCGGGATAAATTTTTTCTATCATAGAAACCGAAAAGAAGACTTCGGCTCCACACTCAGTTCTTTCATTAAGCATCTCATCAGCACCAATATGGCTAAGCCCTAACCAAAACGCCTCCATGCCGCGATTCTATATACCGCACCTATCCCCCAACCCACCCCTCTGATCACACCAACGTTCTCAATGAACCCTCCAAAAAGCAGCTCACTGCCCACATTCATCCATCCTTGGAAAGAATCTGGTATTTGTAAACATTTTACTTTTAATATGTATCCTTTTAGAGATTATACTATCTCCATCCATATACTAGGACAAACAAACACATCTCCTTCCAAATATTTGTATTCATTCAGCAAAAAATGGGCTTGAATTAAATATGCCAGCATGGCTTATCCACTTAAAATAATTATCATAATCACCAATCCTTTAGTTGTTTCACATCTCCCTCCCTCCCTCCCTCCCTCCCTCTCTCTGATTTTATTTCATCAAAATCCCTACCCTCAAACTAAAAACAATAAGACACAAATTGAGAAAAACAACATTGTAGGCTCACCAGCTCCACCTTTGTGTTGCTTAAGTTATGCGCTTTAACTTTTAAACACATGTTTTGTTAGCCCTCAAGATTGGCCACTTTTATTTGTGAATTTTCCCCCTTTAGCTCCTCTCGAACTCTGGCTTGCCATACTGCAACACATCTCCTTCCTTTCAACAAATGTCCATGATTTTTTAAAGCTTTTGTTGGCTTTCTAGAGGCGTAGATGCCTCAATTTGAATATATCTTGAAAACTTGCTACAAATCTAATGGCAGTGAGTAGATATGCTATTATGACAAATCCTATTAATGTATCTTGAATTATAATTTCATCTACAAAGATATCAGTTTTCAGTTACTACCAAGTATTATTTTATGTAAATTGTAGAAGACAAAAATCAGCAAACTGCACTGAATTTTGTGCATTTCATTAGACTAGACTAGATTGAATCCGACAAAACTTGTGATTACTTGTTAGTAGGTGCTTGATAATGAAAAACCTAATGTTTGCAATATTTATGTACTTATCAGCATAAAGTTCATCATTTTTTCTTTTCTTCAAACATTCATGGTAACTTCATGATGTATGTATTTACACCATGGCTGTTGTTTCAATTCCCCTCCTCATCATAGTGATGACTACCAGCGAGCATCGAAAAAATAGCAATTTGTCTCCCCCCAAGAGTATAATGAAGATTAGTATTTTCATCGCCGTATTTAAGAATTTAATGATAATATTACTAAATTTGGCAAAAATATTTAGAGATACTATGATTAGTATGAGACTAATGTTTTAACTATTATTGATGAAGATGATTAAATTACCACTAATCTATAAAAGCAGCAAACTTAATTATGATCTGGGGATGAAATAAAATTTTAAAATAAATTTTTTAATTTTGAATGATTATAATATACAAACTTGAGTGTAGCTCAAAATCAAGCCGAACATAAGCTAATTCGAATTTGAATTGAGCCAAACACAAACTTGGCTATTTACGAGCTATTTTGAACACGAGTTTGTTTCGAACCAAAAAAAAAAAAAAAAAAAAAAAAAACAAAACGAACCAAACACAAATAGGCTTTGAGCTCGCTCATGTTAGCCTCGTTTACGCCCCTAGTTTAGGGTTACATGAGGGTTTTTTTCTATAGATGTGGTTTTGGCTTCTCATCTATCTTCCCTCTTGCCATATTTGCACTTTGTGATATCCCCGTATATTCTTCATATTGTAGAGTTTGATTGTTGGATTTTAGCTTTTCCCCCGTATTTGAAGTTGCAAATTTGTTGTGGGTGTGCTTTTGGCTATGGTTTTGCATTGCCGTCTTCACTGTGGGTGTGGTTTGGTGGTCTCTGTTGGCTATTAGTTGTTAGCTATGGGTGTGGGTGTAGTTTTGCAATATTGGTTGTGGGTGTGGTATGCTGGTCTTTGATAGCTGTGGTTGGGTTTATATGGGCTACAATTTGAGTTAATCGGTTGGGTTATATGGAATGTAGCTGTGGTTGGGGTTGGTGGTGGTTTTGTGCTGATGGTTGTTGGTTGTGGGTGTGGTTTGGTGGTCTCTGTTGGCTATTGGTTGTGGTCGTGAGTGTGTGTGTGGGTGTGGTTTTGCAATATTGGTTGGTAGGGTTACGTGTAGTTGGGGTTGGTTGTAGTTTTCATTGTGGGTTTTCATTAATGGTCGTTGGTTGTGTGCGTGGTTTGGTGGTCTCTATTGGCTGTTGTCAATGGGTGTGGGTGTGATTTTGCAATATTGGTTGTTAGTTGTTGGTTGTGGGTATGGTTTGCTACTCTTTGATAGTCGTGGTTGGATTTATATGGGTTGCAGTTTGAGTTAATTAGTTAGGTTATATAGGATGTGATTGGGGTTGAATGTGGTTTTGGTTGTAGTTTTGCATTGATGGTTTTTTGTTGTGGGTGTGGTTTGGTGGTCTCTATTGGCTGTAGGCAGTAAATGTGGTTTTGCAATGTTGGTTGTTGATAGGGTTTTGTTGTGAATTTGCATTGATGGTTGTGGTGGGGTCTTTTTTTTGTCTGTGTGGTTTTACATTGATGGCTATTGGTTGTGGGTATAATTTGGTGGTCTCTGTTGGCTACTGATTATGGTTATGGGGGTGGTTTTGCAATTTTAGCGGTTGGTTGGAGTTGACAGTAGTTTTGGTTGTGGCTTTGTATTGATGGTTGTGGTTTTGCATTGATGGTCGTTGACTGTGGTTTTGCATTGATGGTTGTTGGATGTGACTTTGCATTGATGGTTGTTGGTTATGGGTTGTGGGTGCATTGATGGTTGTTGGTTGTGGGTGTGGTTTGGTTGATATTTTACATACAAACAAGTTAACCATAATGCATTCATATATGTAATATGGGTTTTGACAGGTTTGATTTTTGTAATGTTATGTAGAGCAGTAATGGAAAAAAATGAACAAAGAGCTCAATCGATCACCAACTGTTATTCATATATTCGTACCCACTTGTTTGCAATCACAACTCATACATACTATTTGGTCTTAAAGAACACATGACACAGTTAACCACAAATACTACCTGATTTTAAAGTACACATGACACAATTAACTATAGATATTACCTGATTTTAAAGCACATATGACACATTAACCACTGATACTACATGGCTTTACAACCTGTATATACTATCTAGCCTTAAGACATGCATGACAATTAACCACAGATACTACATGGACTTAAAGCACACATGACACTGTTAACTACAAATACTACATGATCTTAAAGCGCACATGACAATGCTAACTACAGATTCTAGATGCTCTTAAAACCTGTTTGATACAATCCTAGAGCAATCTTTGATAAATTTATCTCATTGAGCTCAAATTCAATTCAATGTCTTTTAAAATTTTTGTTTAACTTTTTCAATTAATTTTTTTAGTAGCAAGTTAAATTATACAATTTCCTCCAAATTTTTTATCTTTATGATAAATCAAATGAGAAAATAAAAAGAACATGTTATATCAATCATTTTGGAGAGGGAAATGAAGATTATATTATGTGGTTTACACTTTGAAGAGATCAAAATTGGCAATAGACTAACCACGCACTTTAATAAAAAAGTAGGCAAAACATAAAAAAAAACTTTTCATGAAAAAATAGAAAATTGCATGATAAAACTGAATATAAGAACAAATGAGAGCAACTAAAAAAAGATCGAAAATTGTTAAAATAGTTAAAGAGAGGGACAACTGAATTAGGTTGAGATGTGTTAAGAAAACAACAGATGCATCAGAGTGGTGGAGAGAAAAAAATTCAATAAGTAGAAAATGTTATATGAATTTTTTATATTATTATATTAATTGAACTACGATTTTATCAATTGCAAGTTATGCCCAATGTAATAATAAAAAAAAAGGATTTCTAGCATAGACCTTGAGCTAGAGAAGAAACTTGATTCTATGTTTCTTGGTGTTATAGTTGCGGGCTCCACTGTTTGGGCAACAATACAAAACTTCCTCATAGTTTGGATAAAGCTTGAATATGCTCATTCAAATGAAGTTCAAGAAAAAGCACCACATGAGACAGAACATATTGAATCAAGGCATTCCAAGTGCTTTGCACCCTCCGCCCAGAAGCGTAAAAAGAAAATGAAGTTCATCTCCCAACATTTATCTGAGTAAATTTCACAGCTCGTTACAACATACAACAATATGATTCAGTGCTTGCACAACTTTTCAAGGATACCCAACTATGGCAGAAGCCGTGAAGCTGTTGGACTCCACTCCTGAAATATTTGATGATATATCCATATATTTATTCGCTATAAAACTTCTAGAGGATAGAATAAAGAAAGACTTTCATTACGATGGTGCACGAATGGAGGCTTCCTTACTTCCGACATTTTGTAAACAATCAGGCTAGGTTGGTTTGTGTTCTTTTTTATTTTTGTTTTTTATTTGTGTGTAGTAATATAAACTTTTATGGCGAACAATATCATGTGATGTGTTCATGTGACATTTCATCATGTATGTTTTCCACTCGAAGTACTTTAATTATGTAGTTATTCACTTAAAACATGGCTCATTATTTTTTATATATTCTAAGATACATAAAATAGTCAGATGGGCCCATTAAATGAAGAGAAAATTATAGAAAAAGTGAAATGAAAAAAAAAATCTAACTAGTACAGTATTTCTTTTCAATGAATACTATTTGACAAATTTGTGACCCTCATTTATAGATGTCAAATGGATTGTTGAGGTGCTCCAAGGTCATCCCAACATAATTCATAGTATGTTTCTGATGTTGGGAAAAATTATTTGTGATTTGCTTAATGAATTACAGAATAATTATGATTTACATGGATCATCTTGATTTACACCCGGGGAAGTACTAGTCATCATTTTATATATTAGGTAACATAAAGAGTACATTTGTGCTGCTTCGGAGCGATTCCAACACTCAACAAAGATGATTAGCAGATATTTCAATATTGGTGTCAACTCTTTGGTTAGAATATCAAATAACATTATCAAACCCAAAGATCTTGTTTTTATGCGTACACCAAAAGAAATCAGTAACGATATGAGATATATGTCATTTTTCAAGGTATTGGTTTATCTATTTAATTTGCATGCATATTTTACAAAAAAAAAATTATTCTAATGAATATTTTAAATATGATTGTATAGGACCAATTAATGGCGCACATGTTGACAACAATGACAAATTTATATATATCGGATAATGTGGATCTATAAAAAAGAACAACTTAGCAGTTTGTGATTTCAACATGTGTTTCTTAATGGCTGGATGGAAAGAGAGTGCTTATAATAATTGCATATTCAAATTTGCTACTCGATTACGTAAATACAAACCTTCAATGCCATAGTACGGTCAGTACATTCACGACCGTGTATGAAGTGTTAAATTTGAAGAGATTTACTAATAATATTAATATCACATGCAACACGATTTTTTGAAGCCCTTCATTGATATGAGGTAGCATCTTCTTGATTTTCAGTGCATCAGCCAAGTGATTAGAGAAAGGATGAATTGTTCAACAAAAGACACTCATCATTACAAAGTGTTATCGAGAAAGCATTCAGCGTATGGATAAAAAAGTGGGTCATACTCTGAAATATGTTGACATATTCCTTCAAAAAACAGATAAAAAAAGTTATTGTAATGACAACTCTACATAATTTTATAAGGAGACATCCATCTCGAGACGATGCTGATTTTAGATTCTTAGTGAAAATCCAACATGTATATCTATAAAAGCATTAAATCGAGCATTACATCATTGCTCGAGAAAGACTTTGGTACAAATGACTTCAACACATCCGATGGGGATAGTGTTCATCAAGTATATCTAATTAATATTTTGCAGTGTCTTTAGATTGATATTTACTATTTAAGATGTGTTGAAGGTTGGTTGATATTTATTTGCTCTTCCATATTTCAATATTTTAATTTTTAAAGTCTAAACTTTAGAGATGCATTATTTTCTTATATTTGATTTTTTTTCTAATTATGAATCATAATATTTTTTTGTTTTTATACTATTGTGCATGCAGTTTAATTTGTCAACTAATATAAAAATATATTATAATATAAAAAAAATGAGTTCAAAGTTAACAAGTACTTCAAGAGTTCTGTACTGTCATTGCGATACATAGTGTTCTGAACACACATCAAAAAGAGAAGACAACTAAAGAGATTTTATTGTTGTCACAGAAATAAGACACATGAGATGTGTTGATGATATAAAAGAGTTCGTTCTAGATAATAAACAAATTATGAGAGATATTATGGATAGAAAATTATCCCAAAAACTTGATCTTCTGAACATGAGTGTGAACTTTATTATAACATTACTGGTTATTTTGTGATTTTTTATTTTTGTCATATTATGTATAAAATGGCAACTTAGAATTAGTGTATTGGGGAAATTTGGACTCCTGACATGTTTTTTGTACTACTGAAGTTCTTTTTGTTATTCTGTTGCAATTATTTTGAAAACTACAATCATTCAATTAATTTACATTTATAAGGATATAGTTGTTTTTTTTATCACAAACAACTGCGGCACAGCAAATTATCCAAATAGACACATTGTAATTACGGTAGCAGCTTTCTGACAATAGTTGTGAAGCTGTTTCCCTTCACTGCTGCTTCAAAAAGCAGCAGCCACCCAAACACACCCTTAATCTCATGTCTTTTGAGAGTTCTAGAGTTGTACTCTTTATAAATAATAAAGGACATAGCTCAATTAGCCGATTTGTTATTTAAGCGGCTATGTTTGTGTTCATAGGCTATTTGGGATGTTACAGAGTGTAGGTCACAATGGGTATTTTGATCACCTTAAGAAGTTTTAATAAGATTTTAATAAAAGAACAAGATTATAATCCTTGCTTGCAAATTGTGATTGCTTCTTTCATAAAATACCTTAAAGATTCAAAACTTCTAAAAAATTCAAGCTAAATTCGAGTCGAATGAGCACAATTATGTTACAACAAATTGTATACAAACAAGGAAAACACAAACACAACTAGCTTCAGTCCTGAACATATCTTCTATAGCATCTCACCTTACTTGGGCAAGCATCTGGTGCCTCGTGTGTTTGAAAACCACAACACCTTGAGTATGCCTAATGCATTTAATAATATTGTCACATATGGAATAATTGTAAAAATGCTTTTACTCTTAGACCCCACTATTTTAAGAGTTGTAGTTCACTCAAAAAGGAATTTGAATTAGTAATCTCAAAAATCTAATTTCAATAGCAAAATGTAAAGAATAACTAACATAATCACCGCTTCTACAGTGT
>NW_018164549.1:5277274-5289383 GCF_001263595.1 Phalaenopsis equestris | reverse complement strand
TATATATATATATATATATATATAATTAAAGATCAAGCTCAAATATTTTTTCTATAAAATAAATAATATAGATAATAAACAATACAAAAAACATAATGGCTAATATAACTCTACATCAAGAAGCTTTATATCCTCGCGAGAATAAGTTCTCATTTCCAAAGGTACTCCGAAAACACCAAGAGTATCAACTTCGAATGCAATTCCTCTATTTGTGTTTGCATGTAAATGCATGTGTACACAAATTTGCAATAATGTAAACCTTAATTTCGAAAGACAGAAGTTGAACTATTGCTCTTTCGCTACGCTTCCAATATCGAAAGACACAACTCGTTAAAATAATTTTGAAAAGAAAGCCCATGAAGTAATGATAAAGCTTCTCTTGACTTTATGCTAATTTTTCAAAAAGCATCAGGATTCAAACAAAATATATAGAAATACTATAAATCATATCCCAAGAACAAAATAAATGAATTTAAGGATCTTTATCACAAGAGGAAGCTAAAAAGAAATGACTATCAAAGAACGAATATCAAATATAAGAGGAACTGTACAGCCATAAAGAACGGTTGATCCAGGCATGAAACAATAATAGAAGAACAGAAAAATAGATTGAGAATACCAACACCTACCTCCCAACTTCACCCCATTTATAAGCAGACGTAAGTATTACACTAATTATAATATAGTCGCTGCAAATTTATTTAGTTGGAGAAGACAATAAAAATAACTAAGCGCAGGAAAGAGCTATGCTATGCAACTTTTCTACGAACAATTTCTATAAAATTCATTCATCCTAAATCTCAGAGTTTTTACAGCATATCACCTATGGGATGCACAAAATTATAGAAAGCTTTAAGATCATGCACTCTTAATTTTAACAGCTAATTGCTACTTTCAATGAACCAGAAAAAAAAATAGAGAAATCAATCCAAGCAATAATTCAATAGACTTCTCCTAGGATAAAATTAAAAATTCCGAACCATAGGAACCATGGAATGAGTTAAAGTTAACAAACTCATTCATAAATAAGGTTTTATTAAACTTGAATAATATCAATCATGTAATGAATTCAATAACAAAATTTAGGAAAATAAGTAAAATTGATGAAAAGAAATCATGAAAATAAAACATGTTGCTTGCATAAGTAGATAAACTTTCTTGGAAGATCTTTAACTCTAAGGAGCAGACTCCCACAACAACAACAACAACAACAAAGCCTTAATCCCACTACGTGGGGTCGGCTACATAAATCCTTTTTTCTCCAATGAGTCCTATTTAGTGTCATATTTTCATTTACTTCTAATAAATTAAGATCATTTTTTATACAATAAGCCAAGTCTTCCTAGGTCTACCTCTGTTTTTCTTAACATAAGTCGAATCTAAAACATCAACTCTCCTAATCGGATCATCAAATGGTCGACGTTTAATGTGACCAAACCATTTAAGACGAATCTCTCTAATTTTGTTCGTTACAGGAGCTACACTAATCCTATCTCGGATATATTTCATTTCACATTTTGTCTCTAAGTGCAAAGTCACTCATCCACCTAATCATTCTCATCTTGGCAACACTTAACTTAATTTTATGTTTCTCTTTTAAAGGCCAACATTCAGCGCCATAGAGCATTGCAGGTCTCACCACCATCTTATAAAATTTTCCTTTCAATCTAAGCGGTACTTTTCCATCACCCAAAAGGCTGGAAACATTCCTCCACTTGAACCAACCAACTTGAATTCTACTATTAACATCCCCATCTATATCACCATCGCTTTGAATAACAGAACCGAGATATCTAAACCGTTCACACCTTTTAATAATTTGGTCACCCAAAGTTACACTTCTGTCACTAGAACTACTACTACTAAAATTACATTCCATGTATTCAGTTTTAGTTTTACTCAAATGAAGGCCTTTAGACTCCAATGTAAACCTCCATAATTCAAGTTTTTCCTGGGCTTTTTCTCTTGTCTTATCCACGAGAAGGATATCATCAGCAAAAAGCTACACCAAGGTACATACTCCTGTAAATGTCCAATAAGACCATCCATAACTAAAGCAAAAAGATATGGCTTAAAGCCGATCCCTGATGTAATCCAACATAAATAGGAAAATATTTGGTTAATCCTCCTTAATCCTCCTTCAGTTTAATAGCTCTAGTATACATACCTTTAATGACTTGAATATAAATCATATCAACACCTTGCTTCTCAAGAACTCTCCAAAGGATATCTCTTGGAACCTTATCGTAAGCTTTTTCTAAATCAATAAAAATCAAATGTAGATCCTCCTTATTATCTCTGAACTTCTCCATCAAACCTCTCAATAAATGTATAGCTTCCAAAGTAGACCTGCTCGACAAAAATTCAAATTGATTATGAAAAATCTTTTTAATACGTCTTAACCTATGTTTAATTACCCTCTCCCATAATTTTAAAGTATGACACATCAACTTAATTCCTCTATATTTGCCCACTCTTGTGCATCTCATTTATTCTTAAAAAAAGGGATCAAAATACTCTTCCTCCACTCCTTAGGCATCTTTTTAAGTTTTTAAAATAATATTAAAGAGTTTAGCAAGCCAAGTAACTCCCAAATCTCCTAAATATTTCCACACTTCAATTGGGATATCATCAGGTCCTACAGACATTCCATCCTTAGTTTTCTTTAAAGCCTTCTAAACTTCTTTTTTACTAATGTGGCGATAAAAATGAAACGTTTTATTATTATGAACGATATTAAGATCACTAAGGTCGATCATATTTTCAGAACCCTAATTAAAAAGTTTATGAAAATAACTCACCCACCTAATTTGAATATCTTTTTTAAAAAAAAAACACATTTTAATTTTCATCTTTAATACGCTTTACTTGAGTTAAATATTTACTTTTCTTTTCTCTTTGTTTGACTAGTTTATACATATATTTTTCACCCTACTTAGTATCTAATTTATTATAAAGATCACTAAAAGCAGAATTTTTAGCGTCACAAATTGTTTTTTTAGACTCCCTGCGGGCTGTTTGATTTAATATTCGGATCGAGGTCGTGCCAAATAGTTTTGGTCCAGGTTAATTTTGAGTCAAACCTAAACCTGACCTGCGAACCAGATATGACACATATGCCTAAAATCACACTACACCCCGCACATAATGCCCAAGAAGAAGTCTTACACTGCTACAAAGATAATAGGGTGGTAAAGGAGAAACAAAAGTATGTCTAAGCCAACAAATGTTTCTCTAGAGAGGAATCATATGTATCATCAAACATATGTTGAAAAAAAGCAAAGAACAAGGGTCGCAACCAAGAAATGCATAAATATTTTTTCATATTAAAATTCTTACAGAATTAAAAATTAACTAAATCTACTCGAATCAAATTAAAATTTCTTTCAGAATTTTCATCTTAATGTATACAATGCCCAAAAATCGAATTAGGTCCCTCAAATAATGCTTCCATTAGAGAAGTGTTACTTGCTAACAATATCACACCTAAAAGATACTAGAGGCAGTAAAGAATAATCACAAGTGTAAAAAAGCTAATGAATAATGCTCTAGAAATGTATAAAATGAATTATAAAAAATACATGGAAAAAAAAAGAAAAACTAGGGTTAAATCAAATGCCTATAGAAACTTTTACTCAAACTAAAACTGTTGTGAAACAAAAATTAACTAAAACTACTCATATCAAACAAAAGTTCATCTTTCAGAAAGGCATAAAACTTGTATTTTCAATGATTATGAACTTCGAGATTTGCATCAATTAAGCTTTATAAATAGCCTAAAATCAAAATAATTACAAATCCCCTAACATCAATAATGACTGAAGCTGTATTATAATAAGTCATCCAAAATATGTAAAATGAGATGCAAGAAGAGGCCACAATGTCTAAGATGATGGTTAACCACTCCCATTGCAGGCAACTAGGAATTAGAATTTCTAATTATGTTATGGAGTTTTGCAAGAACACAAAGCAGATTAATCTGAACTTGTAGCGTATGTAGTTGATGGTCATTGTTTAGTGCAATTTTAGAAGTGAATTACAGCACTATTGTACCAAAGTTGATCTACTGATCATTGCACGATAATGTTACATGACTGAATGTTGACAAAAAACGCAAAGAACAGTAATACAATGTGATCCTTAATAAACCAGGTCTGAAAACCAATTCAACTTTCCTTTATAATGAAACAACTTTTACAGCAATTTATTAATTGAAACTGTGAAAGCCCCCTTAGCATAATCTCTTTTAATCAATATTCATGAAAGCTACTTTCAGATAAAAACATTAAAAATTCATTTTTTCCTTCGGAAATAGAAGTAAACAAGGCTCAAGTCTCATAAATAGCTTTTATGCAAATAAAAGGGTGAGACTATGTAAATCAAACCATGTCAAATCTCCGCATTAATAGGAGTTCCATGCATCGGATATTCCAATTAAAAAGAGGTGGACTAAGAGTGGTGATAAATTCGCCTTTTATTTAATATGGAGGTCCTAAGTTCAAATCATGAAGGCACAATCTTAGCAAAAGAAGGGTAAAGCGGTGTATATAAAAAGTACTTGGTCCGCACCAAGATATATAATGTATACTTTCAAAGATCCACAATTACAATTTCTAAACAAACCTTAAACCTAATCAGCTCATATCACGGTCGATTTATGTCAGCAAAAAAAGCTACATCATATTTTAACCAAACTAAACTTTCCTGATGCAAAATGAATAACACAAGGAAACGCAACCCAACATGCAGGCCAAGCTCTGTGTCAGGCTGCTACTGAGCTGCCAATGAACATCATCACTTGAGAAAAAAACTTACCAGATAATCACAAGCAAAAAAAAAAAAAAGATACTTTCTTTGCAATATCTGGGAAAATAAACTTAATTCTATCATCAAGGCCCTCAAAAGGAAATTCTGCAAAACATCACAATCTAAAGAGAATCCAAACACGAGTTATGATCAAACTAGAAAATGCAGAAAGGCAAACAGCATAAAACAAACGCACGAACGCACACAAACAAAGAAAAAAAAACACAACATTTAAGGAAAGAAATAGGCCTCACATAGATTGCTCGGCAGTCCAGCTACTCGACAACCTTCTTTGGACCTAATAAAAATACCAGTTAAGAGATCCAGAATCGGTCAATCATGATAACAAGGGCACATGAAAAACAAACGATTACGATGAGGATGGAAAGAAACAATGAACAACGAACCATGGAGCTCAGGTGGGCGGTGATCCTTGCCCCATCCGACACCGCGGGTAGCTTCAAGATACTGCTCAACAAGATGGCGGCATTTCTGAAGATGGTTGACACCTTCGATGCGGTAGCACCATTTAAGGCGTTCACGGATAATCTTTGCAGTCTCGATCTGAATCCACTTCTCCCTCACCAAGTACTCTCTGTAATCTAGCATTGCCACCGGATCAGCGTAAGGATTGTTCGGATCGAAGTCATCCGGGGGACCCTCGTCGAACTCCACCGTCTTCTTCCGCCCCATTGCTTCTTCGTCTCTCTCTCTCTCTCTCTCTCTCTCACACACACACAGATTTCCCCTCCTCTTCTATCAGACAACGATAAAGCCGGAGACCACTCGCCCGGCTAGGGGAAAGAATCTTTTTGCATTCTAGTCCTTGGCGATCAAAGAAATAACAGAGGCTTGAAATGCGGTAGACATTAGGTGCGTCTTTTTTAAAACGACGCCTCCCTGTTTGTTTAAAGTGTTTACACTTGCGTAACGATCCCGCACTGAGTTCGCATTCGTTAATTTATTTATATCGTTCGACGCTGTCCGAGCCCCGCGTCCAGTGTTATCCATCTGTGTTGCCCTAGGAATTCCGGAGGTGCCCTCGATCTCCCTTGCCTTCTCCCTCGCTGGTTTAGGGTTCTGATTCGTCGCTCTAGAGGAGATCGAACGTTCTTCCTTTCCATTTTCTTTCATGATCATCAGGTATTCTTTCAATTACCCCAGATTTGAGCCTTGGAATGCTTTCTTTGCTCCGATCTTCTTTCTGAGCAAGTGTTGATGCAGGAAATGAAAAATTTTATCTTTTTCGGGGGAAATATGATGTCATTTAAGGTTTTTAGGTATTTCCCAGTTTAGATCTATGACATGAGTTTTTTTTCAGATCTTGTGGCTTCTGGCATTTTCACTGCTTTTTGGGTGTTAGGCCTGTTGAGAAATGTTTCATTTTCTGTGCCTCGATATTTTGTCATTTTAACTGGTTGTTGGATTTGGGTTGCTAGTTGCGATCCTGGAAACATGAGTCTTGTATGAGTCTTGTTTTGGGCATCTGGGCATCTGTTTTGTGGCATGATATTATGTCGTTTTTTCTTGTTATGGCTCTGTTTGTTTGATGGGAGGCATCTAGCTTTTTAACTGCTGAAATATGAGTTCGTGAAAGCAAATTGGTGAAGTTATATATATGTTTAGCTGCTGATTGTGCGGTGAAAAATTTGTAGGAATTTCTATTACTTTTATCTTGCGTTTTATGAGAGGAATTTTTGTTATGCATATGAGAGGATTCAATACTTTTATTTTGCATTATATGTTAAGAATAACAATGGTTATAGGCTTTACGGTTCATATGCATATGCTTAGACAAGAAAATGCAATGTTTGTTTTTATATGAGGCAATGGTTATATCATTGGGGATTTCTAATTGATTATAAGCCCCTGTAAAGTTGGAGATTTCCTATTGCAATACTCTATTATGGAGATGGAGGTTTATTCAGGTCCACTCTAGCATATTAATGTCAAATTCTTTTCCCAGCAGCAACCTAATGCATACTGTAACTTCTATTTAGCTTGGCAATTAAATTTGGCATCCATTGGTACTATATGTTTTCATTGCAATGAAAACACATTTGAGAGGATTCATGTACTTTATTTATTAATTGGGTTAAACTTCAAAATAGTCCCCAAATATATGTTTATAGCTGAATTACTTTCTGAGTATTGCATTTCTTCACTGATGACATATGCAGGGATCCAAATTACCTACTTTTGGTTTAGGGTTCATATGCATATGCGATGTTTTGTTTTTTCTTCAATTACAGGGATCCAAAATACCTGCTTTTGGTTTTCTGCAATTGAATTTTGTGGGATCAATTATAACCTTGATCAATTATAAGATTGATGGTTGTATTGGTTCTTATCAAAGTTGTATTGGTTCTTCTTCATCAGGTTTCAATGGTTGGGAGTTGTATTGGTTCTTCTGTATGCTTTATGGATTTTCCGTATTGTTTAGATGCAAACTGACAATGGATTTATGGGTTCTTTAGCAAATATGAAAGTAGAGAATAGATTTATGCAAACTGAGCTGTATTTTTATATTTTTGAAAATAGAGAATGGATTTTTCTTCAATCGCAGGGAGGAAGAATTACAAGTTTTATTGGTGTCCCTTAAGATTTATAGTTATGTAACCGTATACAATTACATAATAAAGTATTTTCGATGCCTTACTGTAGATGTGGGTCATTGACCGAACCACATAAATCATTTGTGTCTTTATTTATTTATATTTTTTTAGCAAATAGCTAGACTGTTGTTCGTATTGGTGGCTAGTGTTGTTGTTTTGAGACTGTTGTTGTTGTTAGGTTGATGTTGTTGTTGGCTAGTGTTGTTGTTGGCTTGAGATTCATAATTATGATCACTGTGAATGTGTTGGTGCTATTATTTCTTCAACAATTCTATTGAGATTCAAAATTAAAAACTTTTTTATTCTAATTTTTTGTCTGTAGTTTCATTATGTCTAAAAATATTAAAGGGAGGCAATGTGGGATAAAGAAGTAACAAAATTTTTTTGTGATATGTGTATAAAAAAAATAGAACTGGGGAACTGGCCAACAACGTTTTTTAATAAGGAAGTGTGGAAAAACATTGCTAAGAGATTCAAAGAATTGACTGACAGAGAATACGATAGACTTAAATTTAAAAACAAATTGGACCAATTGAAGGAGTGGAAAATATGAAAGGAGTTGAAATGTGGATCTATCGGTTTAGGTTGGGATCCGATTAAAAGGACAATTGAGGACAATTGATTGATGCTCCAGCTGAATTGTGGGCTGAAAAATTATAGGTAATTCTCTATCTAATCCATAGATTGTTAGCTTTCCAATTTTTTTTCCTTAATTATAATTTCCTAACTATTCCCTCTAAATGCTATATCACAGGCGGTACCGACAGCGAAGAGGTATAAACAGTGGGAAATTGAGCCGGAATTTGAAGAAAAACTGGCGTAATGTTTAAATGGGTTGTCACAACGGAAAAGTTTGGATTCAACCCTAGTGAATCTGGTTTTATAGGGATACCAGATGAAATCACACCTAAGCCATTGTTACCCGATGAAGGAGTGTCTAGCATTAACCAGAGGGATATGGGGGGGAGTTCAGTACAGTTTTAAAGAGGGCCAGGATTGCTAAAAAAATAAAGAGAAGGAATATTTTGTAAACACCTCCTTTGATCGTTTAATTGAAGCTTTTGCAGCTCCACCAACCTCTGATGCTAACATATTAGACTGTCTCAGTCTTTTAGGTACTATTCTTAAAGTTGTGGCCGACAGGCGATTTCACGCACAGTGTGTGAAAAAACTTAAGGATTCAACTTGAATGAAAATATTCTGGTGCTAGAGTCTGAATTGTGTCTCGAATATTTGCAGGATTTGGTCGATAAATGATATTTTTTTATGGATTTTATATGTATTGACTACAGTAATATGAACTTCTACTTATGTTGTTTTTTATTTTTATGTTTGGAACTTCTAATCATGTATTTTTTTAAAATATGTTTGAATCTTCTACATATGTGGTCTTTTATTTTTAAATGTACTTGTTAGTGGTTGAAGCTTTATTTATAAGTTGCGTATTATATGTTCTGAACGTCAATAATTTATATTTAAAGTTTAATTGATTGGTAGTGTTGTAGGCATTTCTTATTATGCACTCATATTATTTACATTTTGAAATCATTTAGGATGGATCCACGACGTGATCGTCGTAAGAAAATGTCATTTGTTACAGCCATTATGATATTGTTGTTGGATTATTACCGGAATAACACTACTCGCATTCCCCACATGACATCTAGCTTTGTTGGAGATAAATGAGTTGGTGAAATGCTTTCTGGCCATCCAATAAGCTTCAGAAATATTTTCATAATGACAGCACCTATTTTTTTTTTATCTTTTGCTCGAGTTATGTCTAAATCACGGTCTCTAGGGCTCTTCTAGGACGACGTGTAGGTAGGTGTTGGCTATAACACTTTACATTCTGACACAAGAATCAATTAGAGGAGCTATGGAAAGATTTCAACATTCATCTGAAACTATTAGTCGTTACTTTTCTAAAGGCATACAAGCTCTTGTTAGCTTAGCAGCTCAAATAATTAAACCAGAGGATCCATCATTTGCTCAGAACAAATTGCCACTCCAGAACAAATTGCTGATGATCCTCGATACATGTAATATTTCAAGGTAACTATGAGTGCTTTTATTTTATTACATGTCATACTTTCATAATATTATTACTCTCTAACAGACAATTAAACAGAACTGCATTGGTGCAATTGAAGGTACCCACGTTGATGCCCGACTACCCAATCACGAGAAGGTTGCATACATCGGTCGGAGTGGTTCAAAAACTCAGAATGTCATGGTTGTATGCGACTTCAACATGTGTTTTACTTTTGTGATGGCAGGCTGGAAAGGGAGTGCACATGACAGTCAGATTTTCTCCTTTGCCACTAGAAATAGATCGCGTTGTTTCCCTCACCCCCCATTAGGTTAGTTTTGCTTGAGCAATTTGTATATCTGAGCAGGTAATATTTTTTATTAACAGTGTTTTTTGTACCAAGAAAATATTATCTAGCTGATGTTGGATATCCTATGCAAAGGGGACACCTAAAGCCATATCCTGACACAAGATACCATCTTCCTAATTTCGAGTGAGCAAGTGGCACCGTCCGTGGAAGAAAGGAAATTTTTAATAAATGTCACTCATCTTTACGCGGAGTAATTGAAAGAATATTTGGAGTTTAGAAGAAGAAATGGGTCATCCTACGTGATATGTCATCGTATCCTTTCCAAAAGCAGGTGCATATTGTGGTTGCAACAATGACAGTACATAACTTCATCCGAAGACATTCCTCACGATCAAATACAGATTTCAGTATGGCTGACAATGATGAACTGAATGTCTTCGAGCAAACTCCAGAAATTGTGGGTGGGCATTCATTTCCTGAGGAAGATATAAACTCTAATGAATTTGAAGATCATGATGGTGAAGATTTGGCTGATATGATTGCTTTAAGGGAGTCTATCCTAGATGTTATCCGTGGCTGCTGATCTACCAAGTTTTTATTTAAAAAGATTATAGGTTGATATTCATATGCATTTAGTTTTGTTTTTTTTTTAAATATCTTGAGCTGACATTTGATTCTTTTGTTTTTTTCGCAGTTACACCAACATGACTTCTAGGATATCAATTACAGACATATGTATTTTATGTTATCGTGGACTACCATCTCCATTGCTCACGTCACGTCAGGCTCATTGACTTGGGAGGCAGTTCTACGGTTGTGAGAATGGTGTTTCAGCTCGTTGCGGTTTCTTCCAGTGGGCTGATAGTCCCACATATAACACTGCCAACAGTCATGCCAACAGTAATGGGATTTCAGTGTTTTCCGAGGTTAATAGTGCAGCTGAGGAGAGGCGTACCCAGAGTTTAAAATTAAATATTTTAATATTTCTCATTGTAGTTGTACTTGTCTTTTTACTTTTTTATTTCTTCTGGTACTCACGAGAGTGTGAGATTGTATGTACTGATCTGTGATGATTGTATGCTTCTGCACTTGCTTCTGTACTATCAATAAATTATTCTGAATAAGCTGCCCCAAACAGTTTTATCAGATAGGGGCATGAATGTCATTTAACCACCAATAAGCTACTCTGAATAAGTTGTCCCGAACAGCAAGCCGGATTATTTTGATAATCTGCAGATTATTAAATTATCAGATTATAAATAATCAAAAGCTGCGCCAAACATACCCTTAGCCCGACCCAATTATACGACCTAATAGCTTATGGGTTGCCCGAGGGTTCTGAAACAAATTATTAATATTTATCTGCAGAAAATAAATATATAAAACATAACGGGCATTTGCACACATAGGTCCCAATTCTTATGTATTTACATTTCTCACCGCTAAACTCTTATATTTAAACGCATAACACTCAAATTTTTAGTATTACATAAAAGTTAATATTATCACTATTTAAAAGTAAAATACATATTTGAATGCGGGCGAAATTTTAAAAATATAATTATTTAAAATTTTTATATGTAAAATAGAGTGGTTTTAAAATTAAGATGCAAAGTAGACAAAATCTTCATTTCACGCGGTGATTTTTCTTCCATGTGGAGTTATACAGGTAAAATTGTTGTCCTAAGTGCAACTCTATTTTTAATAAAAATAATAATAATAATAAACGTGTTGCACATCACCCTCCTGAGTCTAGGGCTGTCAAAAAAGCTCGTTGTTTGCGAACAGTTCATGTTCGATTCGTTCGATTCGTTCGATAAGTAATCGATAAGTAAACGAGATGAATGTGAACAATTTTTTTTTGTTCGGTTAGTTAAATAAATCAAACGCGAACAGTGATGCGTTCGTTCGTGTTCGAATCGTTATTCTTCGAAAAATAAAATAATTTAAAATAATTATATATAAAAAATGTATGATATTTTTAAAAATTAAATTTTATAAATTATAGTTGTGGGAGTGATTTATGCAATTTTATATTTTCTATGCAGGTATGTAAATACAAGCATATATAAAAGTGCGGTAAGAAAGTACAAGAAAGACTGTAAAATGCTGTAAACTGTAAAAGTGTACCTGGCGAGTCTTCTCGTTCCACCACCTGAAACTCAAAATGCATGTCAGAGCATTTATGTATATAGAGCTAGAAAAGTAAAGTTTTGGAAACCTTCCTAACTCTATGTTGTGTATTGGGGGGGGTCCTTAAATTTTAAGGATAATATTATTAAGCAAAACATATTAAGTTTAAAAGATCCCTAAGGAATTCACCAGGTTAAGAGTAGGGAGCAGGTCCAT
>NW_018164549.1:5189976-5276784 GCF_001263595.1 Phalaenopsis equestris | reverse complement strand
TTTCATGAAGGATGAAAGTTGTTTTGAAGTTGATTTGGTGGTCAATTTGGATGGATTTTGATAGATTTGGGTTTAGACTTAAGTTAAACCCTTAAGGGTTAAATTTGGGTCTAATTTGAGCTAGCTTTGGGCTAAGCTCAAATTGATTGTTGTGTTTGGTCAAAAATGACCTTATAAATGATTTTCAACAAAAATTGGATGCCAATTTGAGATCTAAGGTATTCAATTGTTGAGATTTGAGGTGTTAGCGAATATTGGGGCTAATTTGGGGGTTTTGTCAAAGATGGTCAAATTGACCAAATGGGAACATGGTGTAGTTGGACAAAATGAAATTGGGAATATTTTGGATTTATTGGGATTTTTTAGAAATTTTTGGAATTTTTTTGATTTTTGGGTCATAGGGGGGTTTCTTGGTAATTTGGCTTTTTTTGAAAATTTTTGTCAATTTTGACAAATTTGGTCCAGACAGCAATCATAAAGGGATTATAGGGTTGTGCAACAGAAGCCAAGACAAAATACGAAGTTGAAAAGACAAAGAAAAAAGATTAAAAAAAAAAAGCAAATTGGATAAATAGTACCTTAGTTGGATCAAGCCCGGGTTGAAATCCAATCCCAACAACTTTCTCCACTTTTTGACTATGCAGTTTTGTTGCACAAACAGGCCTAAAGAAGACATTCGAATAACGCATTAATGGTACAAAAAAACAATTAATGAAGGCCAAATAGCCCTATAGGAACTCTTTTTGAACTTCCCCCATAATGATCTTACCTACTAAATGCTAGAGGTTAAGGTCAATATATGGAATTTCAAGTTGAGTAAAGAGAAGAGTTTTGAATTTCTAATGGTGAGGGTACCTTTTCTAGTTTTCTAAGACTAGTCAATAGGAAAGTCCTATGGCTAGACCTAGACTACTAAAGAAGTTTCTAGACCTCAACCAAAAGTGAGGTCAACATTTTCTACTAATATAAACATTATATAGTTATATAATATAAGTTATATAATTAATATAATATATTATTTATATATATTAATATTAGGATGTCAAATTGGCTCGTCGTTCGCGAACAGCTCGTGGAATCCCATTGCACAACAATCTTTGGACGTCGAAACCCATCTCCATCCTCTTCATTCACCACACCGGCATCTCTTAAACCCTCTCCACTGAGACTGGTATTTTTATTTTTCTGGTTGTTTGAAATTTTTTTTTGCTAGATTTGAGTTGAATTGATAAATGCTTGCTAGGAGAGATGAGATTTTTGTAACAGCCTTCATACAATTTTTTGAAAAAATCATTGTTTATTTAGTTAGTAAGATGAAGAAACACTTAAATAAGTTTTTGTATTGGAAGGAAAAAAGGGAAATATAGATACATAGGACAAAATTCTTATGTATGTGAAGGTGTATTTACATACACAACACAATGATGTTTTAAACATATGCATGATAAGGTGTATTTCACTTTAATAAAGTGTTTTAGTGTTATGCTTTATTTTATATGAAATATTTGATTACTATGTGTAAATATGAAAGTTTAGGTGTAAGATATGTAAATACTTTAGAATTGTGTGCAATGTATGTAAATGCCTCAAGAAAGTACTAATATTTAAAATAAAGATGAATATATTTAGAAAATATGAAAATATTATTTTAAAATTTATGAAATGGAATTTTTAAGGAAAATCTTGTCAAAAAATTAAATTGAACAAAACCATTAAATGAGTTATTGATTTATCTAAAGAAGCAAAGTTCAACTTTTTCTTAAAAAGGTACATAAAATTAAATATTTGTACGAGAAATCTATTGAGATATAGAAAGTTATTGGAGGCATTGAAGTAGTTTTATGACCAAAACTTCTTAAGAAAATTCAAAATAGTGATAAAATGAAAAATTATCGGTAATGAAACTTTTGGTACAACTCTTTTGAAAAGAAAGAAGATTTATTTAACGTTTTTTTTTAAAGCAAGTCAACTTGTAACCTATCATTGAACTTCATAGGTTTAGCACAAGATTAAATGGCCCCTCTTCAAGCTTGTAATCTATACTTGATACTTGGCCCTATGATCCATTCATTAAACATATTGCCAAAGTGCTTTGCGTAATGTTGTTGTGGTTCAGTTAAGTGATGAAAAGTCATTAGATTCTATAAAAGTTGATATGGTAAGTGTTTGGTTAATGATAAATTTATAATTTATTATAGTATACATTCTCTTAATTGTCTTATTTCCATTGATAGGAGATAGCACTGAAAGGATTTGTTGCTCGTTTTTGTTGTTTGGTTTCACTTAGGTCAATCATAATTAATTAATTCTTCAAGCCCCATTAGACTTGAAATGCCAGACTTTGTTTAAAAAAAAAGTTGAATGGCAATCTAAAGTAACAACTCTTATTTTTTTTCTTAATTATGTTTAATTGGATTTTAATTTATGTTATTTGGGATATTTCACATCAAATATATTGTTACTTAAATAGAAATGCCTTCAAAACGAGTAAAGTCTTTGCCCAATTGATGCTATAGTTTGATCGTAAATTAGTTGTAACTGAGAAGCTTTTGCCTAAGAACATAAGATGTCAAAGTAGGCCTATTCGTGTCCATTACATTCTACATTATGGAGTTTAAAGAATTAATACGACAAAGCTTGAAGCACAACTCATGTGCATTGAATTCGATATGCCATTACCCAATGAATGATTGTTCCAAGTCAAAATGAAGATCATATCATTGATCATATATTAACGGAGCCATCACAGAATATCACCATGGAACATGTTGTTGCAGATTGGTAAGTAACGTCATATATAGTAATTCAAAGTAGTGCCATATATATAATTTTTTTATTTATGTTTACTTTGATGGCCAAAATCTTTCATAGACAATGCACCTCAAAGTTTATATCACAATTTATTCTTTCATTCATTCGATAACAAATGGATTTGAAGCATAAGGAGAATATCGGTCATGTTAAATTCAAGTTTAACATTAAATTATCATACATCAAAGCATGGGATGGTAGGAGGAAGACTATAATGGTAATGTTTGGAAGTTGGGAAGAATCATATTGTTCATTGTATAGATTTATGGGAGCCATTTATTCTGCAATGATAGGCTTTGTTTATAAAATTTTGGTTGTCCATCAAACCGTTTTTAAGACTTTTATGAGCTTTTGGTCCCTCTATTGAGGGATTAAATCATTGTCGACCAGTCTTAAGTATGGATGACGCATTCTTATTAAGTAAATGTCGAGGCACTTATTGACAATAGTTGGGATCAATGCTGATAATTGTATATTTCCCCTAGCATTTAATGTTGTTGAGTGAGAATGTAATGATACATGATGGTGCTTTATACATACATTGCAACAAAAAATTCTGTCAGTGTCTTCAAGACAAGATCTTTGTATTATCTCAGATCGACATGTTGAGATTGTGAATGTTTGTCATGATATTTTTCCATGGGTAGCTCATAAACATTGTCATAGATATTTGCGTAAGAATTTCAAGAAGGCAATTCTTTGAATGAGTATTTCAGATATCGAAACAGTTTATCAAAAAACGCATTGGGCGGATAGCATCAATGACATTCAAGTGTTTAACCGAAACTTGACATATATCAGGAACTTAAAGTCGAAAGCATTAGATTAGTTTGTGCAAAGACATCCTATTAAATGGATTTTATTGCATAATCGAGAATTTAGATATGGAACAATGACAACTAATGCATTTGAGTGCTTCAACGACGTCTTGAAACATGCAAGAGGATTGTTCATTCAAGCCTTAATATATTCCATTTACGATAATGTTGTAAATCTTTTCTTAAAGCTATCCAAAATTGTAGATGATCTTGAAGCAAAAAATGATTCATTTTCACACCAAAAATAAAAAAAAAGCTTGTGAATATATGAGAATGAAGCTAGAAGGAGGCCAACACCCACTCGTAAATATGTGTGAGTATGAAGTATATGAAATTTCATGCTGTTCTTTTAAAGTTTAGATGAAAAAATATTCAAGGTGCAACATGATCATGTTTTAGGCCTCAACTATTTTATATTACATGTTCTCATGTGATATCAGCTTTAGGAAATCATCAAATTGATCAAAATCTACATATTTTACAATATTATTTAGTCCGTAAATACAAAAAAAACATGCACGACCCAATTTCATGTAATTCCAAACAAATTTGAATGGGTGGATTTCAACATTGAATAAGGTATTATCGAGTTGATTTTACCGACATTTAGATGAAAATCCAGACAACCACAAACCAAGTGTTACACTAACACTATGGATGAGAGTCGAACACAGAAGCTCAAGAATTTGCAGTATGTGCAATACGTCAGGACACTACAAGTCCACTTGCATGCTAAACTCAAGGAAGAATGGATAAAATTATTGTAACCTTACTATCAAAATTCATTGTATTATATGATTTGTTTTATTGTATGTTTATTAATATTCTTGTAACTTACAAGTCCGATGGCAAAGGCGGGGCCAAGTCATCGTCAAAGGCGATGGGCCAGGGATAGCTATGATCCCCGTGAACCTTGATAATGTTTTTAATTTTATTCTGAAGAACAATCTTTTTATGATTTTTTTTCCTAACTTTTTGGAATTAAGTATGATGTTTTGTAACTTTATGCGACATTTGTGCTAAATATGTTTTAGTTTTGGTGCATTGAATTTATAGCATTGCATCTCTCATAGTCACTTTCATTATATAATATGTTCAGGATTTATGTACGTTCTTTTACAATTTCAATCGTTCTAAGGTTAAATGTAACATGTAGGTGTCATGGCTGAACAATAACCCGAACCTTATGTTCACTCTAACATATCAGCATTGTGAGGTTTACACTGAGTTGCACATTCTGATGCGGTATGTTTCCTCTATGTTTATGATCTTCTTATGCTTTCATAAAAATGATAGTTTATATTATGTTAATAGAGAACTATTTTAGAGGCGGTCTCACACTTGGTTATGGCTAGAGTGACAAATCACATGCCCCCATTTCATAGAGGTTTGCGACACCTTGACCTAGATTGTGTCAGACATATGCATTACATCAATCATTTGTAAATCGATGGTCATGCGACACAAACTTATTCCACCTGGTCGTGGGTGAGATGACAATTACTTTATAGTACTTTAGAATGATACTCGGTGTGTGCATTGATGATCATCCAATGATTAGTCAAATGTAATAGGTGCAGGCCACAGGTGGGTTTCATGGCCTGATTGTTTCAATGAACTTCTTGGAGCTCATCCAAAAGAAGATGTTGTGTATCACGACCCAACAAATCCGACGTTAAAATCTACATTTTGAATGGGCCAATCTATAAAACATACTTGCAAGCCCCTCAGATGACTTAGGTCGGATTTCTTTCATGAGTCATGCCTAGACTTAGATGACATTTCGTTTTAGAGGCACATTCACGCTTACATATTATTTATAGTTGGTTGTTTTCTACTGCTTCATACATCTGCATTATTTGCCTCTAATGGAAAATCTTGAGGAATTCACAAGTAATCATTAGGAGGTGTGGTACTAGCCCATCTTTATAGAGAGCTGAAGCTTGCCACGAAACCCAGGAAAAGGAATATGGCTGGTTGTTTATATTTTTTATAGATTTGGAGGTGGGAACATCTCCATATTGGTCGTCCAACACTACATGTACCATATCGTTATAACTTAGAAGGCAAAAGCCTTGGATTCAGGTCTGCATTGTTTATTCATATAATAGAATAAATTTGAATGTACATTTTAATGCCAACTTATAGGTGGAATGTGCAATGTGTACGTGAAATGCCCGCAGGCAATGTTTTAATCTATAGAGATCAAAATAATGGCGTGCTTGAGAGCCAAATTAGTATATATTTTAAATTGCAATTATAATTTTATTTGTGTTCCATTGTTATTGTTATACATCATGCATATCTTTAGATTACTATTTAGGTTATATGGGAGCCCTACGACTAGCAGATAATGACACAAGTGGTTGAAATTTGCACTGTAGGGCAATATATATGGAAAGCTCGAGTCCTTTTGATATATTGGCAATGTGTAGAGTGGCATTTACGTGACTGTGTTATGAGAGAATTTGGTGAGATTTAATGACTAGACATGGAGCCAATGGAGCCAAGTTTTGAGGTACAGATGATAGGGAAAAGGCTGATTTGGATTGGTCTGACTACCATCAGTCTTATAGTGAAAAATGGGATAATCGATGAGCTCTTATTATCCACCAAGGGATTACAGATGTTGATGTGGGTCAATTCCATAGAGACTATGTGTTGGTGCAGGTCTTAGACATCTTTGTACTTACTTCAAGCTCTAGTTGAGGCTTCAACGACTTAATATCCGAGAGAACTGAGAGAGAGGATTTTGATATGTCTACACACGTGGAGAAAAATAAGTTTATGTCCACTGTTCAAACTAATACATGTTTTTTTTTATGCTAACGTCATTTTTTCTTAAGAGTGGAGGATATTTTCCAACTAGCATTCCACTGAGGTGATAACAACCCATTACAAGAATTGTAGAGGTACTTGAGGGGTTTTGTAGAGATGTTCGTCGGAACATGTATATTATAAACGATCGTTATAACACAGAGAAAATTCCAACGCAACCATCTACATCAGACACAGTGGACTCTCTTGGTATTATATGTGTTGCCCCACATACTCCTGATCCAGTTCCTTTAACTTTTTGTACCACGGGTGGATTACAGGTTGCAGTCGGTTCACAGGATGCTCGTGAATCACAAGACACACATTTATATACGAGCACACAACTTATTCCACCACGACATGAGGCGCCATTGACACCCTCAATTTATCAAAGCTCACCTCCATTTTGGATGGGTGGCATACCTTTCCTAGTCAGAAGTCCTTACACTGGGCATTTGTGGATGTCTCCATCTATTCCGTCTCAACAAACACAAATCATAACACAACCCGACCAGGTGTCACGACCTCAATATTTGCAGGAAGTTGACTAACATCATTTAAGAGATTGACTTTTTTTGTGCACCTACGTTTTACATATCGAGGAGAGATGTTATACCTCCAAGGAGACGTCCTAAACATTAGTTTCTCATGTCTCTCTCCTATTCATAGGTGATGTGCTCTATAATTTCAAATATTAGTTTTGCTACTAATTTCATTCATCGAAAAACTTAAGTCAAGTTGTATTTCTCTACAGATATCTACATTGGAGTTTAGCGACTGTTTTCTTAGTTTTGAAGTGTGTTTTGGAAGAGCACTCCAATTTTCTTTACTTGGTTACCTTTATGTATAAAATAGGAAGGTTGAGGTCTTAGATATGTAAAAGACACATATAAACTTTTTGTATAAATTTTTCTTATATCTGTGGCAGGAAATTCTATTTATTTTTTGTGAATATAATTTTGCAGATGTCTCCAAATCTCAATTTAAAAGTAAATTAAGCTTTTTTTATTTTTTATTGTTTACTTTGAAAAAATGATTATTTGTTGGACCCATTTGAGTAAATCATCTTTTAAGGTAAAGGAGCATATTGCATTGTGATAAGAGGTAAAGTTGATTGTTTTAGAGAGATTGCTTGCTTTATTTCAAGTATTTAATAGAAAAATTTCTGTTATCTCAGCTAGAATTGGTTTTTAATTTTTTGGAAATTACATATGCAACACACAATTCTTAAAGAAGCATATTGCATTGTGATTTGAAAGATTTGAGTGATATGAATAAAAAAGTAAGATTTAAGTGTTAGTTATGTGAATACATAGAAATTTGGTGATTGTAAATGTCCTATTTTCTTATTAGCACACTATTTTTGAACTTGAAATGTTGGTAAAAAAGAATGGATTTATTGGAGGTTATTGTTTTTATTATTATTATTTTATTTCTCTGCTATTATTTAAACCATGAAAGTTTATTCTTAGTTATGAATGTAAAATGTGAAAAATTTATTTGATGTTGTGTATAATTACATATATTCCTTATAAATGCTTGTTAACATTTCAGGTTGTATAAAACAACGGATTACACAGTTAAAAAATATTATAAAAAATCACCACGTGGCGTGGTGATTTCTGCCACTTAGGATGAATCGCCATCCTACGTGGTAATTTCTCCTACAAGACAGAAATCACCACGCTAAGTGGTGATTTAATTTATTTTATCATAAAATAAATTTTGACAGTTTTATTTAAAAGGATAAAATTAAAAAAAAAATCTCTTTTTTAAAATTTAGTCGAACATGAGTACAAATCAAATCCTTCATGATATTTACATAACATAACCTATTGGAATATTGCAGAAGTCGAAGCCACGACAAAAAGAAAAAAAAGTAATTACCTAATTTAGTCAACTCAAAGGAAAATAACAAAACATTGCAATTGAACTGGTGAAAACAATTAATTAAACGAAAAGAAACAAATTATGCATATCATTGTTTGTATGTTGAATTTAGAGGCATAATTGTGTAAAATCAACTCGTGTGCCGACTCTGACCCTGCTCGATAAGTGGCAAGTAAGCTGAGCTCAAGGAACCAACTCAAGCCAACCTCGATTCTACTTGTTTGCTCATTAAAAAAAATTAATATAAAATATACTAAAAATATATTAAAGCTCAAAATTTTTATTTTTAAATTAATAAAATGTATAATTTTTTTTTAATTATTTGTCCTAATTACTTATTTTTTACTCATTTTATTATAACACAAACTTAAACCAATAATATTCTACTTATGAGCCAATTCGAAACCTATAGCTAAAACTGATTAATTAATAAGCTCAAGCACAGGGTGCCTCGAGCTCGACTCATTTACATTGCTGGTTACCCCACCAAAGCCCAACCCTTTTTTTTTTTTCTGTTTTTTTAAATATGTGGATCAGCCGATACATTCTACAGTCTAAATATGAACATCTTTAAGAGCCAACTGAAACAACACGAGTGCAATTTTTAATTCTCCACTCAGAATCTGTGATGTGGCTAGCAAACAGCTTGCAACGGACATTATACGACATGAAATTACCCGCACCTAAAATTATTAAAAAGCTATCTGCGATCAACCAGCAAATCATTACTGCAATCAAGGGTACACAAGGACAACTGCAGATTATAAAACTGCTGTGAGAAAAACATCTAAAATAAAATCAATGAAAATCATAAATATTACCTTCTTTCTTATAACAAACACACTTCAATAATATTTTGTTGTAAAATAATTTTCACTAATAATCCATAAAAAGACTAATAAATTGTGGCGACAATATGATGAATAACAGAGAAAAAAACTGCAATACGTAAGATGTACGCAGCGCTGCGTACGTCAGGGTTATACAGAAGATATATGGGAGTTGCATCCGCATTATATCCTTTGTAACGTACATGTAACCTACCTGTACTTCTTAGTAAGTTCTATGCTTCTGTTTTCATATATTTGTAAGTTACAGATAGGTTACAAGAATGTTACAAAGAATATAACGCGGATATAACCCCTTATACCCTCTGTATAACCCTGACATACGTAGCACTGCGTACGTCTCACGTACTCAATTTTTTCCCCCCGACCCCAAATCTCAAAAACTAATGCTTCCCATAATTGAGCTGGTGTCTGGGCAAATATTTTTCTTTTTTAACCATATATTTTTAATGAAAATATATAATATAATGGTAAGAAATTTCTCTAAATAAGCTATCAGCGTAATTATGAAAATATATAACAAAATATTGCAGTATTGTCAGGTGATACAAATAAGAAACCGGCCACCAACCAGAGTTTCTAAGTGAAAACCGCAAACAAATTGCCTTCATGATCGATATACACCCTAAAAATACTTGCTTATGCAGTATAAATAATTTATAAACAAACTATACAAAAAAAAATGCCCGCCAAAAATCAACTTTTACAATTAAAATAAAATTAACCCTCTCAACCATTAGTATTAAAAATCAAGAAACTATACATTATGTACCCAACAGAAAAGTGTGCTGTATTTCTCGGATTCGTCGGTCAGCAATCATTCTCATTGAAGATTGTGGGGGCTGCAGCGGTAGAAGGAAGCCTGGAAAGCACGGGCTGGGGTGGCGGAGCTGTGATGGCATAAGGGAGCCTTAAGGAAGCACTCTCAATGAGCCCTGCAACTCCTGCTGCAGCAGACTGAGCGTTGGAAGGAAGAAACAGATCATGTCTTTGGTCTTTATAGGCGCTCCAAACCTATCAAATCAGAAAATGGTTCAACAAATCGTCAAACAGTTTGAAAATCAAGGAGCTCTTGGGAAACAATTTTGATTTTGTATGTATTTTTATTTGAAACAGAACATGTTTGATAGGTCATAATATATCTAGTTCTTTTTAAAAACGCTTAAAATAATTTTTAGATGCGTTCTTAGAAAAAGAAATTTACGCAAGTAGCATACAATTCTTACGTCTTTATATATCTCACTTCTAAATTTTCATATTAGCAGACAAAGCGCTTGGGTGCTCTAAACCTATGCATGAAAAAGTATATTTCACTTTAAAAAAGTGATAATAGTACTATTTTTTATATGATATTAGAGATTTGAGTGATAAGTGTGTAAATATAAAAGCATAGGTATGAGATATGTAAAGACATAAGAATTGTGTGTTAAGTATGCAGGTGTCCCTTTTTAAGACAAACGAATTCTTTTAAAAAAACAAAAAAATAAAAACACAAAAACAATACACTAAACAAATATGGTTTTAAAATTAAATAAAAAATAAAAAACAAAAATGATCCCAAACAAGCCCTAAGTTAAAATCTTGCTTAACTTTTGCTTAAACACGAAAGAAACTTCACAAATCATCTGATGAAAGATAGGTACAGATACTTTCACAGTTAAGGCAAGAGAAACATACATCAGAAGCATTCAATATTTCACGAACTTTGGCACAGTGAGCACCATCAGTTGCAAATGCATGCAAAACCTGAATTAAAACAAGGCCTCAAAAGGTGGCAATATCTGATAAAAACTACTAGGAATTTACGGAAAAAGTTTATCCGAGACAGTAGAATGCATACCTCGACAGCTAGGACGCGACCAATGGAAGCTTCAGTCTCACTCCACTTCATTTGTGAGCAGAGACCATTTCTTCCTCCAGCTTTCCAATCAAGAACTCCAAGCAACACTTCAACGAGGCCAACCCTAGAAAATTGACATCCGCTTAACAGTTTGACACATTCTAACAAATCTTTTAAATATGTGTGTGTGTACCGCCGAATGCATGCCATCTTAAAACATTCAAAACACAGAAAATATTTTATTTTCTGTTTCGAAAACACATTTTTTTTTTATCTATTTCCTAATAGAGCCGCTCCTTCCTCTCTACGCTCGTTCCCTTCCCACGCCAGACTACTTCAGTCAGTTCCTACGGCTTCTCCTTCGGAAGGTGTCACTGATGATCACTCTTTTGGCCCTCACAGGTATATCTACTTTCTTTTCTTTCTTCGGCTCCTGTTCAATCATTCTGCTCTTACATCTAGGCAACACCAATATGCTTTCCTTTCTGGAGTCCCTTTTCTGTGTAGAAGTTTGTTGTAGTTTATCTTGAAGATAGTGTCTTTTTGTAATGTTACCGGAAACGAGGCTTTCTTACTACAGAGGAAAATGAGCCTTGAACGCTTCTTCATTGCACGCCATAGATCAGTATTTTTTGTTTGGCACATCACTTAAGGTTCGTTCTGCTTCACGGTATTGTTTCTGTGGAATCGATTGTTCTAATATCACTTCTTATATGGCATCTAGCTTTTGAGTTTCATGTTTTGTGCTTTATCTATGTTAATTGTTTGGAAGATTAACATAGCACTCAATTCCTATCTATTTAAATAACTGACACCTAATCTTTAATTTTTACATACATACCATCTTACTTATTCATGAAAGATGTAGTTCACATTTTAAAGTGCTATGTAACTGCCCGTACTTCACGTAGCAATGTTCCAAGTGCTATCTATGTAATTGTTCATACTTTATGTTGATAGGACAAGTTGGCTATCCATATAATATGTAAATAAATGCTCACTTCTGCTTTCCAAAAAAAGCCTGGGAATTATATGACTAAGATTCTTTATGTTGATAACAACTAAACTTTAAGTTGATGGGACAAGTTTTAAAAATTAAATGGTAGTTGTACTTTTTATGTAATACTAAAGCTT
Source organism: Phalaenopsis equestris (assembly GCF_001263595.1). Classification (NCBI taxonomy): domain Eukaryota; kingdom Viridiplantae; phylum Streptophyta; class Magnoliopsida; order Asparagales; family Orchidaceae; genus Phalaenopsis; species Phalaenopsis equestris. The sequence goes on along the minus strand of NW_018164549.1, from coordinate 5,264,626 downwards.
TAAGTATTGTGCATGTAAATATGAAAGTATAGGTGTCAGATATGTAAATGCATTAGAATTGTATGATATGTATTTAAATGCCCCATATGCTTGATGTGCATTTGTTTTCATCTCCCAATTGATATACTCCAAGTGTTAGATTAGCAGATTGGAGATGATGATTGAATACGAGACCGATAGTTTGATTTTGCCTGTAATTTGATTATGTTTAATTTTTTTAACAATTTATTATCTACTTTAATTGAATTAAATTTTCAATATATCTTTACAGACTACGAATAATAGTAATAAAATTGAAATCAGTTGAGAGTAAGTATCTTCAGATAAAAATAAGCAAATTTTCCTTCAATTTATGAAAATTAAAGTAATTAAGGGGAACAGACAGACAGCCACTTTCAATCTAGTTGCATGGTCACATATTATACAAACATTTAAATCTTCGACAAAAAGAAAATACAAAACAACCAACCGAGAAATAAGTTCAATAGGCTTAGATCTTGTGATACAGGATTTATAATCCAAATCACAATAGAAAATAAATTATTAGTGCTGAAATTCAAAGGTTACAACTCTTCAATTCAGAAATAAAACAGCACAAAACACAAATGACCGGCTAAAGCTATGCCAAACAGCATATATGGCAGCTGCAAGACGGTGGGGTACGGGGTGGCAAGTGATGAGGTGACAGGAATGTAAGGAATGGAGGAGATAGGTACACTGGATGGGTTTGTTATGCCCCGGAACCAAAATCAGCAAGCAACAACGACAAAACGATAATAGGTAGAGGGAAAAACTCAAATGAGGGCTGCTCTTACGAAAAACAAATGAAAACAAGCAATTTACAATGATGATCTACTACTTTTTGAGAGGTAGATCGTCTCTCCCACAATTCTAAATGTCGCTAGGAACACCACAAAAAGATAAAAAACACAGCATCCAATCAAACATGCATAAGAAAAAACAAATCCTAGATTATTCCCCTTAATAGATTCCTCTCACAACATTTCAAACTTCCCTTCCCGATTTTCCCTCTAAACTCCTTTAATTTTTCCTCATTGAGTATGTGATTAAGGCCAATCAAACATGCATATGCTCCTAACTTTCTTCTATCGCACCAATTTGCCGCTCCGCTCCTTGGGGAAAAGACCAACCTGCCTGCTGTTGTGGTGGGCCGGTTGGGTGGTTCTTGATCGGTCCAGGAGGGATTGGTTCACTTGCGGGCATAACAATGCTCTCCTCCCAAAGAAGTACCTTGTCCTCAAGGAGGAAGGATGGAAACTGTTTGTGGAACACCTCATAAAGCTCTTACGTTGCTTCATATTCTGGTAGTCCTTTCTACTTTATCAATACCTCCTTTGCTCCCCCTACTCCTCAGCTCCAGAATCACCTTGAAGTCCTCTGTCAACGTCAACGTAGTGTTGACAAGGGTGTATAATCTCCAATTGCATGTCTCAGCTGTGATACATGGAGGTCGGGTGTAGTGCGAACATGATGGCAACCTCAAACGGTAGACCACTGCCTCGATGCGTGTCATCATCTCATAAGATCCAAAGTATCGTGATGAAAGTTTTTCACTTCTCCTGGATAGTCTTTTATCGATAGGGCCTCGACTTCAAGTAGACCATGTCCCCTGGTTCTAATTGCGCCTCTCTTCTCTGTTTATCTGCTTTCCTTTTCACGATTTGTTTAGCTCTCAGTAGACGCCCCATGAGCTCTGCTAGTATCCTGTCCCTCTCCTCTAAGTACTGATCTACATTGGATACTAGTGTAGAGCCATGTCCATAATGTATCGAGTGAGGTTGATCCCGCCCATATAATATCTTGAAAGGGGTGGTCTGTGCTACAGTGTGGTACGAATTATTATACCAATATTCGACACACACAATTCACTTTGCCCATAGCTTTGACATATCAGATACAAAACAATGCGGGTATGTCTACACACTCTTGTTGACCACCTTCGTCTGTCCATCGGTCTAAGGATGATATGCGGTGTTTCTCTTAAGGACTGTCACTTGCAACCTAAATAGCTCATTGCAGAAGCAGCTAAGGTACATCTTGTCCCTATACAATACAATCGATATCGGCATTCAGACCACTTCTCAGATAAATATCACCATGGCTGAGACCACAGTATAGGGATGTCATAAGAGAATGAAATGAGCATATTTATTCAGGCGATCCATGACCTCCATGATCATCATAAACCCTTATGAACGTGGCAACCCCTAAATAAAATCCATTGTCGCTTCTTCCCAGGTAATGCTAATAATTGTAGTAACCCTCCTGGTGTCGTGATCAAGTATTTGTGTCGCTGACACACATCGCATTTTGCCACCATATCTTCTATGTCTCTATGCGTCCCCACCCAATAAAGCTCAGCCGCTAGACCATTGTTGGTCTTTTATACCCCTGAGCGTCGATCGCACTGCCATGAAACTCCTGTAATAATCTAGGAACACATCTGACGCCTTGGGCAGCACAAATCGCCCATGGTGGAGCAGCTGCTGCCCCATCAATGCATATCCTAGATGACTGATCGAATCCTGTAGTAGCTCGACCCTTATCTTCCTCAACTCCTCATCTTGTTCGCTCTTCTATCTCAAGGCTTCCCACTCCAGGACCAAGGGCACTGATAAGAGGTTCATTCACCTTTCTCGACAGTGCGTCAGCTACATTGTTCTCCAATCCTGGCCAGTACTGAATCCCGATATCATACCCCAGTAGCCAAGATAACCATGTTTGCTTGTTCCAGAAGATACTTTAAAATCCTTTGATCTGTCCTAACCAAAAAATGTCGTTCCAATAGGTAGAGCCGCCACTTCTGAATGGCCAAGACAACCATCATCAATTCTCATTCATATACTGACTTTAGCCTCGCTTTGGTCGTAAGAACTTGGCTGAAGTAGGCAATCGACCGTTGGTCCTGCATGAGCATTGCTCCAACTTGTACCCTGACACATCCGTTTCCACCACAAATGGTTTACTGTAATCTGGAAGTTCTAATAATGAGACGCTGGTCATGGCTCTTTTAAGATGTTCAAATGCTCGTGTTGTTACTCCCTCTCCCCTCATTTGAAATTGTCTTTCTTCAAATGCTCTGTCAATGGTCATGTTATTGTGTCATATCCTCTCACGAACTTCTAGTAGTAACCGGTGAGACTAAGGAATCCTCTCGGCTCCTTCAAACTCCTTGATAAGGGCCAATTCACCATAGCCTTGATCTTGTACCCATCCACTAGTATCTCCATTTTGGTTACCACATGTCCTCGGTACTCCACCTGTACTGTGCAAATGAACATTTTTTCAAGTTGGCATACAACTGGTGCTCCCTTAACATCTTCAGAACTTTCCTTAGATGCCTTACATGCTCAATCTTTATACGACTGTAGATCAGAATATCATCAAAGAATACCAGGACAAATTTTCAGATGTAAGGTTCAAAAACTCTATTCATGAGGGACTGAAATTTCGTCGATGTGTTGGTGAGGCCAAACAACATCACAAAAAACTCATAATATCCTTCATGTGTCCTAAACGCTGACTTAAGATCAATTTTTGAGAAAATGACTGCCCCATAAAACTCATCCAGTAACTCACAATCACAAGAACAGAAAACTTGTCCAACATCGTCTCATTGTTCAAAGCCTAGTAGTCCACGCAGAATCTCCAACTTCCATCTTTTTACTTCACCAACAGGCCTAGACTGAAAAAAGGTCTCACATTAGGCCTGATAATCCCGACCTCAAGCATCTCTCAAATCAGCTTTTATATCTCATACTTCTAAATCTGGGGGTACCTATATGGTCTGACACTGATTGAGGAAATACCCTCCTTTAACGTAATAGCGTGCTCATGCTCCAATAAGGGAGGTAACCCGCTTGGCTGTTGGAGGACATCCGCAAACTGTTGTAAGAGCAACTGGACCCCTTTAGGAAAGTCTGTCAACTTTGAATTTCGAATCTCATCAATGCTCTGCAACTCCACAAAGTACCCCAAGACTGCTCATCGACTCGACTTGACCATGGTTTTGAGCGACACCACAGTTTTTCATAAACTAGCATCGCTTCTCAGCATCACCTTCCTACCCTCAACTTGAAACTCCATCATCAGGGCCTTCCAATCCACCTTCATCTCCCCAAGCGTTCGCAGCCACTTCATATCCAAAGTTATATCCATATCACATCCGTGTTGCCCAAATCTAAGGAAAAAAAGTCCTCCACCACCTGGAAGTTATGTAGTGTCAGGACCAACGCTTTGCAAATTTCCCAGCTTTTCTCCACCTTCCCTGTCACCATCATGACGCTAAAGCTCCCTATAGTCACCAATTCCAACCCTAGCTTCTCCACGACCTGATTTGAGATAAAGTTATGTGTGACATCGCTATCTACCAACATCACAATCGGTCATTCCTTGATCCACCCACTCACCTTCATGGTGTGATTCGGGGTAAATCCCACCATAGCGCCACATTCAAATGCATATGCTCCTCCTCCACCACTTCCTCCTCTAATGCCTCACTATGTATCCTCTTCCTGAACTAAAAGAATTTGAAGGGCACGCTCCTTGTAATGGTGGCTGGGGTATATTTCTCGTCACAGCGGTAACATATTCCTTTTGCTCTTTTATCCCGCACTTTTGCATCTGTGAGGCACTTGAAATTATCGTTGCCCTACATTCTTTTCCTTCGACGTTTCTTTTTGAAATGGCATCGTCCGTGTCCTCTGTGTCGTGTTTGTCAACGTGCTCTTATAGAATTCTCCAATGTTGCCGCCCTTGTTGGTATTTTTCACCTGTTTCTTATCTTCCATCATCTAGACAAGCTCAATCATTTCCCTCAATCCAATCAGTCTCAAGGGGCGGATGGTTACTCGTATGTCGGGATTTAGACCTTTCAAGAAGTTTTCATTCAGTTCTGCTGCAGAAATACCACTCAACCTCTCTGACAAGAGCTCAAACATCTCTCAGTATTCCGTAATCGTCCCCTCATAAGTCGAAGCATAGAATTGCATGTGTAGATCTTCTTCCTGAAAGGCTCAGAAACGCTCCAACAAGCAATCCTTAAACTCCTCCAATGAGTGCATCAGATACCTTGTCTCTATCCACTGAAACTACGCAAAAACCTTACCCTCCAAACATAATCCCTCTGTCATGAGTTTTTCTTTCTCAGTCAACCCATTGATCAAAATACAAAGTATCGCCACCCAACACACCCACCCATGTGCATCATCCCCTTCGAAGATTGACATCTTCAGTTTTCTGACCATTGCATCTCCAACCAACCTCTTTTTCCTTCGGTATTTCCCATGTATTTAGGATGGAACTCCCTCCTTCGATCATAGGCATACACATCTCCTGATTCCTTCCTTCCTTCATCATGCCCTTTCGTGCCCCGTAAACCATTCATCCAATTTTCGACCCATTCCCCTCCATCAGAAGTCTCCACTTCCCCTCCTCTCGGAGTCCTAATGATACTCTTATTGGTAGATAATGTCTTCCTCATTGTCTTCTCGTTCAATCTCCTTCCCTTTGACTTGGCCAAGGATTCCTTGATCAACCCTTGGTTAGGGTTTGCAACAGGAGCAATCAACATGGCCTTGGACTGCAACTACATAAGCTTTATCATTTTCTCCCGCATTTCTCTTATGCTCTAAAATCCATCCACCATTTGATTTTCAATGGAGAAAACCTGCCCTCCATTGTTGTGATCGTTTCTTCCATTCCTGACCTGATTTATCCTACCTCTCTTTCTAGCACATCCACTTTCATTGTTGTCGCCCCACCAAGATCTATGCTCTGATGAAAATTTGTTAAGCTCCGGAACCAAAATCAGCAAGCAATGACGAAATGACAATAATAGATGGAAAAACTCAAATGAGGGCTTCTCTTACGAAAAACAAATTAATTAAAACAAGCAAGATACCAAGATACAATGATGATCTACTTTCAAGTGGTTGATCGTCTCTTCCACAGCCCATGATGTCGCTAGGAACACCACAAAAAAAAAAAAAAACAGCAGCTAACCAAACATGCATTAACAAAAATCCAAGTTAATCCCCTTAATAAAATCTTTCCACAACATTTCAAACTTTCCTTCCCAACTTCCCTCCAAACTCCTTCAATTTCTCTTCTTTAAGTATGGATTAAGGCCCCCGTGGACCCCATAAGCTCCTTGCTTTATTCTGTTGCGACAATTTGCCGCCCCACTCCTCACGGAAATGAACGGCCTGCTTGCTGTTGTGGTGGACTGGTTCGGTGGCTCTGGATCAGTCCAGGAGGCGTCGGTTCACTTACGAGCGTAACAGGGTGATGGCAACAATTGGGAAGAGGTTGTTGTCGGTGGGGTTAACAGGTGAAGTTGGGTTTGGTCGTGGATGGTTGTAGGCGAATTGGGATGGGAACAACTGCAAGGCAACAAGGAGATAGGGGTTTAGCGACAGCTGGGGCGAGGGGTGGAGGGTCACGGGATGTCTATTGGAGGTAGGTGGAGCCACCTTGCGGCTGTGGTGGTCACGAAAGGAAAAAACTGCTTAAGACATGGTTGGGAGCAGGTAGGGGTGGGAACCGGCGACCTTTTGTCGAAGCAATGGCAACAACTGAAAATGGAAGATAGACATCACCTTAGAACGAGTTACAGTCAAAGCAACTTCTTAATATAGCCCTCGAAAGGAAAAAGGAGAACATTGACGGCTGTCCAAACCGAAAACTGAACAAAAACTAACCCTAAACAAAGCAAATGACGTATTTATAATAGTAAATAAGCAAGGAGGGGAGGCCCCACCCCCCACCTAGGGCCAGCCACATGCTGAACCAGCCCCCCTTTCTAAACCGACAGGTTAAACCCTCTAGCCCCGCGTCTCCAAATTGCTAAAAGAGGCTAGAATTGGTTATAATGCAACCACACATCAAGTGATTGCACTGAAGATGATTGGTCCAAGTTATATAAGGTATTTATTTCGTCTTACATTTTATCTAAAATTTATATTTATTAGTTATAAATTTTAATAATTATACTTGTGATTTAATAACATATAAGTCAATAAAAGTGCAAGAATATTTCAAAAAAAATGCCAATGTATTAGTCTCTATGTCATATTTATGGTGACACAACTGTACGAAAAACTACAACATCCTTCAACCAAAATCCTTCCAGACACTCAGGAAGGAGAAGTTGGAGAAACTGAAACAAGACAGAGGAATCCATGGATAAGGAGAATAATGATGATTCTGCACTAAAGCGAAAATTACCTGCAAAACGTGCCAAAAAAAAGGCTATTTTGCGATGTTATTGCCCCTGCCCTCTAATCATTAAGTGAATGCTCGAAAAGAATAAGTGATATGATTGAAAAGAAAATATGCATATCAATTGGATCTTCAACTGAAACATCTGAATCTCTATTGCTCAAATGTATGAAATTTATAAATTCAATAAAAGATCAAGATGATTTTAACTACTTGAAAGCTTTACAAAAGTTTTCAAAAAATGTACTGTGGATGGAAATGTTTCTTCATATACCTAATAACAGAAGAAAAGTCTGAATTCTTAATTTGAAATGACTTGCTTGTCATGATGAACCTTAGGAGCCTTCATTATCTTATTTATTTGTGTTAGTCGGTGTGCTACGTATTTCTAAGACTAGCTTTCTACCATTTATTTTATGTTGTAAAACAATTTATTAGTTTGACTTATGATCATGTAATTTTAATTCACATCATTTGTTTGTGTTAGTCAGAGTGTTATGTATTTATAAGAGTACTTGCTTTCTTCTATTTCAATTATATTGTAGAACAATTTATTAATTTGATTATGAAGATGTTGCACTTTTGTTTCATTTTAAATTTTTCTTGAACAAGCTCGAGATAAATGTGTTCATGATTTGGTTATGGTAATATCATTTGTTATTTGAGAATAGATATTGTTGTGCAATGCATATTGAAGGAAAAACTACAATTTATTTTATAATACTGTGAGCTTATTCGTTAATGTTGGTAGTAGCTTACTCATCGGGCAATGCATGTTGAAGGAAATAGTACAATTTACTTATTAACGTTGTGAAGAGTTGTGGCATTTAGATTGGATATGGATCATGGAAAAATGATTGTATATGAATCATGATAATCGGTGAATGAGCATTTTTCTTCTGTTATGCTTGGTTTTTTAATGTAAAAATCATAAATTCCATGGTGAAGCATATAAGAATTGACATTCTTTTCAATTATTACTATTTGATAGTTTATATTGCTGAATAATTTTTATTTTAGGTGAAACATAAAAGGATCCAGCTTCCAATTTTGAAAGTGAATCTGAAGAACTTGAGCTAGCAATCGCACTTATTTGTGTTGATGACTATAATAGATGTTATTTCACTAAAGAATCATGTTGAAGTACAAGTCTTTAAAGTCACAAGTTTTCTTGAATTTATCAACTATGATGAAGAATAAAATCTTATGGAAGAATCAAAATGACTGAATGTAAAAGAACAACTTGCAATGTTTATGCTAATTTTATCGCATAATGAATGCTTAAGAACGATTTCCTAACAATTTCAACATTCAATGGAGACAATTTCACAACATTTCAAAAGACTTTAAAGACAATTTGTCACTTAAGTATTGAGATAACTATTTCATTGATCATTTGAGATGTTCCTCCTGAGATCAAGTATAATCTACTATGATTTTTTAAGGTATGTTAAAATTAAAAATTTAGTCATATCTTTATTTGAATTATGATTGCTAATTTACATAAGTTATATGAATAGAATTGTATGGGTGCAATTTATGAAACACATATTATTGCACACGTACATACATAGCCAACCTAGAATCTAATATGTACATATGGATTTGACAATGTTTTACATAGAGGGAACAACGAATGATGCTAGGATATTTTTAGAATGTGTATCAAATCGTCAATTAAATTTTCTAATGCCACCACAAGGTATATCATTTTTATTTTCGCCAACTAATTTTAAAGTATTTACATAATATTTTAGTGATATCAATATATATATATATATATATATATCTGTGTGTGTGTGTGTGTGTGTGTTGAAAATAGGGAAATAGTACCAAGTTGATTTAGGGCATGCCAAAATTTCAGGCTTCTTATTATCATACAAAGGAATAAGGTATTAATCCCATGATTATCACGAGGGCACCCAACCTCAAAGACAAAAACTCCTTAATTATAGACACTCTTCTTTAAGATATGTGTTGAGCGATGTTCTGGAGTTATGAAGCAATATTTTCAATCCAAAGTAGAATCTCCTTATGATTTACATAACGTTAGATTATAACTGTTTATTGTACACTGCAAAATTTTATAAGATCACAGTCCAAAAAAGATATATTATTTGAATTATATGAAAATGAAAATTATATAGTTGATATAGAAAGAAGATCTATGTCAACTCTTGTATCACAAAGTGCCATAAAAAATAATATTTCTCAGCCTCAGGTGCAGTACATGACTCTTTCGTGGCCATGAATTTAGAAAGTAGATTGTAACATTTTTTAATGTTTATCTTCCAATGTTATCAATATAATGTTACAATTTTCTTTTTATGCCGATGTTATAAGCTCATTTGCTTTATTATCCAACATATTTGTTATTATAACGTGAAGAAATGATTTGCATGTAAATGACCATTCTATTTAAATATTCTAAAAAAAAAAAAAAAAGTAGAATTTCTTATTTTTTAAAATAAAAAATATATAACCAAACATGTTTTTTTTTTATTTTTTTAAAAAATAAAAAATCATAACAGTGCCAAACTTGTTTTTTAATAACATTAAAAAAAACAATACAAACTAATAGCAAAATAAAAAGTGTTCCCAAATAGACCCTAAGTAAACGTTAAATCATAAGGCCCAATTAAGTGCTTTAAAACCCTCTCTTGGCAAACACTACAAATATCTCTAGCACTCTCCTTGATGCAATGAAGCCAATCATAAACACACCAAATCTCTTAGAGAATTTTGAGCAGCTTCAGGAAACTGGAGGATAAGGAAAGACTAAAAGAAAAGGGAGAATGAATTAATCTACAAGAGGAAGACCAAAGAAGATATCAAAGATAAGAAATCGAACAAACAAGAAACAAGAGAGCACCAAGAGAATTCAGGATTTGACAACGAATATATGATGTGGCTTGAATTTGTGATTTATGTAGATGAAGGCAAGGCTCTCAAAATGGAAAACTGATAAATTTATGTCATCTGACCATAGGCTTAAATCATACAACCCACAAAGGCTCTAATTCATTTTCATGAATCTCATTCTAAGTCTATTATTATTTGGGTTTGGCTAACCCAACCATCATAAAAAGAAAGTTATCTGAAATAGGCTACATCAAGGCCAAGCTAGCCCTAAATCAATCACTCTATCTTGGTGTCAAGGAAATTTAGTCTATCTATTTTCACAAACTATTTGTTTAGTCCCTACTTTAACTAAAATAATACTTGAAGATCGTCCTTTGGCACCATATTAATAATATCCTACAAGTAAATTATTGAATGTTAGAGGTGAACTTTTTGTTTTTACATTTTCTCAATGCATCATAGATGAGTCAAAGAGAAGCTTTATAGCTAGAGGATACAATTAACCATTCATTATACTTCAAAATTTTACTTAAATACACAAGGAAAATATGAAACAAATGAAGAGGAATAGATTTGAACTAAAAATAAAAAATTTCTCAATTAAAAAAAACATTCCTATATAGAAATATTCTATATTTGTGCAAACATGGAATGAAGAGGGTGAATAATCCAAACTCCATCTCAAGCTATGTTGCAGATGCCAGTCGTTCCCAACTTCAAATTTTTAAAGCTAGCATACGCATCATGCTTTTGTAAGAAAATCAAATGTTTAAAAATTTGTAGGTATGTATATAGGTATATCATATATCCTAGTAATGTCGGCGTCCAGGAGGGAAAGAAGCGAGAGTTCATGAAACTGAGAGAATCGGTCCAATTGGCCGAAACTTAGGTTTCTATAACAAACCTAGGAGGTTCTAGAGTGAATGGAGAGGACCGAGAAACTTATGTACGCAAAGCTGAAGTCGGTCTCCAACTTGCTAACAAGGTGAACTTTGGTTGCCTGAATTCTCCTTATCAGCCTTCGTCTTCAAATTGGGAAAATTTTGGGAACATAATGAGGAACAACATAAGATGAATCTAATTGATAGTGAGCACACCACAACGTTCTAACAGGGAACAAACTATATTGGCATGAATGGACTACCAACTGGATAAATGAATGAGAATGGGTGGAAAGGGGGGTGATAAATCTAGTTTATACATGCAAAATGTTGTTATGTAACTATTTTGACAAATGTCTATTTCCTATTACTTAGGCTTCTTAAGGTTGTCTGAAAAGTGGTGCTAATCATCATGTGAGAATGTGGGGAATGAGAGAGGTGGGTATAAATAGCAATTGTCAAAAGTTTCCCTAACAATACTTTCTCCCTCATGCATTTTATTTTCCTTCCATCAGGCCCATCCTTCTAATTCCTCCTTGTCCATGATTCATCTCTAACAAGTATCTACTTCAGGTGGTATATCAAAAGGGAGCTCATAGGAGGCTCCATGAATTGGTGCTCTTGTTGAGAAGGGAAACTCTGTGCGTTTATGCTGACAACAGCAACCGGGAAGATAAGTTCATCAATTCAATTGCGGCAGCAACAGACAATCCGTTTAATATTTCTGTGGTTGTGAATATTCTTCAAGAGGTGCAACTCCTTTTAACTTTTACTAGAAGCCAAGCAAAATCAAGCATTGTCTGTTTAATATTTCTGTGGTGGTGAATATTCTTCAAGAGGTGCAACTCCTTTTAACTTTTACTAGAAGCCAAGCAAAATCAAGCAATAAATCAACCACACCAATAGTACCTCAACTAGCAGCACCCGACATTTCCATGAAGGATATTATGGATCAAATACCTTTCAAGGCCATTTAAATAACGATTCCCCGCTACTCTAGGGGAAATCTGAAGACTTAATGCCTATTTGAGGCAGCTTATTTGGTGAGGTGGCGTTTTGAAAACGCATCTGACCTGCTTGGTTAAACTGCGTTTTGGCAGCTTATGCGTTTTCAAAACGTAGAAAAAAGCGTTTTCAGACCGCACCTAGATAGGTGCGGTGGGAGCTTATTGGCAACAATCTAGCTTTTTTAAAAAAATAAAAATTTGTAATAGCCACCGCACTTAGCTTATCAACAGATTATTTTTAATCAGTTTATCAGCAGATTATTCAATAAGTTACAGCTGCCCCAAACAGACCCTTAGGGTTGGGGCAACTTATTTGCTGCTTATGCGTTTCCAAAATGCCGCCCCTTTTATTTGTTTCGTGCATTTGGAGTGTGTTCGAGGATCCGTGAGGATCCTTTTCTATTACACACCGGCCGCGGGTCAAGCCCCGTGGCCCGCGTTTCCTGTTTTAACTTTGCGATAATACCCCGGGACAATCCCCTCATACCGTGCCCTAGGTTTCTCTTCTCTGCTCTCATCCCCTAGCTCTCTCTGTTGTGATTCCTAAAAAGCGCTAAGACAAGCCATAAATGTCGCAAGTTTAAACAATGAACTAGAGCAAACCGCTTTGATAATTGGGATAATGCATGAGTTCCCAACATTTTTTTCCAACTTTATTTTCTTTTAACTCCATAGATGGAATCCTCAAGGCTTTACAATGGCTTTATTTTGTAGATCTAATTTTGATCAACTTCAGGATACTTCACTCTAATTCTTCAAAGATATCTAGCTGCTGTCAATTTCTAGCAAAAGTTTATATAAATTCAATTTTGGGAGTTTATCTCATCATATAGACCATGGATCCCTTAATCTCAAAAATTTCTAATGTATTACCTTTGTTGGAGCATATTTCCTTCATTGCTTTCCATATCTCTTTAGTTGTCTAGTAATGTACGAAATGTTTCGAATGTCATTTGTCGTAGAGTCAATTAACCATGTTGCCATGCTTTCAATTTCCAAATTATGACTCTACAAACTCTATAATGAGATAATTTCCCTTTTTCACATATAAAGATCAAAATGGATTGAAAGCATTATATGTAGTTTTGCCCATTGAGTTTGCCTTGAGAACAAACGTATGATTCAGTTAAAGTTGTTGGTGATGGCTGCTTCAAGCTTGGATGTAAGATCTGAGGTCGAACTATTATTTTTGTACCATGTCAGACTTTGCCATCACTGTCATTCACTAGGTTAAATTAAAAAGAAGAAAATTGGCCTCTTCCTTTCTCAACGCTGATGGAAACTTAAAGAAATAATAAGCTCAGAAACAAGCCATCGATGAGGAAGTTTATTCAATGAAAATAATAAAAAAAAAGCCGCTCACATAGGCAAGAAAGATGTCAAAGGTAAAGGTATAAGCGAAGAAAATCCTATCATGGAAGAATGATCTGCATGCACAAGGCCAAGACACAAGCATGAAGCAGAGCATGTGAGTGTCAATCCACTCACAGGGAGTGAGCGGAGACATGGGACTCACAAGCCTTAAAGTAGGACATACAAAAAGAAGGCTCAATATAAAAATAGATCAGGACATCAGCCAAGCCATAGGATGCTAAAGATAATATAGAAGTTAGGCATGCAATCAAGAAAAACTTTTATAATTCATGCCAAAGCAAGCCAGTTTAGAGCACAGGATGAAATAAAATTACATCAGACTCGGTGCTCTAATAACATGTTGAATTTGAAAAGAGCTAAAGTTATTTTTCTCCTTTTATACTCATAAATGCGTGGATGCCAGCGGCAACATTAGAGCTAAAAGATCAAAATCAATCCTTGGTTATATTTAAAAAATTAAATAGGAGGCATAAGGAAAAATAATAAAAAAATAAAATAAAAATTTGAATTAGTTGTCCAAAATCAACCTTTATTTGAAATATAAAATCTTTCTCATATAAGGTGATATTTTTAGAATCTTCCAAACATGAAAGGAGGAGGAATTACTAATCTGTCCTTGAGCGTTTTGAATTCCTCGTCAACCACCTCCCACATAGTTTTCACTATTATTCCAAAAACACCAAACCAAATAATATCCCTCCCATCAAATTAAATCCCCTCCACCAACCACTTGCTAACAAGATGTTCACTAAAGGGTCCAACACTACTAATACTCTGCCGGATCTTCTAAACCTCTTCCATCTATAAAATTTTCATCGCCAGATTGGTGAATATGATCTAAACAAAATCATCCTAGTTCAATTTCACTAAAATTCAAGACAAAATATGATCTAAATTTCAAACATCACTGTTAAAAAGAAAATAATGCAAATTCCCTTATCTCAAAAATCTTGACAGTACGTACTCACATATAGTTATGAGCTCATATATGACCACAAACAAAAAACCCAACCTATAGGGAGCACTTGAACCAAAATAATTGAATTAAAAATTAATTGCAAAGTGAGCAATCTTGACATCAGGTTAAACAATGTAAACCAAACTAGCATAAGAAAATCAGGTTAAACAATGCCTATGAATGCGTCATGCATTCATAGGCATGTCCTAAATGCCTTTTAGATGCATATGGAGAATTAAATTTGTTCCTAAAACGGATAACTACACATAAATCAAATAATTTTCACATTATTGAACAATCTTTGATTGAGATTTGATTTGAATTTCTTCAGGAGGGATTGATATATAAGAATCTTGCATTCATTTGTGAGATATTTGAGACCTTATTTCCTTCAAATGGGGTTAAGAGAGCTTCAATGTTTATATATTCTCTCATATATTACATCACCTTTAGTGACCTCCCTCTTGTTTCCCATTCAAAAGTACAATTCAATGCAAAAGAAAAAGAACAAAAAAAAAAATTTCAATTGAGGGTGGAAATTTCAGGTGAACCAAAAGAATGTAGAAATAGGCTCAGGCATGTTGCGAAACAGGAAACTTCTTGAGTAGCGCTTGGAAACCTTAAGACAGGTAACCAGAATGCTTGTTTTCTCACCAATGATAAAAAGAGGTTAAATCTTTTCTTCTTGATTCGTAGAAGTAACAACAAAGAAATTTGTTTTCCTCCACCAAAGTGGTAAGCTTTACTCATCTTCCAATATCTACAAAAATCTTCCATGTATACTCTCTTGATGTTTATCACTGTGAGATCATCAACATATGCGGATCTCCTCTAACCACATAAACCTTAATTCCTTTTTTTTTTCGTTCTTGATTTCTTGCAGATACTTATGGCCCATCATATTCACTCCTATGGTTGACAATTCGACAATTAGGTTAAGTACAGTCCTTTCTTTAACATTTGAAAGATTCTACAAGTAAAACTAATTAAATTTGAATTTATCATTTATTTGCTAAAATCTTCAGCCAAGTACAAACACAAAGATTTCCAACATCTAGCAAAGGAATCTCTAATACAGTCTAAAAAAGGACTTCAGAAGATCGACATCAATCTCCTTCTTGCTTTCATTTCTGCTATACTCAATGATGCAAACACCAGAATGACACTCGTCACTTCGAGGTGAGGTCCACTTAAGAAGAACTCAAAAGCTTTTGGGAAAATGAGAGGGGTGGAAGGGATTTTTGTTCATAAAAAGTAAATTTCACAGCTAAAGCTTCAAATGATGTATAAAGAAACAAAACTTGATGAAAAAGTATCACACAAACTATGAGTACAAGTTTATGATTTATGAAAAGTAGCGGACTACACTAGTGACGCAGGAAAATAAAGAGATAAATTACTGTAAAGAATAAAATGAAGTGATTAAAATAAAGTGCTTTCTAATCTATAGGAACCCAAAGTCTATCATATGTTGCAAAGGCATTCATATAATAAGAGAGTAACTTGAAAAAAAAATTACCACAAAAATTCCAAAACATCGTAAAATTATTATGAAACCAGTAACAAAGCGTGAAATTGATCACTATGCAAGATTAGGCAAAAAATGTTAATTCAAAAGGACAATATTCTAATAAAATGACAAAACAGTAAATGCATTGCATTTGATATGTTAAAGATATCCAGATGAGAGGAAAAAAGAAAAGATTAATCGTAAGTTATTGTCATCTCCCACCAAGGGGCAACCCTACAATATTCAAGCAATAAAACAGCATCCAGTTTGACGATCACATAAACTGAAGAAAAGAGTTAATTGAACTGGTACTCTTCTGATGCAATTGGTATCTACCAGTTTATGTTGAAAGCATTTGAAAAAATAATGGTACTTCAAATAAAAAGAAAATGCAACACTAATAATAAAATTCAAGTAGAAACATACTTCAACCCTTGAGCAACTAATGCATCTCTTGCTCGATTTCCAGCAACAACAACACGTTTTAGAGTCTCTAATGCAAGTATACTACCGCCTTGCCACCCTATTGCCTTCATGAGTAAAGGTACGACCTGAAAACAATGAAGAAAAAAAACTCATTGTCAGAGGAAAAAGTCTTACTGAATTACAAGTGCACAGAGATACTCAGTATTTAAATTCAGTAAATTGGACGACAAATTGGTAAATGGTATTTCGAAAGAAACATTTCTATTAACTTGAATGGCATGCAGTTTGCAGAACAAAGATTAAAAATTTCAGTGAACCACGCATGAACTAACAGACCAAATTAGAGGGCATCTGTTTTGCACATTATTAATACCTGGGGAGTTCCTGCACTTGTCGCTGCCATAGCTTCAGCACAGGTTGTGCTATTAGCCAGATGATGCAGCACAAGCAAACAACTTCGACGCACACGCCCTTGTGCAGTCTCTTCACCAGCCTCTGATGATCCATCTTCACTTCCAGTTTTCCCTTCCACAGATGTCATCGCTTCTCGCCTTCCTTCATAGGCCATAGCAGTAACAAGTTTTGGAACATAACCAAGATAACCAACGTGATCTGCTAGGGTGGGATGAACCCGTATCAGGGACACCAATGCAGAAGACAGAAGCAAAGGAAGCGCAGGATCAACAGCTTGTGTTTCATAATGTGTAGCAGCAATTGATGAAACATATTGATCCAAAAGTCCTTCCAGAAATCGTTTAGGATTTCTCAAGGGAAACTTAGGATCTTTCAAGAATAGTCTGACGTAAATGCCTCCAACCTGCATTACAGTACATGTCATAAACTACCAAGAAATTTAATATTTTTCTCAACAGTGATATGAAGCACATATAAAATAATATCTACCTGTGGCTCATCTTTCATAACATGTGGACCGGATGATTGCTCGGTTATGTCCCAGTCAACAGAACTGCCTTTCATTTGTTCTCTGTAAAGATCAGTTGCCATTGTTGACAACTGTGCCGAAAGAGAAGCAGCCATTGCAGGTGTCCAAACAAGTTCAGGAGTTTCAGTTGTCTGTTCGAGTGCGGCAATCACAGACTCACCAGGTCCATCTCTAATGACCGAAACCAAGCCATCTGGTAGAAACCTTGCTAAAGTTATGGCCACCCTAGGTCCATGCATTGGCTGTCCAACCAGCTTGCCCAACAGTGAAGCCGCTGCCGCTCTCTGTGACAAAGGAATTTCTTCTGCAAAGGTAGAAATTATGTGTTATTCCAACGGGTTGGTGGTGGTGTTGTGGGTATGGCAAAGAGGCTGAATATTTTATCATTGACTATACAGTTTTGTATGGAGCTCAAAAGTACTGCATATTAATCAGCTTTTGAATATTTGTCCAACCAGGCTACTAAATAACCAAAGAAAGGAATAGTGTCAACCCATAAAGACTGGCATGAAAAGGTCAGAAAAATCACCCTGTATCTAGAAAACATAGAACACTATCTAATTAATAAAAAAAAAAATGATAAAATATCAGTGTGATGGAATTCCATGAGTAGTCTCACGAGAATTGGCTTGCAAGCATAGTAGAGTTGAGTAGGATTAATTTACCTTGTAATGGTAAAATAAGTTCCAGAAAATAGACCACTCCACCGTGTTTAGCTGCAGCCCAAGCCAGCTGCGGGGTGCTTGCTAAAGAATAAAGTACAGCCAGAGCTCCGTCTCTACACGCAGGACTGCTGTGGAGCAATTGCAAAAGAAGGATAAGGCTTTCCCTCTCTGCAACCATAGCCTCCAAGCAAGGAGCATATGCCGTTAACAGCGAAAGTACAGCAAGACAAATTTGAGGTATACTGTTCCCAGCAGGAAAACCAACAGTAAGACACTCAAAAAGAGGTGCAAGTCGTTCCTTCATTGAAAAAATAGCAGCTAGGCTTGGATTGCGTGTCAACAGGTTCTGCATGAAAAATTTAAAAAAAAAACAATAATTAACAAGAAAATCATCACACGAACTTCCATAAAATTGATATACCTGAAGAGCAATCAATCCAACTTTAAGATTCTTCACTGGTTCATCTTCTTCCTTGTTTTTCTCTTCTATTCTGGAGGATAGAAAGCCATCATCAGAAGCTTCCACATTGTTTTGTCTATCCTGAACATTTGATGGCTCATTAAGAGCATTATTAGGATCAGCCCTAGTTTGGACATAAGAGTTCAAATGACTCAATTTATGCACCAGATCTGATACAAATTCAAGAAGAGCGACACAGAAGGTCTCTGCATCACTTATCTCATAATCTGGTTGATTATTATACACCCTCAGATACACGTTACCAACACGTAGCTCTTTAGAAAGTGCTTGATAAGAAAAGGAATATGATTCAGTCATATCATAGGAACCATCAGGGCCTTGATTGGCACGCTGATCATCTACAAATTTAAGAAGTTCTGCCCGAGTCAAAGAGTTCCAAATAATCTGTAGACAGAATGAAAAGTGACAAATCACAAAAGAAAAAAAAAATTAAGTAATAATGGAGTTCAACTTGCCTACAACACACCAAACAGAAAGGTTTTCCTCTTCATAAGAGAATCTAAAATAATAAAAATTGTAATTATCTGAATAAACTTAAGACCACATACAGACATGGTCAATTCTGCAATTCAACAAGGATTTGAATCTGTATACCAAAGCGTGATTTGTTCAATAGATATTTAGAAATGGATTCAAAATCTTTTACTAGCCCAAGTTCATACTTTTAAGAGTTTTTATGAGAAATTTGAAGTCATCAGAAAAAAATGAACACAATTTTTATTATAAATAACCGTTCAAATTCAACAGTTTCACTTAGGATTTAGTCTTATAGTTCAGAATAAAATCATTTTTATCACCAATTTATATTATTCAAACTCCATTTTAGGTTTAAAAAAATTTGAACTGCAAGTTCAGCTCCTAATAAAGGTTAGAATTCGGTTTCAAACTCAATTCAAATTTAAGAAACAACCCTTGTTCAAATGTAGGTTTAGGAAAATGTACTAAGGCAGAGGCAAATTCAAATTCCATGCTATCGAAAAATCCAATTGTTTTATAATAATTCATATAATTCCTTCTATTGAATTTGACAATAAATATGAACATTTGGAGTTTTTTTTTACTATTCAATTGACAATCTAAAACCTCCAATTGTGCTTCAATGGTTTGATCTGAGCTTGAGTAGGCTCGGATTGAACCCATTTTGGTATCGATGGATTTGTTTTATCAAGACAATCAATTTGCCCATAAACTTGTTGCAATCGAAGCTTGGAAGTACATGAATTTGAGTTTAGAAAATTTCTTACTAAAAAGCATCGAGGTTCATCCTTAATGATAAAAATTAATTGATGACACATCAGTTACCACCTAATTTCAATTTATGTTTCTTGTACCATTCGAAAACATATAGTTAGTACTGAAAAATTCTTCAAAATAACTTCAGACATTCAAAAAATCCATACTTTTAGAAGATTTGAGTATTCATGGATGTTCCACAGTATTTTGATCATGGGTATTCCTAATATTTAGTTTTTTGCGTGTTTTGTTTCGGACATCCACCGGCGTCCATTCGTCTCCCTTCGAGGGTTGTATCCAAGGGATTGGGCAGTGCTCCAACTGTATCTCTCTCCGAGGTTGTGATTATCATCCTTATTCCCTTCTGCATCTTCCCCGCAACACTCTCGACCATCCTCTCTCGCTGCAGCCGCCCCGAACAACACTCGTTTGCTGTTTTTCACTGTAGCCGGCCCTTGCTGTCCCGAAGTCCCTTGCTTCATCCCTTCATTGCGGTCATCCGGAAAACAACAAACCTGTTGTTTTCTTGCAGTCTTCTAGCTGTTCCAGCCTTTCCCACCACACCTCGCCACACCGTTTGCCACCCCACTTGCTACTCTCGCAGTCCCAGCCCTCTGCTTGACCGCCAACACAATTCCAGGCCCTCCTTTTGTTGTCCCAATCACCCAAACCATTTCCAAACCTACCTACATTCCCTGACCACCTAACCGACCTCCACCACCCATGTTTCGAGCCCTAGCGTAAGTTTGTGTCACGTTTGTTGTAAGTTCCCTTTCAAGCGTGTTTAAGTGTAACTGTTTATTTATTTCCGGTAATAATATTTGCTTTTCCTACTGCAGTTTGGGTTAACTCTGGTATCTTATTTTCAAAGCATTTGCACCGCATGCTATGTAGGGTTGAAAATTTCTTCGAATATCAGCCACATAATTGCAACTATAAGTTCACAATCTACAAAAACTATATTCCTATATAGGTGACAATAAAATGAAAGAACCCGTCTGAAAAAGTCAATAGAAAACATGAACATTATCATAACTTCAACATTCCAAACCACTATATATGATAACAGTACTTGGTTTCACCTCAGGAGACTCCAGGTTAGAATTCAGATTTGATAGAAGGTCCTTTGGCTCTTGAGCTTTTAGCATGCTAGCAAGTTTAGGAGTTAGCAATGCCCTGAGTGCATTATCAGCTGAATGATTATATGGAATTGGCACCCCATCACCACCATAACCACATAGCCTTGAAAGAGCCTGGACGGCACGGACAGCATGGAGATTTTTAGCTTTCTGCACACTAGCCCCAACACCATGTGCTTCACCCGAATCATTTTCCTCTGCTGTAGAATCAAACTGCAGTAACAGAGGCAATAGATACCTGGAAAATATTTTTTTATCATTTAAGAAATAAATGAAAATCAAAACATGAGGAAAACGGAATTAATGCCCCTAAAACAAAGAAGAACTTAAACATTCAATGGATGCTTCCCCATTAATTATATTCATTTTCCTTGAATAAATTGCCAACGCTGAAACTTAAAATAAGATGAACCTAACTTCTAGAATGTTTTCAAATTTAAAGTTTAAAACAGATATTTTATATGACACATACGCAACAGCAATTTCTTCCAGTATCATAATGTTCAAAGTCTCAATCAAACTATTTAAGATGGTCAATAATTTCATCCAGGCCCTCCAGGTAATAAATGGGAAATAAAAATAACCAGAAACTTAGTTGCAACACAGAGAACATACCATAATACACCAGCTTTAAGCAAAGCATCCTGCATTTTAGCAGACACGGAAACATGTGCTGCAGTCTGAAGGGCGGCATCAACAGCCAATGGAACAAGTTCCAGTTCAGTACAGTGAACAATATCCTCAATCAAGCCGCCAAACTTCAGCATCTCTGTTATTGCAGTGTCAAATTGACTTAATGCTGAAAATGTACGCATCACATTTGTGACAATGATTGTTGCAGGTTCATTTGGAGGAGTTGTTGGCTGTACTACACCCATACAGCGAGAAAGTAGTGCTGCAAGCAAAGATATGCCACCATCCCTGATAAGTTCCTTACCATTCAAGGAAGAAGAAACGCACCTGAAAATGAACAGTAAGATTCAACAATGACCGCTCTGTACCTTTAATACTAAAATACAGACCATACGAAAATACTATACTGAGAATCAATTTCATTACGTTAGCCAAATTAGTTCAGATGCGGCAATTAGAAGAGATGCTCTTTCAGATGAAAGGAAATTGTTGTCACTTTCATCCACAGTTACCGCATTAAGCAACATAGGATAGCCAGCATATTTGAAAGGTTCCAAGACATCACCATAACGTCTATATAAAATACATTGTCCTTTCAGCAAAAGCAGCAACCTCCAAACTTGTGGACCTTGAAGTCCTTGCATTGTCGCCTGCGCACAAAATGTGATGCACAAATGAAGTATACAAGCTTGGCGGAATACTAAAAGCAATCGATAAATAGAGTTGACATGATGTAGCATTAACAATTGCTAGTCTTTCTTTGGCACAATCTTTTAGTATCATTCATTTTTTACCACTCCTTACACAAACTAGCACAGCCACATGCATAGGCAAATGTACAAAAATGCAACAATCGATAGATTGTAGTAGAGATGTGAGTATATGCATTTATGATGGCAAAATGTAAGGAGATAAAAAAATTACTACTAAATTTAACTGGCTTGTTTTGAAAATATTCCATGATAAAGATTGCTTGCCTAATTTATAAATCAAGCTCACAAGCAGTGCAAAGCAAAGGACAAAAAAATGTAGCTATTTCATAATGTTCACTGTCAGTACGATAATGATTCATTTGGTGAAAAAGTTGTAAGGTCCATTAAGTGATAAATGCACATGGCCAATCAGCCAATGTGACAAAATATAAGTTCATCACCCAATCATTCACCATGAACCTATAAGAGAAAATAGTTGTTCTCCTGTATTACTGGCAGCCCCTCTCTCTCTCCTCACCATTGCTAAAGGCATCAGGTTTATAGACTTAGGTTTCAGTTATGTGAAGGTTTTTGTATAAAACAAAAAGCTTGCATTCCTCTCAAATAATTAGATTCGCCCTTTCTTAAAAATCTAATCTACATTTGTAGAAAATAGAGCAGTAGTGGATTATCATATCGTTTATTGAGGTTCTTGCACAATCCATTGCACTATATGTTCTAAGCATAAAATGAGAAATAAACAAAGAATAGGATGTAGAATGAATGTTTTTGAAGTAGAAAAAACTCAAATGAAATTCACATATCCACAAACTTACATGGATATCTACTAAATTTATACATTAGATAGGTTAATGATAGTTTGCAACTGTGGGGCCGCAGGTTATAATCTATAAGCATATTCACTACAACTATACCAGTAGTGGCTACGAATGAATCCACACCACTTCATATCTAAAAATTCTACATCTATGTGTGCGTGCGATATCAAAGTATAGCATCATCGATTTTGTACATAAATTTCCCTTCAATACAGGAACATAAATTCCCCTTCAATACAGAAATTTCTTGATGCATAACTCATAAGTATATTAGTTAGGATTCATAAAAGAAAGCCCACCCTCTTATCCAACGAAATTCATAAAATTAGCCTCGTAACAGGCATGGCTGTGGCCTATGGGCTGAAACCTTGTATATGCTCACAACAAAAAAGAAAGAAAAAAAAATTAATTTGAATGGTTCTGATCAGTAAAAACATTTTCCTTCTAAAACATAGAAAAAACATCCTGCAAGAAAAGCAAATGCATTGTTGAAAAACAAGACAAACAACTTGAGATAAAAGACTGCAAATGATGATCCAAAAATCTGGTTGGCGTCATAGCACTTCCAAGGGATAAAAGTATTTGATGTACAAATATTTAATTTTCTTTAAGACTACTTGCATAAATTTGATTCCAGGGATACAGTTAAATTAGCAAACAACGGCTTTCTATGTTAAATTCCAGCTTAATTGTCAAATGGTTTTTTATAAATGCAAGAATGAAAGAATACCTGCAACCGCTCATAAGCCTTCTGCACAGCAACAAATTTCTCTCTTCCCTCAGGATTTTTGTCGGGGTGATATTTTATAGCCAATTTTTTATACTGACGCTTAAGCTTTTCTTCATCAATGTTTTCAACCTGCTTGCTTGGGCTATAGTTGTCTTCCTTCATCTCTCTAGCTGGCTTACTACAGCCATCATCAGCAACAGTAATGTCATCCAAAGATATCTCCAGTATCTTGCATGCT
Source organism: Phalaenopsis equestris (assembly GCF_001263595.1). NCBI lineage: Eukaryota > Viridiplantae > Streptophyta > Magnoliopsida > Asparagales > Orchidaceae > Phalaenopsis > Phalaenopsis equestris. The sequence goes on along the minus strand of NW_018164549.1, from coordinate 5,240,773 downwards.
TCTTCCTCAGAAAGATCCATAGGCCGACGAGTTAATTCCTCACGCCACATTGCCAACAATGACTGTAAAAATTCTACATGTTCAACAATAGGCCAATTTGGAAACCTTATCTCATCACATAAATTCCGGAGGTAATAACGATGACACCACATCTCATCCTTCAGCTCTGGATATGTTACTGGAGGCATGGGTGCATAGTCATACAGTGAATGGCAGTGCTGTGATAATTTTTGCGGAAAATCTCCCAGATGCTGCAAAACCTGGCAGAGAAAAATCCGAACAGATCAGATGCAGAGTGTTGTTATATAAAAAATATCCAAATTACAAACTAAGCAGCAAGATCCAAAAAACAATGCAATACCTGACGAATAAGATGTTCTGCCCTCATCTTATGCGTCCAGATAATCTCCGGGGTATCAGAATCAGATACCATTGCTGCAGCAAAAGCAGCAGGTCCGCTACGCTCCAGAACATACAACAACGACTCAGGAAGAAGTCCACCTAGTACACTTCTCTTTGCCAAAGGCAAGGATGAAGAGACAGCTGCCTCTTCACCACCATGAAATGCTTGATGTACATGTGTTAAAGAGAAGAGATGTGCAATAGAAAGCAGATTAGATCCAGGATATGCAAGAGCGAAGTAAAATGCCCCAGTACTGTAAAGTTGAACCATTGCTTTTGGGTTTCTAGTTACAATAGCCTTTAGAAGAGAAGCAGTGCCATCAACAATGCTTGGTTCTCCAGTTAGTAAAGCCTAGAAAATGTAGTCAGCATAAATAAAGTAAAATCATAAAAAGTGGATGTACAGGAAGATGTGATGTTCGAATGCATCCGTTTTCTACGAGATTGTTTGACACAACTGCATGTAATCCAGTGGAGTCATACCGCTTGCTGAGCCTCACAACTTATGGCCCCAAAAGCATCTTTTCATGCGGTTTATGTGGGCGAGCTGGGCTGGGGGGAATGCCACAGCCCAAACTCCCTGGTCCACCAACACCTTTTCGAAAGCTCAAGTAATATTCCAAAGATAACATAGCAAGCAACCACAATTCCATTTTAATTATCTTTCAAGATTGGGCAAACAACAGTGCATTAATGAGATACCAACAGAAATAAAATAAATCATAGTGAACAAGTCAAAGATAAAAATAATAAGCATAGCAAGTTCAGGAGATAGCATATTCATCCTTACCTTCACCCTTGTCCAAACTGTATATATGATTGGGTTCACAAATCATTCTCCTCCAGCATTTCTATATGAATGTTGATTCTACTTTCTCATAAACCTTTCACTTATAAAAAAATGGTAATTGGGTATGGACACTTAAAACCTCTTAAGAAAAATCCATTACATGGGAATTCCTTCAGAACACGTTTTAAACACTTTCTAAGTATTTCAATCAAAAGAGCTATACTATTAAGCACAAAAAATGCCTTTAAACTCGATAGTAAACTGAATAAATATTACTTCCAGTTTTCCTCTAAGTTTTCCTCTATAGCAATTAACATTGTATACCTGACTCATAACTCAATTCTATGCCAATATGCATAATCAAAATACCTTCTAGTATTTATCTCTTTTTCCCTCTATCAATTTATTAAAATTTGTGTTTTATTATTTGATAGAAATTGGTCCTAGAAAAAGAGGATTAAAAAGGTGAAAATTAAAAAAAAAATTAGCTCACCCTAACAAGAAAGAAAATATGAATATTACAATAAGTTTTTGAGTTTAAAAATTACTAAATACACGGGAAGGAATCCCTAGAAATCAGCATTGATATAGCCCCAATTCAAAAGCCTTCCAAAGTCCAAACATAAGCAAATTGGGAGCTGAAAAGAGAAAAGCTATAGGAGACATGAGGGCCGCATATTGATTCATTGCACAAGCATGTAATTATATCAATACAGGGAAGACTGCTACCAGTCAACCCAACCTGCCATAAAAGTGTTGGGATCAATCAAGCAGTGATCCCAGATGCGAAAGAAGATAAATTGCATAAATTCATTTTATCAATGAAGGGTTTGATAGCACTAGTCCTTTCCATTATGGAAGTGTTTGGTAGCCAACATAGTTCGGAAAAGGGCAGTTCATGTAATATTTTATTTTTTATAGAGACTAAGGGCGCATTTGTTTCAACTTTTCATCCTTCTTTTGGAACCGAGTTCTCGAATAGGGTGTTTGATTCGCGTTTTGCAAGCACCGCGTTACAAACCTGTGGCCCAAGGTTCTTCTCCTTTGCAAACGCAATCAGCAGGCAACTTCCCGCAGTGAAGTCCTGCTTCCCACATTGAATTCCCTGTTTTACCCTCACTGGCGTGATTTTTGGCGGGAAAATCATGTTATATTTACTATATAACAGCAGGGTTTTTTCTTGGCGCCAAAATCATACTTTACACATGAAGTTTTTATAATATTATAGCTTTTATATAAAGCAACTTTTGAATTGCACTGGTATATAAAACAACTTTTGAACATATATATTATAGTTTTATATTATCAATTTTTATACATGAAAGGACATTTTAATATATATATATATATATATATATATATATAGATATATAAGTTTAGAAAAATATAAAATCAAACTGACACCATATTTTTCATAGTTTAAAAGAAAGAGCAATATACTTCAAACCCTGTATCTATCCTAAAGGATAAACACAAGACTTGAAGATGAGGCTTGATAAAATAAACTAAAAAATATATGACATTTGTTTGGTCTGCGAAACTATTTTATTTGCTGACTTCCCCTATTTAATATGAAGAATTAAATTGGTTTTATATTAAGCTGGGTTCGGACAAGTATATATATATATATATATATATATATATATATATATATTTCAAGGGCTAATTAAAGCATGTATAACTTCTAATAATTAAAAAAATATGAGGGATTTTTTCGTTTTTGATCTTATTAAAAAAAATTATATTTATTTTAAAATTTTAGATAAAATAAAATAACATGGTGGTATTTCAAGCATTTATCCACAAACATCACTTTCAAAACTGAATTTTCAAACATACTAATTGTTTCTGAAGCAAACTTTTAAATAGCAGATTTCCACAACAATTTTTGAACTGAGATTTCATACAGCCACAGCTGAAATAAGCGCACCCTAACTTTTCTTTCATGTCCTTCCTTCACAAGGGTAGTCTAGTAACAAATGGGGTCTAGAGATTAAGAGGAGAAGCTAGCCTATAATAAACTGCCCCTTCAGAAAAAAAAACCATTTTGAAGAGTTTAATTTTCAAGTTTTCCTGAATAAGAGAGGGGATTCCATGTTCTAAGGTAAGTAGAGAAGGATGGTGATCATAATGAAATCTGAGACCACTACAATCAATCCCAGAACTCCATCTCTAGCAATTTTCCAAAGGCTAAAGGAAGAAAAATTCCTACGAAAAAAAGGCCTATAAATGAACGCCTCTGTAGGAACTGAAAAGGGGTGAATGTTGTTCTTGTGTAGCTCGGGGTATTCTTAACAGGCTAATAAAGTTTTGGTGTATTTGAGCGAAAGTTTTGAAAATACCAATTTGTTTCAGAAAAGCCAGCAACCCAGACTTTATATCTGGTTGTGGTAGGTTTCCAAGATGGGCTGCAACAGAATTCATGTTTTTGAGAAGATTCAGGCGGTAGTGGCTAGATAGAAAAGGGTACGAGGAAATAAGGAATCACTTTGGTGTAGTACACCCTTGCTGTTCTTGCCATGCAGCAGTATTAATCAGGAAAACATCTTAAGATCACCTTTGAACTTAGGAATTCCATCGTTATCTTGAATCAAAAAGTTTTTAAACTAGGTTCTCAGTTTTCATTTGCTCTTTCCAGTTATTTAGTAGGATTCTAGAACAATTAATCTACTAATCAATTCTAACTTTCTTTGCAGGTTCCCGGATGAACTTTCATTCCAGCTAGGCAAATAGATCAGCAACAATCTTAAATCGCCAGCAGCTTTCCTGTTCTGAGGCCTCATGTTGGAATTTGGAAGTGAAGAAGTAGAATTAGCTAAAACAGAGGTGCAGATAGCGTTGATTTTGGGATCTGACCAAGTCCATTGGGGATGAATAAGAGGCCCGAAATAATCAATTTTAGTAGGGATTATTATTGACCAAAAGGATTTAGATGGAGTTGCTCAAGCGAAGTGAATTAAACATCAGAACCCAAAATGTGGACAGCATTATTACAAAAAATACTCATTAACAATATCTGTTTCCTTTAAGGGTTAGTCTAGTAGCCTTGCTTAGTTCTTGATGTTCCCTAGCATTGTAGATTTCTGTAATACAGTATTTGTTGTTGTTCGTACGGTGACAATAGCATTCAACAAATTATTATTTTTGTATATGTTTAATTTAGAAGTCTATAAAATTATGATAAAAGTTATTGGTTATATGGTCCTACAATTTGTATCTTTTAATATCATACCAAACCTTTCTAGTGCCCTAATTTTAAAATTGGTCATTTCCTATATTAAGCCATGTTGAATACATGTCCATGGTAGTGCATCACATCTTTTTACAGTAATCCTTCCCAGCTTCCAATTGTTGCTCCTGCACTCTTGCATAAAGATGCCACCTTTATTTCTTTTATATCATCTTGATTGTCTATTCTTATATACCACTCCAGTAACTTTTGCAATAAATATGCATTAGCTTTCCTATTCTAAAAGCAACCATCAAACGTGTCTATATTTCATGATCGTTTTTGAAGCACAAAAATACCGCTTCATGGATGCTCAATTATAGACTAAGTTTTGGTTGCTTAAAATATTTCAATTTATATCCTCACATATAATAGTTCTGTAATCCATAATAAAAAAAATTTATATCCGCCAACATATTTCATAGCATTTAACTTTTAGAGAATCTAGGAGGACAACCAAAAACCAGCAAAAAATTAATTATTATTAGGTGCAAGTTACTTTAATAATCTTCCCACGCAAGACCTTCACTTTGACAACCTTGTTAAAAGCAAGGCAATAACATTTTGAAGTATTGTATGTGATAACAGAAGAATGTCATGCAGATTTAATAATAGCACTTTTCTCTTCTAGAAGATACCTTCTATCAGCTTTTTTAAAGAGATGCAATGGATGTCTAGCATTATTGCATATTGGCAGCACAAGTATCACGTTTGCACTGAATCTCTAATGAGTCATATTATATGCACAGAAATAGGTAAAAAAAAAAAAATAATATGGAACCAAGTATTACATTTAAGGAAGAAGGAACGCGCTTTGACTGAATCATTAACGTATAATGAGAAAATAAAACCTCAAAAGTTTAATAGCTTCTAAAAAGCCAGAATTGGCCTTTTTTGTAATTACCCCTTTAACTTTTGCATATGTAAGAATATGAAGCAAGATTTAAAAAAGAAACCATAATTGTGAATTAAAGAATGGAATATAGAGTCCGAGTAACTAATAAATACATAATTTACGCATGCATGACCAATTTAATTCAAGTAAAAAATATGCAATTTATGAAGCATGCATTCCTCATAATTTTTTATATCATATATAATGCATCAACTACATAGTCAATCTGGAAAGTCAAAAATCACCTGCGTAACATGTGGAAGGCATCGAGGACTTGATAGAATACGCTTAACTCTGGGTGTTGGGGTCACTATCTCTCCAGCATCATCTAGATCAGAATGTGCAGACACCATGCTATGCAATATCGATAATGCAATCTCCCCCACCTATATGCAAAATGTTTGATTAGCTCCATACTAAAGCAATGTGGGAGGAAAATCAAGACAAATTGGCCAAGTATCACACAAATGTACATATGAACTACAAATAAAAGAGGAAAGGTTGAGTCTGACACTGAAAAAAAATATATTAAGGTGCAAAAGACCATTTCAATTAGTGGTTACTCCAATAGCGATCAAAAATCTAAATCTGCTTTAAAGATATGCAACCAAAAATATGATCGGTTCTACTCAATGAAAAAAAACTACGAGCATAAAAAATATATGAAACAACAGCAGTAAAAAGCATAAAAATAAAAAAAGAGAAAATTAAGATGCCTGATTTTACTTCAAAACACCATCAAATAGAGTTAACTAAGATTGCATTCATGTGATCAAGCTAAAAATCTTCATAAAGTGAATGTTTGCTCTATTTGCATCCAGAAATCAAGATGTTCATGAACAATTTGAAAGATCATAATAACATAGATATTGTGATTTATAAACTCCTGTAAGAAATATAAAGTGTGGGTATGCATCATGGAACAAAAAAGTGAAGCTTCTCATCTCCATAACTAAGATCAAACTTCAGCGCATACAAAATGAAAGACAACTGTGCCATGCAGTATGCTTCATATTCTCTGAACTTCTTGAAATTAAAAATCTAATTTACCAAGATAAAGCACAATTACAAACTTTCAAACAAGCACTGAAAGATGATTGATGGAATAAGCTGAAGTACTTAATTCAATAATCTGTTCTACACCATAAGAAAATTTGGTGTGTAATATTTTATGGCTAGAAAGGACGAATGTACAAAGATTAACAATGGAAATGTATGGATTATATAATCATCAATCTTCAGGCGAAGAAAGCGAGCATGGTGCAACAGTTAATTTCCCCACAATGTGACTTGGAGGGCAAAAATTTGAATAAAAATGGCAAACTCTTTTCTAATGGAAGAGTAAGGTCAAAAATCCCTCCACAAACCCAACCTATCATGCACTTTGCTTAATCAACATTGTCAGTTTACCTAAACAACGAAAATAGATTTCAAATAAAAAACTGTTATTTTGGAAGGGGAAAAAAAATATATGAAAGTAATGAGGCGCATAATTTTAAAAAAACTAAACACTTCAGCATCAAGGAAGTGTGCTAGAAAATTAAAAAAACTTCCAAATAATAGGGGCTGATATTTATGTTCAATTACTGTTGTGGCATAATGTATGGCAAATATAACCACATTGCTGATCAAAATTTGATAGTAGTGAACTACCTGAACATGAGTTAAAACAGGAACACGGAGAGCTAGTGCCCAACGTAATTCACGAATGTCGCGCAATTTCTTCCAGTCAAGCATACCAGAAGACCAAAATCGAGTTGTCCAATCAATGGCTTTCTTCGACCAAAGCCTTCTAATTGCATCTTTCTCCAGAGGTCCAATTTCTGCACCATCCTTGTTCATGTACATCCATTCCTTTAATGGTTCCATGAAAGCTGTTGCTGCAATCAAATTAGACTGCAGAGGTATGGAAGTTCTTTCAGATGCTTCATGGGCAACAGTCAAAAGATCAACAGCTAAGACACACCCTCCAACTAAAACACAAGCTTCAACATTAGGAAGAACTTTCATTAAGGCCTGCACTACCACATAACAAGAACAGGATACCAGCTGTCAGATACAGAAGATAAAGAGAGGCAGTAATTAAAGTGGGACAATAATCGAGTTAAGCATGTTTAATACAGCAAACAAACGATACTTATAAAGTCTAAAAATAAAATGCTACAGGCATTTAGCTACGGAAAGACCTTACCTATATCATTTTAGATTATGCTAATGAACTGACAGTTGCTTAAATTAATAATGGCCAAATCATCATAAGAAATAATGCTATTAAGTAATCAACAACACTGAACTGGTTAAGAAATGATGAGTTAAAGGATGACGCTTAAAAAAAAAAGAGGAAAAAAACCAACTTTGATGCATTTATATGAAATAATACCCAAAATGATCAGGAGCTTTTCCAAAGATTAATAGGATGATACTCTTTAACTAAGGTCAACAAACAAATGAACAGCAATGTTTGTTAATGTGCTACTAAAAAACTAAGTAAACCTTAAATAATTGAAACGCCAATACTCATTCACATTTTATGCCATTGGATCCGAAATAAATAACATAAAATAAAAATAAACAACACATGGCACCAAACTACTGGAAAAGATATTAGAGCCTGGTTTTAATATCCCAGACAGAAGTTTATGCGGCTTTGCAATGTGCCCAAACAGTACCATTCAAGCTCAAATTAGTATAAAAAAGTACCAATTGTATCTATTTAAGTGGCCACCAAGTAAAAACCAATATACACACAAAAGAGGGAAAGGAACATAATATGTCATTGATAAACCATCCATCATATATAAAACATCTTCATTAGCTCTATCACGCCCTTCAGAAAATTTTAATCCTGAAAATCAAGTTCAATAAAGTATAAAATAACCCAGAAAAATTTTAAAATTTTGAGTAAGCTCGGTCCATCAACTTTAGTATCGTGCATCTGGCAAATATTGTTTAGGTATTGAAAATAAAGATCAAAATTCCAGAATAAGATGCATCTAAACAGGCCTATGAAGTTAGCAAAAACAAGCTACCAACAAACATATCTCATAAATCTACTAGAGAATCCTTTGAACAACTTAGGCAAAGCAAATTCCCACAGAAGAAAGTAAATATTAAACAAATATTTATATATATAAATTATTTGAAATATGCTTTCAAAGATCCACCTTTAATAAAAGAAGTAGGCGATGCCTCAATACACGATCATCTGTTCTATCCAGCAAAACTGTAATATGTGCTGTACCATCAAAAGGGCCAATGACATTATGGTGCTGCTCATAAACAATAGCCATTGCCCTTGCACATAGTTCCCGGACTGAGGAACCACCTCCTCCACCAAAACCATCTAATCTACCCATATCACACCAGTCATCCGAGGAACCTAATTCATCAGGAATAGCACCATCCACAGTAAGCCCAATGTCTGCATCACACAAGAAACGATGATGCAATGCTCTAAAAAAAGCAACTGGATCACGTAAAGGAAAATCCTGTGCCTGACAACAACTGTTGCTTTCAAGTAATAACCTGAGATAATATTGGCCCACGCAGACCTCTTTTGACAAACTGGCGTAACTAACTGAAAACTCAGCATAATTCCATGATATGTTAGGTAAACTTTCAAGTTCTGCGTCACTTTTTGTCACAGCAGTTCCCGGCACAATGTCTTCAGTTCGCTCCTTCTCAACATCTAATTTGTGAACTTCAAGTTGTAAAGCTTCTCTTAGTTCCTGTCTGGTGCGTTCATTCCATATTAAGTCTGCACGGTTGTGATCTAAACCAAATGCCCTCCAAAACTCAAACCAGTTACACAGTAACCTACCAGACCCTACAGGAGTGCTCTCAACAACAACTTGAGCAGGAGCAGGTAGTTCAGAATTTAAGGAGTCAACTCGATTGGCCTCAGAATCAGTTAAAAGTGGATTTGGATTTAATAACTGCGTATTTTGAAGGAACTTGTCAGCAGAAGCAGTGGCCATATTAGCATTTTGTGGGGTTGCAGCATAAGAATATTCACTTGCCATGTTACCACCAGGAACTGAAGTGTATGTTGGAAACTGAATAGAAATGGACTCTTGGGTATGTCTTTCATAATTCTGAGTCCCCTCAAAGGTGCCGATCCCCATCTGTTTAACCAAATCTCCATTTTCGCCATTACTAGGAAATAAATCATTTTCACGATAAGTTACACCCCTCATAAAACGACCCTTTCTTTGTTGCAGTATGCCCCTTTGCCTCTTCTTGGTCAAAGGAGCATCATCATTCTGTAAATCCTCAGAGGATTCATCAAAACGTGTATGTAAATATGCAACAAGCCCAGGAGGAAGAACTCTTGACAGTAAATCTAAAGCAGGTTGATATGAATCAGCCCACAAAGCTACAAGTTGTCTACTAACATCACGTCTCTCACCAGCTGGATGGAAAAACGCATGAAGCAGGTGTCTAAGGAGAGCACCGTCTCTCAAAGCAGCATCTCGCATAGACTCGGCAGCGATAGCATCTTCCTCTGCAATCGTACGCATGATAACAGCAACCGTTTCCCTAACACTTACAGCAGGACGCCCAAACAGTGAGAATAAGTCAATGCAGCAACTTGCCTCAATAACTCCACAAAAGTAGTATGTTGTGTTGTTTCACCATGAGGTTCACAAAGCAAGGCTTCAAGAACTTCAACAACCGCCATTGAAAGCAAAGGTGAGACAGAGGTTGGTTTCAACCTATTGACAAGGATGATAACATAATGTTGATTTGCAAATAACACTGATTTAGCATGCATTAAAGTGGCATGTCGTTCCCCCTTTGAGTCCATTACTAAACTAGGATCACCAGGACCACCACCGATAAGCATAGAAATAAGCCCTGCAGCCTCGGCTGCTACCCCCTCAGATCCATTTCTGAGTAATCCCATTATTCTCCCTACAGCAGCAGGAAATGACATTACATGAGATGCAGCATTTCTTGAAGCAAGTAATCTACGCAGGCATGCGATGAAGCCCATCACAGTAGCAGCTGCTTTTGGCGATGGAGGTGGAGGGGGTGGAGCCCCTGCAGGGAGATTAGGAGTTGCTGGAAGCATTGTGATCAAAGCCATAAGAACTACCTCAGGCACCTCAACACTGTGAGGAATACCACTGTAGGCTATGCATGCATTGAATTCCCTTATTCGACGCCACAACTTTGCTCTCGAGCCAGGAACTGAACCTCCTTCAGCTACAGCATCCTTGGCAGCAGCAGCAAGGTGCTTTAAATGCATAGCAGCACTTTCTATATCAGCAACAGGGCGCTGTGAAACAAGAAGTTGTGTCTGCAAATATACCCTTCCACAAGGAGGATCTAATCGGTGACCAGGCATGGTCAATCTTGGCAACAAAGGAACAGGGTATTGTCCCTATGAAAGGCAAAAAGGGGAAAGACGTTGATAAATAAGACATTTCAAGTAGGAAGAAGACATGAAGGAATAAGACATTTCAAGAATAAGCATTTTAAGGGACTTAAAAATTCCCACCTCAGTCTGAAGAACATCACGTATAGCTGCAAGTAAACTATCACGCGATGTGCTCGCATAAACCTGAAATGAAGAAACAAGAAGAGTTAGAAGATATCTTAGGGCAAGAGAAAACAACAAAGGGGTCAAATAAGTCATACATGAATAGGGCAACCATCGCTAAATTCCACAGCAAACATCTGTGGTTCTTCAGCAAACCTTACAAGAGAAGTAACTGTAGAAAGTGATCGAATAATAACAGCCTGCATATCATGACAACATTTCATTAGTAGCATCGAACATGGAAATGAATCAAAGCCAAGTGTGCAAGAATAGGCTGTCAAAATGTTCCCATGTAAGTAATAACCAGGGAGCTTTAGTAATGCCAAAAAGAGTTATTCACGTAAAATTAATACCAACAAAATTCAATACAGTTGGCACCAACTAATCAACAGACTGAATGTGAAATAAAGATGGGCATTCCACTTACATCTAGAAACAAATAAATGTGTAAAGACTAATATCTCCTAGCATCAAAAAGCATAAGCCCATATACCTAGAAAAAGAAAGAAACCAAAAGGGCCTCGAAATGAAGCATGCATTAAAAAAAACATATTTTCAACCTATAAATGTCTAACACTTAACACATTTGGTGTTACAAAATATTAATGACATTTTAAAAAAATAGAAAACCCAGCAAAAATCCAAGCTAACAAACCATTGCCTTTTGGCAATCAGCTAAGCTACGCAAGTTAAAAGAAACTAATTTTTTAGTTGCAAAATACAAATTCACACCAGTGGGAAGAATTTTAGGTCAATAAAGAGCATTGGCTTGAAAAAAATGAAGTATAAATTAAAACAATTATGTTGATGAACACATGTACAAATCAGACATTAAAGCATTATAGTAAGGGATACCTCATAATTATCAGGGCGCCTTTCAATCAATGAAGTCTTTGTAAGCACAAGTTGTCGAGACACCGAATCCCCTTGTTGACCAAGTCCACCCTTAGGTCCAACACCAATACTTAAGCCCATGACATTAGCTGTACCATGTGCACCAGACCGCAATCTCGTAACAGACCATTCCCCAAGAGGGGTTTGATCTCCTCCAACCGCTTGCTTGGCTGCAAAAAAAAATGAACTATTGAAGATATTAGCTTTAAAATGCTAGAAACATAAAAATTTAACATAACGTGACCAAAACTCACTTACACTGGATCAAAGAGCCTAATTCAATTGAGGGCATGACCAGCTCAAATAAAGAAATGATTTCGAGAAAGTTGAAGGCATGGCCAACATTGATGAGATATATTAAGAGGCTGTTTAGAATAACTTTAATTTTTTATTTTTATTTAGCTTTATTTATTTAAATTAAAACATATTTGATTGAGAATGTTTCCGAGTATTTTTAAAAACAACTTCAATTGTTTTTTTAAAACAAAATATAAAAACATATAAAAATTATATCAATAAAACTTATTTTCGAAAACAAAATAAAAAATAAAAACAAAAACAGGAAACACAATTGATGCCAAAAAAGCCCTAATAAAATTAAGTTTCTCAATGCAATAATCATCTTCAATATGTGGGTGCTAACCAGCATTAACAAAATATGGAAATTTAGGAAGAATTTATTTAATCATAAACTTTTACTGAGGATATAACTAAATGACTGAAAAATGCATAGCATTTACAATAATAATATAAGTGAGTGACATTCTTTTATATGGAAAAATTCAATGGAAATGGGGAATAGCTCAAGAGTACAAACTTAATGAAACTTTTACTTAAGATCAATAGGAACATGTTGCAATAACATACGTTTTAAATGATTAAAGCACCATTGAGGTTGTCAATTGAAATATTTTTCCCAACGGTAAAGTAAAAATTATAAATACTGTTCATCATGCAAGAATATTAAATAAGTTAATATTACCTAACATCAAAAGATTATTAACAAAGACGTCATAAACCTGATTGACAATCTGAAAATTTCATTTCACCATCACAAATATACATTGGCCTTCTGCTTAGAGAAACAAAAAAGGACTGTTTCCTTACTCCGATATTCATAAAGAGCGCTGAAGAATTTGATCTCATAAAAGATAAAACATGTATGACTAACAACTAGACTAACATGCAAGAAATAATAGAGAGCATATACATCGATCTTATCTTTGAAATCTAACAAAGCTTGAAAAAGAAAAAGAAATAATGTTTGTCATAATGTTCGCATTCATAAACTTACCCCTTTGTATAATAAAATCTAGCAAAGCATGAAAGAGGAAAAGAAAGAATGCTCGCATTCATAAACTTACCCCTTTGTTTAATAAAATCTGGTATGGTCAGTGATTGAGAAGTGTCAACGGATAATAACAAACCAACCGAAGATCTTGCAGCTTTAGTCTGCACAAGAATGAAGCTAATCATATGTTAAAAACCAAACCAAATATGCCAGTTGGACAGGTTGTACCGCAAATCAGTCATATGGCTAGTCGCAACCAACAGTTAGAACTGGATTACCGAAGAAAATTAAAAAAAAAAAACAGCAATAGAAAAACCAATGCTTCGTAAGATCATTTAACCAATACGGATTTTATAAAAACAAGAGCTTGTTTAAACTTTAAATGATTCAAAATATTTCAAAAAAATTTTAAAAATCTCTAATCATGAGGTGTTCATTAATCCATAAATAGATTAATCCCCTAGGCTCAATTGTTGTTTGACAAAAAAAGAAAAGGTTAATACTATGATATATTGTAGTAATTGATGATTTTTAAGCTTTTTAAGCTAACCAAAACGTCGTGGTATATAAGTTGATTGATCAAAAATTAAAACAGAGAAAATCCGCTGGAAATAAGTTCACAGCATAAATTTATTTATCTTTTTTCATGGAAATGATTTATATGTCCTGAAATATTTTTCAAGCTCTTAATTGCATCTTTATTAGAAATTTTATACCTTGCAAGTAATTATGCCATGGTTGAGCCTTTTAACATTGAAATTTTTCATTCTTCCAGCTCAATCTCCAGTCTAGTTTTACAAAACTTGCTCTTAAGTGTACATATGAAGCAAACAAAACTTCTATAGTAATAATAAGTTCTAAATCAACAAAAGCTTTTAAAAAGGGGAAAGCAAACATACAATATATGAAATAATTGTGGAGCTGGCGCTACCAGAGGCAGCGGCAAAAGCTTTACTCTTTCTTCCATATAAGGGGCAAAGTAAAAACCCTTCAGGTTCAGTACTTCTCTTTCCATATTTATCTGTCAAAACTACAATAGCAGGTGTATCCATGTCTCTGAAGTCCAAGCACCACCTTATAACTCCAGACTGTGTTTCTACTAGTTCAACTCCCACAGCTGTAACTTTCAGTTTCTAAGAGGAATAAATATGTCATGAAACTTTTTAATAAAAAAGAAAAAAAATGCAACAGGTAAACTGATAAGCGCTAAAGGAAAACACAGATCGCGGAAACACTGCAGGCTTCAACCTTATGTGGTACTGTGATAGACTGAGGAAAAACTAAAAATTTGAACTTATCTAATTTGCATAAAGGCATGAGAATATTTTGGCATGAGAATATTTTGCAGAATTTAAAATACAAAAAGTGAATGCCAGATATGAAGCAGATCGTAGCACCTATAAAATCATAAGGACGGCTGGCTTGAGCATAGGGTGGAGTCATATGAATGGATTCATATTGATGAAGAAAGATGGCTGGCTTGAGCATAGGGTGGGATACCATGCCATTAAAACTAACAGCATATGTAAACATGAATTAACAGTTTTCCACTCAAATTTAGTTTACCAGCAAAATGTCCTGCCTTCATATATCCACTGGAATTGAATTGACAGAGCTTCCTAAGCAAATTAGGTGGTGATATATGTAGGCATTCTTAGACTTGAAAAAAAAATGAAAAAAATGCAAGTCCAACGGTTGAAACTGAACTTCTAGAGTTTGGTATTCAGATAAAATGGTGACTAATGTAGGTACTCTCACACTTGAAATAATGATTTTTAAATCTGGAATATGTAGGCATTCTTAGACTTTACAAAAAACGAAAAAAATGCAAGTCCAACGGTTGAAACTGAACTTCTAGAGTTTGGTATTCAGATAAAATGGTGACTAAAGTAGGTACTCTCACACTTGAAATAATGATTTTTAAATCTGGAATATGTAGGCATTCTTAGACTTTACAAAAAACGAAAAAAATGCAAGTCCAACGGTTGAAACTGAACTTCTAGAGTTTGGTATTCAGATAAAATGGTGACTAATGTAGGTACTCTCACACTTGAAATAATGATTTTTAAATCTGGAAGAACAAAACTTGCATGGCCAATAACTTCCATCAGCAAAACAAATCATGGCTACAAGTTCAGTTACTCAAAGAACAATGTCAAAGCATTTAGCTAAAAGATACTGGTCCTCATAAGGCCAAGCTATAGCTGG
This sequence comes from Phalaenopsis equestris, assembly GCF_001263595.1. Taxonomy (NCBI): domain Eukaryota; kingdom Viridiplantae; phylum Streptophyta; class Magnoliopsida; order Asparagales; family Orchidaceae; genus Phalaenopsis; species Phalaenopsis equestris. Next base: position 5,225,519 of record NW_018164549.1, on the reverse strand, counting down.
TTATAGTTAGAGAGAACTAAGCAATTTAGAACAACAAAATAAAAAAAAAGTCAACTTACATATGGAACCCAATGCGAGGTCCTCCGCCGCAGATGAAGCACCTGGAATTCAGTGATTTGCCCGAGTTTGCCCGACCTGAGCAAGTGCATCTCCGTAAGGATTCTCGCCCTATACCTCGAAGATAACTTGATCGCCTTGAATTTTCCGCGTCCGTCCGTCCTCACACTCACAGTGAACACTTGCGCGCCGCCGTCGCCATCGTCGCCCCTGCCCAGCACAGGAGCAGCCCCCTCAAAGTCGTTGGACACGTCAAACGAATTCGTTACCGCAAGCGTCGAAGGGTCTAGCGTAATGATCGCAGACTCCGAGATGCAAAGAATACGCTTATACCGACCACGCCACGAGTGTTTGACAACCATGTAGCGAGACAGGTATTCTGGCTCCTCAGGAACTGCAGGGCCGGCAGCAGCGGAAGCAGAACGGTTAGAGGAATTTGGAGCCACAGAATTCGTCGGCTCCACAGTCGATGTAGAGGCATGATTCTGGTCGGCGTCGGACGTTGCGTGGCGACTGACGAAATCCATGGGAGGCAGCTGGCCTAGGTATCCGGTTCGGCGAGCATTAGGGTTACGAATGAAGGGGAAGAACCATAAACCCAGGTTCGCCGCAAACGGGCCCTGACGAGACTGATCTGCCCCCAGCGCTCCCAATCTCTTCAAAACTGCTCGATGGAGCTAGGGTTTCAATTAAATTTACTTTTCTTATGGGGATCGGAGTTTGCTAAACTATTGATATCAGACTGAAAATCAAAATCGACAAAGCTCGAAATTGTGGTTTTGATGAACGCCGCAGGTGACCAGCGAGGTTGGGAACCGTGGCAGCGGCTGTTCCGGGAGATGGACGGTGGCTCATGAACCGGAGACCTCACGTGGGATGGAATTTCAGCGAGTACTGCCAGCAAACCGATTGTTTGCGCAGTTTGACGTTTAGAAATAATATCATCCTTGAGAGGGTGTTTCGTGGTGCTCTATTAAATTTATTAGTTGAATTTTAATAAATATAAAAATGCACAATTTTTTTAAGATTTATAAAATTTCAAATTTAAGATCTGAATTTTATATTCGATTCTTGCTAAATTCGGATTTAATTATTTAATAAATTTGAATTTTTTTAATTTTTATTAATGCTAAATTCTTCTTGTTTGATATATCAATAAAGAATAGAAGGGGATTTTATATTACATATTTAACACCAAAAAACAATATGACAATGCCACCCAACAACTCAAAATGCATGCAAATACAACGCCGTACCTTATTCTGTCAATGTCGTCATCTCCTTCACGTGTTCACTTCCTTCCTCCTGTAACCTTAATAGATTTTTCTCTTCTTTGAATAGTGTAGGATCAGGCATCTTCCCTTCATTTAATGCTCTAGCACTTGCCTAATCCTTTGGCATGCTCATACATATGTCATTTTCCGGTTGATACCATTTGGCCAACGCAAGTCACGTCATCCTCTCACACCTCACGTTCCTCGTAGTTTTCCCTCCTTTCCTACAGGCCATTAGACTCTTCCTTGCTTTACACGTCACTAGACATTTTCTCTCCTATGATTGTAGGTATGCTTCTCATAATCCCTAACTTCAACATTTTATAAGCAATTTTGTCGTTCATTTTGAGGGAATTAAATCCTACAGACTTTTTGGTAGATAGAAAGGTGGTTGTATTTCTGTAGTCCACCTTCTTGTAGTTTTACATTTGTATATTATGGTTGAAGTCGATAGTTACTTGTTGGCGGATTTGGTGGAAATGCAGCACATACCTCTCTTATTTGTTTGGAAATTGTATTTTTTTTTTCTTTTGATGTGATTTACATGGTGGAAATGAACAACTTTGATATAGGTTATTGGAGTTGCTTGGATTTGAAAGTTTTGTTGGAGTACAATGCTCTCTAAGGTTACATTAATAGTTTTTGTTTAAAGACATGTGATTGAAACTTTCAGAATTTTAGTTAGGAAAGCTTTACTTTCTCTGTTTGATTTTAGTTGATTTGTATATGTCTTGTGCATTCTATTTTTTCAATTGCATGTTATATTTATTGTTTTACTGTTCTTACTACACATATGATATTTCACTTAGTTGGTGGTCACTTGTTGGCAGAGAAGTGATGCAACACTTGGTTTAATGCTCTTAAACAATTTTTTTTTTGCTGCTCTTAATACACATGCAACTAAACTTGGTTGGTCGGTCAATTGTAGGCACAGATATCCTGCAACATTTACTTTAATATTCTTAATTTTTTTTTTTTGTTTCCTTAAAAACATGTTATACTAAATTTGGTTAGCAGCTATGTTGTTGGCACTGACTTGACACGACGCGTGGCTCACTGTTCTTCTTTTTTTTCTTTTTAAGTCTCTGGAATGATGGAATATAAAGCAAGAGGTATTTAGTTTTCATTGTGTGTTTGTAATTCGGTTTTGGTTGAAGTTGCTAGATGTTTGGGATTCAGTTTTGTTGGAAAGGCAAAAAACTAGCATGTAGTTTCCCATTACTATGTGATTTTCATGATTTATTCTTAAAATTTGATGCTACACTTTGCACTTAGTTAGTGGTTATGTTCTTGGCATTGATTTGATACGAAATCTGGCTTACCACTCTTACTTCTTGTTTCTTTTCAAGTCTTTGGAATGATGAAGTATAATGTTATGGTGATTTTGGTTGATAGAGAGGTGGATATATTTATGCATGCCACCGTCTTGACAGTCTTGAAAAATGTATATATTGGTTGAAGCAACTAGTTGTTTGCGAAAATGATAGGGAGCAACTGGCATGTATTTTCCATTGTGATGAGATTTTAATGTGGTAGTTATACTTATTAACTAGGGCTGTCAATTTGGCTCGTTGTTCGTGAACAGCTCGTGTTCGGCTCGTTAAGCAGCTCGTGTTCGGCTCGTTCGTTAAGCCTAACGAGCCGAACACGAACAATTGTTCGCTCGTGTTCGGCTCGAAATGACTCGAAAAAAAATTTATATAACTTCTTATATAACAATATATTACATATATTATTTATATAATAATATATTATATATATTTATGTCTACGTTTAAATCATAACATCTCATGTGACAATGTGGTTAGTGTCTTCTTTTGTATAGGTTTGACCCAGGTTCGAATTCCACACTTTACATCTATTTTTCTTAATTTTAGTTTAACGAGTCAGTTTCGAGCCGAACACGAGCCGATAAGTTAAATCGAGTCGAACACGAACACAATGTTCACGAGCCGATTTCGAACACGAGCTATTTCGAACGAGCCTAACACGAGCCAAGCCTGAGTGACTCGTTTACAACCCTAAATCTCACTATTAACCCATTTTTTATGCTTTGGGTGGTACTATCGTAATATAAAAACTCTAGTTGTTAAATACAGGAATGATGATAATTGTTGTGGTATATATGTAAATCGAATTTAAGTTTTATGTTGGAGCTATGATGAGGAATTCTTATCATAAGCATGAGTCAACCAATTGTATATTGCTATTACATTTATTTGGTATCATGAAGCATTATATAACCTTCATACTACGTTTGATATTTATCATGATCATATTTGTGATACTTTTTTTGGATAAATTTGATGGATTTAGCTGGACCCATTTTGTCAAGGATAGGTCTTGAGTACAATTTTCTTAATTGTATAATATGCACTTTTTGTTTAATGATAAGTCCAATTTGTAACATTTCTTTTTCTTATATAGTGTTCTATAATTATGTTAAAGACATTATCTTCATTTTTTTATAATCTTCACCTTTGTTTTTTTATTGTTTAGTAGTTGTGGTACCCTATAAAAACATCAATTCAAGTCATAGGTCATCGATAATATCTATTCAGGATTCCCTGATGATCTGTAGGTGTAACCTATAATGTTTTTTATACTCTTCCAAAAAAGGTGACAATTATGGAAGAAAATTTTGCAGAAGCCCTAGGAATTGTACTAATGATAACTATAAAATTTTTCTATAGATGGACGTGTTTTTTGTTCTTTTTAACACGGAGACGTCGGTTTATCTAATTATCGTCTTATAATTCACTTTTCCAAATAGCCCTCTTTCTTAAATCGTCGAAATGATTTAGAGAATAGAAGAGATTGGAGATTATGGAAATAAGATGAAAATTTTGACAAACAAATTTAAGTAAAAAGAGATATGGAGAGCTTGTGTGAGATTGTCTTCGTGCGATAAGCCAAGAGTGTATGTACAGACAAGATCGAATCAAGACACCTTGAAAACCATATCCACAAAGAAGTCCCCAACACAAGCAACCCATATACTAGAGAACCAAAATTATATATTTTGTTCTGGGGTCAAGGGCAACTCCCAAATAAACTCGTCACTTTGGTTAATTACATTTTGGGGATACCCAAAAAAACTCTCGATAATGGAAGTCTTGCTTATATTATGTGGTAACTAGTAAAAGGGGGAGTCAAAAGGATGGTTATCTCAAATAGGAGCATCTCAATGCTTTCAGAACTCATGTTAAGCCACAAAGGCAGAGAGTAAGTCTCGCACATCCCAAATTGAGATGACACATCGGCAAATGAGGCCTATGCAATAACTGAGTCATGTCAATAGAGATCATATTGTACTTCAAAGCCTAAATGAGCCATAAAGGCAGATGGTGAATCACCATATCCCAAATGGGTGGCAATCTATTGGCAATAAGGGCCTACAAAATGACATCAACAAGGTATCAAAAAAGTAGCAAAGGCACAACAGTGGTATACCAAAAATGAGTTATAGCTAATCGAGTAGAGATAATTGGGCTGGGACTCCATGGATCCGTCACCCCAAGGTTTTAGGACCCCAAGTCTACCTTGTCATGAAGGTAGTCGACCAACATGACCAGAGACTCCTTGTCAACAACCCACATATTGCATCGACCAAGCAAATCTCAGCAGCCCTAATGTCAAAAGAAAGAAGTCTTTAAGCCCAATGGCCCTCAATAGGTAGAATCGGTAGAAGTATGACTTATACTCGTCGAGAAACGACAATGATGTCTCCAAGAAGAAGAAAAAAAAGAGAGGTTCACCTACAAATTTGAAAAGGTTCCCACATAGAACTAACACCCTGCCTGAGTTGAGGAGCCTCTACACCCTAGCCGTGCTAGATAGCAGCTTAAATAAAAAAGGGTATGCTTGATCAGTTAGGTTGAAGAAGCACAAGAGTTTCTCTTCAGAATATGCAAATAAATCTCAATGTGGAGGCCCTATTAGTGACAACATTTACCAAATTCTTACATTTTGCCCCGATCTTCTATGTGTGACAACGACCAGTTTTGTTTTACCCGATTCGTGTTTTCTTACTATTTACTTAAGTTTTTATTGTATTAGATTTTCACACGTTTTGCTTAAATTTCTTGCATTTACTCAAATCTTCTTTCTATATTATGTTTTTTGTACTAACCCTTTTGTAGCAATAGCAGAGACTAAGGTGTTCGATTTTGTGATTTACTACCTTTCACTGTACTTCTTTTACTACGCTTTTACAGTCCTTCTATTTAGTACATTGTTTTTCTATACATATCGGACCTTTATGATAGAGAACAATATTCTGATTGCTTAGGATGGATCACTATGACACATGAACAGACACATCCTCTAATTTTAACAACAATAATCCAAATAAAAAAAAAAGATATAAAGCCATAAACCTTGGAGTTGCTACTACGGTAAGGAGTTTGAAGTAAGCTACAAGGGAATGGAGGTCGACTTCAGAAAGTGGCTAATGTTCTACAGCAGGGCGGAACTACATCGATAAAACATTTCCTTAGTTTAAACAAAAACAAATCCAGAAGACTTCGAGGAGGTCTGCCTAGTGCAACATAAATCTCCATCTTTTCTTTTAGGAACATAAGTCCCAACTCTTTTAGAATTTCAGAGTTGTCATTCGGTACGGTGTAAATTCTCCTATCTTCCGGGTTATTTGTATAATCAAATATTATGCAAATGTAAGCCCTAAATAATAAAATTAGAACGATGAAACATCAAATAATATAATTTTCAAAATTAAAGCCAAATGATAGGATAGTTTGGGAAGTCGCCAAAGTTTTTCCTCAGATCTGTGACATCCCCCACCTTTTCACTCCTTTAACTTATGAAAATAATTGTTCCCATTTAAGTCATTCCATTTGAATTTTTCATGTCCAACCTTGAAACCCTAAATGTTGAATTTTTTTATGACAAATACTCATGATCATCATTGAGAGTTTTTTTAAGTGACTTCGGTCATTTAGGATGCAATTAACTATAGAGGCTTGCCTCTATAGGGAACTAAATAATATAAATCCTACTTAATCCTCAATATTAGGTAGGAGAACTTATAAGTCATATATAAAAGGTTCACAGACTAAATGGATGTTATAAATTCTTTAGTTGATTTAATCGAACTCACTGTCAAGTAGTATGTCTATTTCTCGGGATGGTGTATTACTTGTGGTGTTGTGCTCGATCATTTAAACTATTAAGAAAGTAATATCTTTTTGGTCTTATTTTTCAAAACTAAATTGTTATTTTCAAAAATCAAAATTATATATATATATATATATATATATTATATTATTTTCAAAGTTAAAGAGGCCAATATAGGGTTGGGCTAGCTCTGATATCAAATAGTACTGAAAAAGAAAGCCTAAACCACAAAACAGACATAAAATATTATTATTGAAATTGAATTTTTTTACAATGACTATTCAAAATATGAAATAAATGACAAAGAAACACAAAACTCTGCCCTAGAAAGGACGAAGGTGTTGACTGGTGGTTGAACAGTAATAGAACTGGTTGTTTGGAGGTTGTGACCATAGTAACAGATGGTGGAAGTGTTGGGAGGTGATACAGGTAGATAGGGATGAGATTGTGGCAGCAGTTGGGATTCCTGTAGGGAATGTTAGCATCCACAACAGAGTGCAGATGGGGTTGGAACAGGTTTTGGATGGGAAGCGGGAAGCAGGGTATGTGAAAACGTCGAAGGGGCCAGACAAGGGGAGCTATGGTTAGACAGATGTTGAACGTGCAGTTATGGGCTGAGGCAGAAGCTTGATGGGGTTGTTGGATAGGGGAGGACAGCAGTCTTAGAAGGTTTAATGTATTAGGGATGCACGGGAATGAACAGTGGGGTGGAAGGCCTTGTAGAAAGTGTGGAATTGTGGTATTACTGGGAGGATGGATTGGGGTTGATGGCTAAGGAGAGTGGAATTCATAGAAGATAAATCATTACCAGGGAATAGGATACAACCGGAGCACAACCCGGACCCGTGGAGACGATTACCACCTTGGACGAGGGATAGCCGGAGCACTACCTCGGTGTTGGATACAACCCTCGAAGATAAAATGCCAAGACAAAAACTTGAATTCGGATATCAAAACATAACCAGTAACTCTAAGCACCTCATCCCATATTTATAAAGAAGTTAGACTTATTTTAGGCAATGAAATTAATGAAGGAGAATAAAATATAATAGGGTTTTTAGATTTTAGGTAATGATTTTAAATATGAAAAGATTTAAAAGGGAGAATAAAATATAATCATGAATTTAAATTTTAGGAAGGATTTAAAATAAGAAAGTGTTTAGAAAGGAAAGTGAGGAAGGAAGGAGGAGGAAGAAAAGGAAAGGGGAAAGGATAGCAAAAGGGAAGAAGGGGAAGAAGGGGGCGACAAACCCCCTCCCCTGAGGACCAGTCGGTTCTCCCCCGAACCCCGCGTCACTCAACCCAAAGATTTCAGCCCAATAAAGGTCGAAAACTTAAGGGAAACACTCAAAATCTCTCCTAATTTCTATCTCTAGCTGTTGCAGAACACTCAAAATCTCTCCTAAATAATAAAATAGCCCTAATAATCATTTTTATATTTGAATCCATACATTTGGCAAGGAAATTTCTTTCTAAAACGATTTCCCGCTCGTTGGGGTGGTCACGCCGAAACCTGGTGTGGTCACATCATATTTCAAAATCTGGCAACGTGGCTACGCCCGACCTCGTCGTGGTCGGTCGCATGTCTATAATACTAGAGTGGTCACGCCAGGTTCTGGCATGGTCACATTGCTGCTCTCGATCAAATGTCATGGTCATGCCGCTTCTAGGAGTCGACACACTGCTTTAGGCTACCTTTTCGTTAGTTTTTCTCATTCCAAAATATTTGTATACAACCTTCACAATGTCAACAAAAGCCTTTCTCAAGTGTAGATCTGTGATATATTAATAAAAGTAAATTATAAAATAAAAGGTAAAGTGCAAGTTAAATCAAGAAAAATTTACACATGTCAATACCCCCAAACTTACCCTATTACTTGCCCTCAAGTAATTTCATAGTTCAGTTGGGATCTCATGAGAATAATAGGTACTAACTTTTCAACTTGTTTATTGAAATGGATTAAACGTGTTTAAATGCCATCTCAGAATCAATTATCGTTAATTATTAACAAGTCAACTCTTTTCTTAATTCCCATCATTCCGTCCTTTAAGAAATCCTATAGATTCTTCAATTGGCTATCTTTAAAAATATTTATCACTAATCTTGAATTTCATTAAAGCCGTTTCAGTGGATTTAACCAACATAATATTCATTAGCTTTTATACTTTGAAGATAACCTTAAGGGGTTCACTATAAAATCATAATGAACTCTATCACTTAAGTTCCACTAAACACCCTTCTGATTTTTTTTTTTTTTTAATTTTGTTGTACCAACCTCAAGCTTCTTCTCAAGTACTTTTACATTTTTTTTACTTTTTCTTTTTTCTTTTCTTTTTTCTTTCTTATTTTCTTTTTCTCTTGAGAATTATTATATTTGATTGACAATATTTTGCTTTTCTACTTTTAACTATGATGAAGAGTAATACTCCTTAAGCAATAAATCTTAACAATGATAATTTAATGTCACGCCCATAGGTTATCTTTTCAATTTAAAAATTAAGATTACATTAAATTGTTTAAAATGAACTGAAAAAGACTTAAAGTCATTTTTTCTTTTGCTACTTAATTTTTAAATTCCACCTTTTTATTAATCTATAGGTTTCTTTAAGAAAAGTTAGAAGTTGTTAAGTTCCATAAACTTATTATTAAATCATTAAGGTTAATCTTTCCTAAATGATATTTTGTCCTCTTTTTAAAAAAGTTTGATAAACAATTTGAATAAATTAGAATTCTTGGTGGGAGTTACCCTCTAAATATTTAATCTCTTACCAGGCTATGTGAACTACTTTCAAGTTTGTAGAAAGGTATAATTTTCTCCCCTAAACTTTTTTTTTTCCAACACATGAATAGCATAAAGTAGCAGTATAACAAAAAACAGACAGGTACAAAAAAATAATAATAATAATAAGTGCAAGAGTAGTCACATGAATCCCAAAAAATACAGTACAAAACTCTACGGGTATAATCACCCAGAGAAAGTAAGAAAGCGGTACAAAGTCCAACAAACTCACTATATATAAAAGACCAATAAGGAACAGTAATATGCCACAGTCATAGGGTTGTCAAAAAAGCTCATTGTTCGCGAGCAGTTCGTGTTCAGTTCGTCAATGAGTTCATGTCGATTCGTTCGATAACTAAACGAGACGAACGCGAACAAATTTTTTTCGTTCAGCTAGTTAAACGAAACAAACATGAACAGTGATGTGTTCGTTCGTGTTTGAATCGTTATTATTCGAAATATAAAAAAATTTAAAATAATTATATATAAAAATTTATGATATTTTAAAAAATTAAATTTTATAAATTATAATATATAATAAATTAAAAATAATAATTTATTAATATGCTATATTAGTAATATACTAATATACTAATATAGATATTATATATTTATATAATATATGTTATATAATTAATATAATATATTATTTATGTATATTAATTTCACGAACAATTTTGAATAAGAGCTTATTTTAAACAAACTAAATTTCAAATGAATCGAACACGAACACAAGCTCTGTTCTTTCGTGTTCGGTTCGTTTACACCTCTAGCCATAGGCAATTAGCAGGGACAACAAGACACTCAACAATGCAATAATTGCCCAAGCCACTGCCCTGACCTCCTCGACTACAATCTCCCGGTTAGAAGGGTGATCCACTTGGAGCAAACACTTGACAATGGCGAAAGCACACAACAATGCCAAAGACTTCTAATCAATATCAGTCTCCTCCATGTCGTCATCCTTCTGAACATAAAGCTAAAAAACTGGAGCATTTGGGAATGTCACTGACGGGAACAACCTCTACACCTTCTGAATGCATCAAAGCATGTCATGGTACTGTTGTTGGTATTTTTCTGCTTAATTATGGGTCTACATTCAGACGTCATGAATCTCCTCCTTCAAACGCCTCATCACCTTAGCATTCAAAGGATCTGGATGTGATGCCTCGTGACGTCTCGAGAAGCTCTTTCCCACTCTCCATATGAACTCTGCAAAGAGCCAACATAAGAAAAGATGGTCATGGTGATCCCCTTCTGTGAAGCAAGCATCTCATCCACTCCCTCCACCAACCCCCTCTTTATAACAAAGGGCAGAAATAATACAGGGGTGTCCTAAACATACACTGATCTTACCACTGGCAATGTGCATGATAGAGTGGTGGAGAATGATCCAGATATTTATGGACTTGCCCGTCTAGATATAGAAATTTAGAACAACTCTATGCCTAGTAACATCAGTGAGACTAGTGGTAGGAAGCAGACGGGCAACAATGAAGTAATGTCAGGAATGAAAGATGGAATTCAAATAAGTCTAAGGAAAATTTACAAGAGCCTCTCCCTCCTCTCCAGAACGAATGTTCCACTGATCGGTGCCTTCAGTCAGGAAGGTAAAAACTTATTGATAATCCAAAGCCAGAAAACACTCAAAAGTCGCATTGGGTATGTTGGGGAGATCAAAAAGGCTGTTTATGGTGGAAGGGTCAAAGGGTATTAACTTCCCTCACATGTAGACCTGCCATCCATAGATTCTTTCGTATTGATGTAGAACTCGTAGATGAGCAGGACAATAGCAGGATCACTCAAGCTAAATGCGAGCGAACATGTGTAACATACTAAACCATTAAGTCGACATACGACTTGTTCACTTAGATATTGTCGTGCAAGGTATAGCGGCCACGTATAAGAAGCAAGTGAAAGTCTATGCATGTATGTCCACATTAAGCAAAGTAAATGTATGTACATGAAGAGACATTGCGACGAGGTCGCACGCCAAATTATATGACCCGTTGAATGATTCCCGAGATTGAATAGCACTAAGTGAGCTAGCCATCCTCAACATATGTCAAACGGGGCCACGCTGGCAATGAGGTGCTCTAGCGTGCAAGTGAAATGTGCGTATGATGCAACAATGACATGATGTGCACGCAATCATAAATAATTTGATATACAACACATTCAGATTCAGTTGTGTCGGGTACAAGCCCCCCAAGAGGGATTACACTTTGCCGAAATCACAATTGAATTATGCCCATTCACATGACATACATATTCAAACAACGAGATGATGATTTTTAGCAATTGTTCGTTACACAAGATAATGAAAAGCCTACCTTCAATTGCTTGGCGCAAATCACAAATAAGGTTTCCACAAAGGAAAGTGAAGGTTTTCTCTATAGATATAGCCTTCAAAACCTAAGAAATGAAGGATGAAAGAAATAATTCATTCTCAAGGTTACAAAAGGCTTCAACTCCTTCATCAAGTGTGAAGCTACCAAAAGCAATTGCAGGATTAATGTAATCCCATCCTTAAAGGTCAAGTGCTAGATTTTAACAAGAGTGCTCATGGAAATCACAAGGAAACCAAGAAAAAAGCTCCCTAAGTTAAGGCTTCCTCTAACATCACCCTAATCCTAATTCTCTAACACAGACCTTGAAAGTCTTGCTAGGAATGAAGAAGATCGGGTTTAAAGAATGCTCAATGCCAGGATATCAGTGGCTTCCAAATTATTTAAATAGAATTGTTTCGATTATTTTATTTTATTTTTTTTGTGGTGTCAAAGTTGTGATGTGTTGAGTTATTATTGCTAAACTTTTGATCTGTGTTTGTACTGTTGAACTTTGTCAGTATATGTTTCGCTGTACTTTGTAGCACCAATTTTTGAATATGAGAGTTTGTAATGCAACATTTTGATTGAATGATATTTTAGCTTTAGTAACATATAAGTGTTGTTTAGAAGATTTATTTTGCCTTTGTGGTTATTGATAAATCCTGAAGCAAATTGTCCTTGTATCAAAGCTTATTTGTTCAATTCCAATTTTTCAGCTATTATCAATACAAATAAACTAGATTAGTCAATCTTTCATGATTGTACCTCTTAATTAACTTCATAAATAAATAATAACAACATCAAGTGACACAAAAATTCACATAAATATCAAGATGAAACCCAATATAATTTTATTAAAATGAACAAAAGCACATACACAACTCTAAACATATTTGTTGGGTGTAGTAAAGTAAGTTTCAAAATAAAAAGAGCCCTCCACATTTCATCAGGAAGGGATATAATCTTAGAATAAAATTACAAACTCAAACAACAATATCATGGCTACTGGTAGCTTCGCCACAACCAGCTTCCACATGGATATAATCTTCCATGAGATCCTTTATCAGCCTCAAAAGGCACTTGGGTAGCAGCTTGTTCTTGATCTATCTCCATGTCCAACCATAAAAAATTCACAAACTTGTTCATTAATAATAAACTAAGATTGAAAAACAATATAACATAAGTCATGTATAACTTACCAGAAGATCCAATACATTCATAGGTCCATATAGGTAACTTCAATTGCTGCAGACTCTTCGAGAAGCATGGAAATCAAATGATTAGAATAAATGTGCAATAGATGAGAAGAGGCATATGGAAGAATCTATACATAGTCAAACAAAGACGATTAAAATTTTTGCAAAGCTTGTTCCTAATGCCAAGAACATAGCATTACCGTCTGATTTTTTGAACTGCATGGACATAACAACCAACTATATGATTAAATTCATCTAAAAAATTCCATTTTAATGAGTATCAACCAAATAGTTCTTTCATGGTGTATCCATGTAAAGCAATATGACAAAAAATAGCTTTGTTTTACCAAAAATGCAACCCAAAGCTGCTGTTAATCCTAAATGTCAAAAAGTTACAGAAAAGCAAAATTAATATAAGTTTGAAGTTCAAAAAGCTTGTAACCCATAGTAATGCATCTCAAACATTAAGAATTGGATCATGAAAATCTTAAGGGTCTGTTTGAGACAGCTGTTGATTATTCAGCAGATTATTCTGATAATTTAATAATCTGCAGATTATCAGAATAAGCTGGTTTGATGTTTGAGGCAGCTTATTCAAAATAGCTTACTGGGAGCTGTTGTAGGATAAATGATCGTTCTGCCCCTGTTTGGTTAAGCTGTTTGCAACATAACTAAAACGAGAACAGAAGTATATAATACAGAACCCATAAAGCATCCCAGATCAGTTCAAAAGAAAACATACAGTGCTCACACTCTCGTGAGTATCAGAAGAAACAAAAAAAAAAGGTCAGATCCTAAAAAAAACAAAAAGATGTGCAGACGAAAGTAAAGAAGACTTGATGGATCAGCTGCCATATCATCTACGATTGACTCCTTCAAAGCAGTCATCTCAGCCACACTCTCAGTGTCATGAACCCCAAATTCGTTAGAGTCAATCTCATCCTCATAGACTGAAGGCCGAACCACAAATGCTGATGGTTCTTCAAAGACATTCGGTTCATCGTTACCAGCCATACTAAAGTTCGTATCTGAACGTGAATGATGTCTTCAGATGAAGTTATGAAGTGTCATTGTTGTTACCACAATATGCACCTACTTTTGAAATAGATACGACGACATATCACGTAAGATGACTCATTTCTTCTTCCAAACCCTAAACGTTCTTTAAATTACCCCGCGAAAAGAGGAGTGACATTTGTTAAACATTTCTTTTCTGTCAAGGATGGTGTCACTTGCTTGCTCAAAATCAAGAATATGGTATCTAGTGTCTGGATATGACTTCAGGTAGCCCCTCTGCATAGGATATCCAACATCGACCATATACTATTGCTCTGTTATGGAATACATTATTAATGACAAATAATGCATATAACTAGTACGTTTACAGATCAAATCATACCTAAAGGCGGGTGAGGAAACTTAGAGGCCGTGATTCAGAGATAACTCATTCAGGAATCCACAAAAATAAGTACACTCATTCGAAATATGTTGTTGAACATTATAAGATGTCCAGAAAGCATTTCACCTACTCATTTATCCCCAATAAAATTGGACGTTATACGGGGTATACGAACACTGTTGGATCGGTAATACTCCAACAACAATATTGCAATAGCTGCAGCCCATGTCATTCTTTTACAACGTTCATGCTGCGGATCCATCCTAAATTCAAAAGATGTCAGTAATTTCAGCAATTGTTAATACATTGTAGGATCGAGAAATAAGCAAGAAAAACATGAAACATTTAAAACGAAAATGTACAAAGATCAACTTGTTGACAAACATTAATCATCTAGAAGTGCACTAAAAAAGATCCATACAAAGGGCAACATATTAAAATTACTCATTTAGATGTTCATAACATTAAAAAAAACTACAAATAACAACAAATAAAAAAAAATTCATTCCTCAACCAAAACACACAAATATTCGATGCATAATTCTGACTGCAGCGCCATGAATATTTGCCTACGGGTTGGATCCTTGAGTTTCTTGACACACTTTGCATGAAAACGTCTGTCTGCAACTACTTCATGTAGAGAAGCTAAATTTCCTAAACATTCAAAGATGTTGCTGTCAAGGACTGAAGCAGGTGGTGGAGCACCGAAAGCTTCTATGAGTCGATCAAATGAGATTTTCACAAATGTGTCCTTTTCTTTATTTTTCCACCAAGTATGGGCCTCTTTAAAGGTGAACTGGACTCCCCTATCTCCCTCTAGTTACTACGCATTTCATCATCAGCTGTCAACGACTCAGAAGGAAAGTCATTCTCATATGCCTGCAAAAACCATCTCACTATGGTTGAATGCAAATTTTCCTGTCGCGACAATCCCTTTAAACACTATGTCGAATTTTTCTTCAAAGTCTGGGTCAATTCCGCACTGCTTATATTTTTTCGCTGACGGCATTGCCTGTGACATTATAATGGAAGAGGGGGATAAGTGGGTTTATTAGAGAAAAAATAAGTAATGTAAATCAAAATAAAAGTATGAAAGTGGGTTTATTACCTCCAATTTCTCAGCCCATCAATCCTCCGGGGCATCAATTGTCCGCTTAATGGGATCCCAACCCAAACTGGTACATCCACGTTTGAGCTCCTTTCAAATTTTCCATTCTTTCTTCAATTGGTCTCATTTGTTTTTGAATTTTAGCCTGTCGTAATCTCTGTCAGTCAATTCTTTAAACCTCTTCGCAATATTTTGTCAACCTTCCTTGTTAAAATACGTGGTTGGTCTATTTTTAAGTTCTATTTCTTTAATAGATAGATCGCAAAAAATATTTGTTACTTCTTTATCCCACATAGCAGACAAACCCCCTTCATTCGCCATAGATATGTTCGCACTATAAGGAACTTAAACTATAAATACCAAGTAAATAATGTAAGTCAACAAAAAATTTATAAACATGATGCAAATTTCTCAGCATACAAACTATAGGAGAGCATACAAACAAATTTCTCAGCATACAAACTATAGGAGAAAATTGTACTAAATTATGAGATGAGATAAGGAAACAAATCAAATTTATAAACATGATGTCAACTTCCTCCACATTACTTCTACGACAATCATCAATTTACTTCCACAATCATCATCAATTTACAAACAATGGAACGAGAACCTTAACAAAAAACAGTGAGACGAGTGCAAAGCAGCATGGAAGTGCTCCTTTACCAGTGTGTTACACTCGAAAATAGCTCATGAATACAATTCACCGGCATACTACAGAACTTCATCAATATAGACATAGGAACTCCTAAGTTTCATACAATGAAAACAATTTTTTCCCTGTTAATGTTCGAACATTGATAAAGCAAATATCTTGCTTGGACCTCCATAATGTAAACATTCCCGTGCAAACTAATGAAAACAATTTCATAAATCTAAACACAACTACTAGATAAGAGGAACCCTCATGCCACAGATCTCATGAACACTCATATATCACAGAAAAAATTAAAAAAAAATGTATTACTTGTATCTCCACCTCCCAAAAAAACCAGCACAATTGATAGAAATTAGCTTGCTTGGAACTCCACCTTCGAAATAAAGATGCACGAAAAATCGGAGCAACCCTCAAGCCACAAATCTAAGCTAGGATATACCCAAAAACCATTCATTCATATATCACAACAAAAGTTTAAAAAAATATATTGCTTGCATCTCCAACTCCCAAAAAAACCAACAGAAAAGAAGAACTTTCCAAGGATCGCAGGGGAAAGCAACCAAAGGAATCAGAAAGGAAAATCGAAAATGCTAGGGCTCGCGGGAAAGAAGGAGAGGGATATCGGGTATACCTTGCGCCGATCTCAGTCTAAGCAAAGAGCAGAGGAGGATCGGCGAGCCGAGGGAGATCTGCGAGGCGAGAAATAGAATAGGTGCGATTTTCCTAGGCGACGTCTCTTGCAAAGGGTGAGCAGAGGAGATCGATTTTCGTGGAAAGGGCGAGCCGAGGGAGATCTGCGAGGCGTGGCGAAGGAGCAGAGGAGAACCGTGATTCTCCAAGGGCGAGAGCGTACGAGGCGAGGCGAAGGAGCAGAGGAGATCTGCGATTCTCCAAGGGCGAGGGCGAGCGAGAAGGGGGCACCACAGAAATTCTTCCCTAATCACAAAATTCATACGCGGGATGCGGGGGGAGTCCGACTTGCGTAGGGATGAAGGAAATCGCGATAATAAAACGCCGTGACACCAAAAATTTACATCGATCGCGATATTCAAACGAGAAGGCGGCGTTTTCACAACGCTGCCGCACCCTATAAGTTGCCCCAAACGGGCACTGAATTTCTCCACCACCCGCACCTTTCTAATTGGCAAATTGGGTCTGCAACTTCACGAAGCATTGGTTAGTTGAGATGAACCGGACGTGTAGTCAGCGTTTGGCGTGATTACATGAAAATGTGTGGATTCTTGCAGGTGCTTCTGTGTTGGCCCCATTGATCACATGGCTGCTCCTCTAAACTTTCTTGCTCTTATTATTGCCACCTTCTAAGAAACTTTGCAATCTTCTTTTTCTTGGTCTACCGTTAGGTCCAGAAGCATTTGGCGGACCCATCTGAACTTAATCATCAACAGCTATATTAGGTCCAGAAGCATTTGGCGGACCCATCTGTACTTAATCATCAACAACTATCCAGTGTCAATTAACTGGTAGAATTGAAATAGCACATTCATATGCCATTTTGTACCTGCAAAATAAAGAATTTAATTAACTTAAAAAGTAAGCATTCGTAATAAAAATTTAGATATATTAGAAACATTAAACAATTAAACTAGCTATATAGAACTGATTATCAACATAGATGTTCCACAATGGGTGCTATTTACTACTAGTAAATGCAACTGTGTGAATGTACGTTAGCGCTGTCATTTTGCAAAATTCTAAACGTTCACTCCTTCACTTTGGTGTTCACCTCATGTCTATCAAGACGACGCTCAACTTCAGCCTTGGTTATTGTTGATTCTCTCATTAGAACAGATCGCTTATGGCGGTTATATCTCTAGTATAGTCTTCCACTTAAGGAGAGAGCTCACCTCGTCAATTATAACAAATCATTTCTCTTTTAGTCCCCTGCTCCATAATCATGCCTCTAAGAACATCAACCAGATAAAAAACAACATGCTTGCTCCTAACTTCGCCGATCCAGGAGTTAAAAGGCTCTGACAGATTGTTTCTGTTTTAATCACTTTTTTTATCAACTGAGAGTTGGCTTTTAGACTATTTAAATGGCAACAAAAGCAGATTTATGGACTCACATTAAATATCTCTTCAAATTTCTTGTTGGACTAAAATGGCATATAAACACCGGCAACATACTGCACCGATGCTTGGAGCTTTTGCCCATCGTGACAATGAAAGGATTTCTTCACATTTTTCCATAGGTGGTGCAAGCAAACTCTATTCTCTGCATTTGAAAAGACAATCCTAATTGTCTCGCTTAGCACTTTCTCTATATCTGAAATGAAAGCTAATTGGTCTCCTCACCAAGTGATTCAAATAAATTTTGCAAAAACCATTGCGAGCTATTTTTAGATTCTGTCTTGATTACATCAAAAGCAAATGTGAATAAACCATTGTTACCATCAAAAGGCATTCATAACAAATAACACCCCAAAAAAAATTTAGATTTCAAATGACAGGCATCAATGCTTATCAGTGGTCTACATCTAGCTAGAAATCTATTAACACTTTAAAGCTAATATAAAATCTTTGAAATAAACTATCATGAGTATCATAGAAATATGTGATGTGTGAGCCCAGGTTTCTGGAAATAAGCTCTGCTGCGAGAGAGGATACCCACCTATAATTATCCTTCACCAATCCAAATATGTCTCTAGCTCACTCCCATGAATGCAATAACTTGGGACAACCAGTATGTTGTCTCTAAACCATCTTTAATATGTCTAAGTGGGATATCTAGATTTTGATTTCACCACATCTCATATCTCATAAGCGACTCACACAGATGTGGGCTGTCTATTTCTAGCTTTATTTACAACTAGGCATGTATGAATTCCATCAAACTTTCAAACTTCAAAAGTGTGGTCATCCTTGCATAGTGATGCCCCAACTATCCATCGACATCCTCGATAGTAGCACGTGCCTATAACCCAATTTTTATCACTAGCTCCTGCTTTAAGTACAAAAATTTTCGCGATTGCATGTGTATGAAGGGCATGCTTGAAACTCTCAGAATCAGTGAAACATGAGTGAAATAGTAATTATTCGTGATCTGCAGCTTGAGTAGCTATAACCCTAACACAATAGATTCACTGTTCAAAATTCACAACGGCCACTATGTCAATGGCTGAAGTGGCACTCAGCAATTTCATGGCTACTATAAACAACTCTCATGTGTGAATACATTCTCTCTCCATTCGCATCTTTAGTAATAATACTGATCTCTAGTTTTCAACCCTATCATTTTTCTTTTCAATCTATAGCCATCTTATTCAACTCCGTATTAGATGCAATAAGCTTGTACTATTTTGTCGAAGTCCCATTAACATGAAAGTGTAGCTCAAAGTCATGTCCTATTAACCAAGGACAAATTAATTCAACATCCTCCCTGAGCATTTAAAAATTTATTTTATCTTTTTCAACCTTTGTTGTCTTATGTCTGCCACCCACATATTTCTTATGTTTTAATTCTTCATTGCAACCCAACAACCTCCAAATTAACATCAAATTCTCTTTTCCACCACAGCATTTTTGTTGAATGTTTACAAAGTCACTGCACGAATAATAAAAAAAAGTTGTTAGTTAATCTACAAAATTATCACAAACATAACTCAATGTTACTACACATGACGAGTACACTTAAAATGAAGAATTCATGTAACAACCTTAGATCTGTAATGAAAAAAACATGGTAATCTTTTGTAGTTGGAGAGTGTGTGGGATTGAGATTCCCATTCATTGGAGATCATTTTTAGATGATTAATACCTATGGATTACATTTAAATATACATAATGAAAGTTAATACAACAAAAGAAGCGCCAAATTAATTTCAATATACATACGAGATATCAGTGAGATTATCAATTAAATACAAACCATTGTGGAGCAAAAACTTTACTAAAACTCACAGATGTTATAACATGAAATTAGAAATTAGGTGGCGATAAGGTCAATTTCCAGTCCAAGAGCAATTATGCAATGAACATGGAAATAGACCTTTCAGAGCATTCTATAACGATACTCAAAGAATAATCTGCATCCAATCTACCTAATAAATCTTTCATCCTGCATCACTTTTTTAACCTTTTAGGGTGCCATTAACAAACAGAGCACACCATTCAAAGAAAATAGCTTGACTAAAAAAGAACATAGATTAAAGTTTAATCAAAACTCAAAGAAGAAAAACCTTCAATAAACTTGTACGCTTTGGTTGACACAAAAAGTATGGGTGCTGCTGGAAAATAACACTCATCGTACACAGTAAGTAATTAAAAGCAAAAGCTGTGGCACTGTTGAAGGCCATAGATTGCACATAAATCACTAAACTAAATACCAAGGGATCATTATAATCAAAAGGGCATGGTATCTAAACTGAAATGCAAAAGAAAAAAATCCTACCTTGCCTAAATTAATTACAGAAAAATTTCACAAACCCTTCCTTCTCAATTGCTTAAATTCAAGAACCGACATTCCCGATATCCGACGAAACGGAATAGATTGGAATTGAGAAAGATAGGGAAAGGGAAAGATGTGACGAGAAATCGAAGGGCAGATAACAAAACACTGTGAAATCGGGAACTCGAGATGCCATTGGTGACACTGTCCTTGTAAGAAGGCATCGAAGAGAAATACCTCTTTGGGTTGTGATGACAGCGATCTGTGAGAGGACGACTTTAGGCGAAATCGTGTCCCGGAAGAGGAGGGAAGCGCGAAAGCGCCGGCGGAAGGGGGATCTGCGAGATCGTGAGGGTTTCGTGTGGGTGGGAAGGGTTTTCGTGAACTTAAACGGGAACGACGTGCAGCCAATCTTATTGTGCTTTCATCCATCAAAAGAAAGATTTTATGAAGTTGAACAAGAGGGGAGAAAAAGAGTTTCCTCATTGGAACGAGGACTCAAATTTATTACTTATTTACAGTTTCTCATAGTTTATATTGATAATTCAGGCTAGATTCTAGACATAGTTACTGCCTAGCATATTTGTCACAATTAAGAGTGGTTCTATACATATAAGAAATTGAATAGTGGTGTAGTGACTATGAGCAACAATCAAGCTTGTTGTATTATTGGTTTAGGCATTGTCTTTATTCGAATGTATGATGATACTATGAGTGAATTGACTTATGTTTGACATGTTTTAGATATCATAAAGAATTTGTTGTCAGTTGGAACCTTAGAGACCAAGGGTTACAAGGTAGTTATTGAGACAGGATTTCTGAGGATATGTCGTGAATAACTGTTTTTTATGAAAGGAGTTCGTCTTCACAATTATTACTACCTTTAGATTAGTACAATGGCTATACCACAACTGTTGCTCATGATTTTTCTGACGTCATTATAGTGCGGAATATGTAGCTAACGCATGCTGAAGAGGCTTTACTTTAGACTTTGATATAGTTGGGATTGATCAATTGAGTGAACACCAACAAGCTTGATTTCTATTGAAATTATGTGTTTGGCTAGATGATACTCGTATCATTTGGCACAAACATCCCCAATACAAAGGGTATTTCAGAGTATGGTCACATATATGTTTGGCACGTGATGAAGATGCAACATTTGGTAGATGAAGATATTTTGTATCTTTTAGGGACGATTACTCTAGATATATTTGGGTGTACACTATGAGACACAAGAGCAAAGTGCTATAGATATTCATAAATTGGAAGAAGATGATTGAGACTCAAACTAGGAAAAGGATTTGGTGCATCTAGTTGGATAATTGGGGCACTTACACATCAAATGCATTCTTGCAAGACTGTCAGAGAGTTAGGATAGAACATCACTTCACTTTTCGAGAGACACTATAGCAGAATGAGATGACAGAGTGGATGAATTGAACTTTGGTAGAGAAAATTTGAAGTATCCAATGCCGGGTTGGATAGAGTATATTGGGTTGAGGTCATATACTATATTTGCCACTTTGCGAACCATCTAGCTTTTGTAGTTATTAAAAAGATTATCCCAGAAAAGTTGTGGTTGGGACATCCTCCTAGAGATTATAAGCAAATGAGTGTTTGGGTATCCATTTTACTATCACATGCAGAACGATAAACTGGAACCACTAGCAAA
This sequence comes from Phalaenopsis equestris, assembly GCF_001263595.1. NCBI lineage: Eukaryota > Viridiplantae > Streptophyta > Magnoliopsida > Asparagales > Orchidaceae > Phalaenopsis > Phalaenopsis equestris. The sequence continues at coordinate 5,203,498 of NW_018164549.1, read as the reverse complement.
AAAGGTGATATTCATTAACTTCATACATGAAGTCAAGAGATTCAAACTTTATGATCGGGTAGAGAAGAAGATTGTAATTAGTGGGAATGTTACATTTGATGAGACTAGTTTGTTGTAGTCTCAAGACAAAAAGAGGTGAGAATTATATTGGGATCACAAATATGAAATAGAAGTTGGAGATTGATGTAACTCCATTTATTCCACAAAATTTGTTCACTCATACTCAGGAACCTAATTTAGTTGTAGCTCACGAGCTAACTATTGATAGTGCTCAAAATGAAGTGAAATAAGATGATAAGAATGTGGTCCCTACTTAAGAATCTATTGATAGAAGCATGACTAGACACCAAAATATCCCAAAACAAACTTATTTGACAGATCATATTATATTTAGACTTTTCAGCCATGGAGGCTGAAATGTTGTTTCACTACAGAAAAATAGTGGAGATCTCAGTCAATGATTCATTGAGAGGGGCGATGAATGAAGAGATGGAGTCTCTTTAAAAAACTACATGAAGAATAGTGAAGCTTTCTCTAGAAAAAAATACCATTGGTTGCAATGGGTGTATGCAAAGAAGGAAGGAACTCATGGAGTTGATGTGTGGTACAAGACTAGGTTAGTAGCAAAAGACTTTACATAATGAGAAGGGATTAACTATGATGAGGTGCTCTCTCCAGCGATCAAACATTCCTCAATCCATGTTCTCTTAGCATTTATACCATAATATGATTTACTTTTGAGAAATTTGGAGTAAAAACTGTGTTCATATATAGAAAATTATAATAGGAGATCTATATGTTACAACTGCCTCGATATAGAGCCTTGAAAGACTTGATTTGCAGATTAGACAAGCTTTTATATGGGTTGAAGTAGTCACCATAAAAGTTATATATGAGTTTAATAAATTTATGATGGTACATGAAGAGCCAATGCGATCATTGTGCATATTTTAAAAGGTTGGATAATAATGAGTTCATCTACATGTATTTATATGTTGATAACATGTTGATTATATCTGCTAGTCATACTGAGATTGATAAGATGAAGAAGCAATTATCCAAATGTTTTGAGATGAAAGAACTGGGCGAAGCTCACAAAATCATTGGCATGAAAATTCTCAAAACAAGGTAGCTGAAATGGTTTGGCTCTCGTAAGGAGCATATGCTCGAAATGTGTTGAAGAAGTTGGAGATTGATGACTCGAGAAATGTTGTGAGTCTAGCCATTGTATCTCACCTTTAATTAAGTTAAGATCAGTGCCCAAAAGATGATTTGGAGAGAAAATATATGTGAATGGTTCCTTACACTAATGTAGTGGGTAGTCTGATGTATGTCATGGTTTGTACGGATTTAGTCATTGCATGAGCGATTGATAAACAAGCTCATGTGTGATCTAGGAAAGAGTCATTGACAACCTGTGAAGAGTATTTTGAGATATCTAAAAATTATTACTGATATTAGCTTGGTTTTTTAAAGACACTCATCTATTTATGTGTAAGCTACATTGATTCAAACAATGGATGTGATATGGATAAACACATGTTTCTGACTGGCTATTTATTCACATTGATAGGTGGTTCAATCAATTGAAGACCAATTCTTTAGTCTATTATTTTTTGTTCAATAAAGAGTTTGAGTACATGACTATCATGTAAGCAATGAAGGAAGTGATATGGATATACGACCTACTGGATAACTTTAGAGTTGATTAGAAGTCTCTGACAATGTTATGTGATATTTAGGATGGATATTCTTGGCCACAAATTAAATTTATCATGCATGTATTAAACACATTGATTTGAGATACCACTTTATTTGAGACTTGATTGATGACGATAATGTTCTGTTAAAGAAGATGGATATGGAAAAAATCCAATGAGCATGCTCACAGTACAACTAGTCCAGAAGTTCACTTACTATAAAGTTTTGGTAAACATCCAAGCTTATGATTGATTGTGCATTTAGACATTGTGAAGAACAATGTGAGGCTTGAGCCTTTAGGAGAGGGTATGTCTACAACCATCTTGGTGTAGTTTTTGTAGTGTTGGAGCTCATTTTGGTCATCTTCCACTTACTTGGAAGTGAGAGATGAGGTGGATATTATTATGAAAAATATTAAATTTAGTAGTTATGAAGTAGGAAGTGTGTATATTTGGAAGATTAATATTAGGTAACCTATTTGAGGAGATATAATTAAATAATATTTTATATATGATGAAATCTAACTAGAGGAGATCTAATTACACAATCTTTTAATATTTGAAATATTCATAATTTCTATGTCCTAATTCTCCCTTATTTATAGGAGGGATTATGGATGATTTGTGGTATGTGTTGAGTTGTAACACTAATTTAGCTGATTTTCCTCTCTTAACCTATTGAGAGTAGAATAAGCTCTCCCCATGAAAGTAGGCTGGTTTGTACCGAACCACACCAATTAAATTATGTTTGGTTGTATGTTTGTTGGGTAATTTTTTTTTTTTGCATTATTTTGCACGACAGGTAGTCCAAAAATCAACTTTAGTGGCGCGATGGTGGTTAGTAGCTACGCGACAATTTGATAAACTCATAGTGACAATGCAATGAATTTTAGTGGTCAACAACAACACGACAATATGAGGAGTTGCCGAATAATTCAAGAGAGGGAGAGGGCGAAAGAGCATGCGAATAGAGAGAAAGTGCAAGTCTGAATGAGAAATTTTTTTAATACTCTTATTATTTTCTATTCTACATATTATAATTTATTTTCATTTTTGTTATTTATAATTTTTATCATTTTAAGTATTATATTATACTTATATTTTATTTATTTATTTGTTATTATTATTGTTATTTTGTTTCATTAAATTGTTTTATTTTATATATTTTTTATATTACAAACATGACATGTGCTTGCTATGATGGTAGGCTCATAACTAAAAAAAAAATATATAAATAATTTAGAAATAGATAAAAAAAAGAATTAGAAAGTTATTCATGGATAGTTAACTCTAATTGATATTAAGTGATTATTTTCACACAACATACATGCTCTTTATGTCCCATGTTAAAAAAAATGCTTCTCACTTAAGAATCAGATAAGAAAAAACAATTGCATTAGATGAAGGCATTGTATACTATTTATGCTTGGGATGCTTAACTTTAGTGGTTAAATTGCCAAGTCTCAATTTAAAATAAGTAAAAAATGCCCATTTTATATTATATGAAGATTTAATCTAATAATTTTAAAATGATTTAGTGAAATTATTTTGTTGAAAGTTTTAGGAAGGGTAGTAGATCTAGAAAAGTCTAGCTTATGTTAATCCAAGCTGTAAAATTTATGCTTTTGTTATAATTAGGCTCTAATTACTTCTTTGTTAGTGATTCTCAACATAATTTCAGTTTCTAAGATTGATATTTTCTTATTGCTACATTGTAAGTCCTCATTTCTAGCTTTTTCCTAATTTTATGTGAATGAAATATAAGTCATAAATTTTTAATACACTAAAAAACTAAAAGATTCAAATTTTAATTCTAGGGGTTGTTTGATATCAATTTATGTTTTCGGTTTTTTGCTTTTAAAAATAAAAAAAAAATGTTTGTTAATTTATTTTTTAAATACAAGATACATGTTTTCGAAACATAAAAAATATAGAATTTTTATTTTCGCTATTTCAAAAATATAGTTTTTGGAGCTATGCCCTAAAACCCAGCTGCTTCAAAAATATGTTTTTTCGGAGCTATACACTAAAACCTGGCCGCTCTATCTTTGACTCTCTTTGGCGATTTCGTTCTCTTCTCCCTCGTGCCACTCCTTCCTCTTAACCTCCAATTGCTCCTTCATCTTTTCCTTTAGCAGTCGATTTTTTATTGTAGCTCCTCCGACTTGCATCGCTTCTTCTACTCGTGTCTCTCCATCGCTCCTTTGAGGAGGATATATTTTTTAGATCTAAATTGTTAGATTGAATATTTACACCATTGCTAATCCACAAAGAAAGCAAAAATACAAGAGCTTGTTGAGAAATTATGGCGAAGAAAAACAGAAATCGACACAAATCCAGAAGAATACCAAGTGATTTAACGATGTTTTACAAAGATGCCTACGTCCTAAGGAGCAGAGCGGTGATTCCTTTCAATATTCAGAAAAGAGATACAAAATTCAGGGAGACCTCCTGGGGTTACTAACATGCCTATTTATAACCCCAGGAGTAAAACCTAAGTACAATATGTAATTATAACATTACCCATGTACCGTACCGCGAGGCGTTTCCCTTGGACCCCCAACCCACATAACATAACTTTCCGATTTAGACAGATTCTTCCGCTCCGCTCCGCTTCGTTCCAGCATCTGTCCCTATATGGTATATGAGTCATACCATAACAATTCTCCAACTTGGCAAATATTCAGCCTCTTAGGATAAAAGATAATTGGGAGTTACACTTACACCACTGTGGGTTAGATCACCAAGTTTCTCTAGCAATTGCACACATTCAACAAGTCCAAGCAATACAAGAACTTGTTGATAGTAACTGACTTGGTCAACATATCAGCTGCATTCTCATCAGTATGAACCTTCTACAACAATATCTCACCAGAAGCAATCAATTCTCTGATCTTGTGATACCTGACATCAATGTGCTTGGTTCTCGCATGGTACACCTGGTTCTTAGCCAGATAAATAGCACTCTGACTGGCACAATGCAACTGAACTCCACCTTGCTCAATGCCCAATTCCCTTACTAGCCCAGTAAGCCATAATGTTTCTTTAGCAGCTTCAGCTACGGCCATGTACTTAGCTTCAGTTGTAGATAATGTCATAATTGACTGAATTGTTGATTTCCAACATATAGGCTATCCACCAAGAGTAAACACATACCTAGTTGTAAACCTTCTGTCATCTAAATCACCTGCATAGTCTGAATCAATGTACCCCAAAACTGAAGAATCATGCTGTTGGCTACCAAAAATAATTCCATGTCCTACAGTACCCTTCATATACCTAAAAATCCAATTAACTACTTCCCAATGTCGCATTCCAGGTTTAGCCATGTATTTGCAGATTTGACTAACAACATGAGCCAAATCAGGACGAGTACATACCATTGCATACATTAAGCAGCCAATTGCACTGACATATGGAACATTTGCCATGTCTTCAATTTCTGTATCTATCTTAGAACACTATTCTGAAGAAAGCTTAAAATGATTTGCCAAAAGTGTGCTTACAGGCTTTCCTTTGCTCATCTCAAACCTGTCCAACACTTTCTCAACATAGTCTCGAAGATAAACACATAATCATCTTGAGCCTTTGTCTCGATGAATCTCCATTCCAAGAATCTTCTTTGTAGGACCCAAGTCTTTCATTTCAAATTCTTAGCTCAATAATTCTTTCAAACCATAGACATCATTCATTTTCTTTGCAGCAATCAATATATCATCAACATACAGTAACAAAAAAATAATAGAATGATCATCAAGACTCTTCACATAAAACAACAATCATACTCACATCTCTTGTAGCCAATTTGAATCATGTAGGAGTCAAACCGCTTGTACCATTGTCTTGGAGACTGTTTCAACTCATACACTGATTTATTTAACCTGCAAACCAGATACTCCTGTCCAGGTTGAGTGAACCCTTCTGGCAGCTCCATGTAAATCTGCTCCTCCAGATCACCATGCAAGAAAGCAATTTCAACATCCATCTGCTCAAAATAAAAATTCCAAATGACTACTAATGCAAGTACTGCTCTGATTGAAGTATGTCTGACCACAGAAGAAAATATTTCATCATAATTTATCCCATTCTGCTATGAAAATCCCTTTGCTACCAGTCGAGCCTTGAACTTTTCCCCTTCTTTTTCTGATATTGCTGGTTTCCTTTTGTACCTGGTTTCCTTGGTTTCCTTTTGTACACCCACTTGCACCCAATAGCCTTCTTTACCTCATGAAGCTGAAATAGCTCCCATGTGCGATTTTTCTGTAAAGACTCCATCTCCCCAACCATTGCACCAATCCATTTCACTTTCTTCTGGCTAGTGATAGCTCCTTGAAAAGTGGCTGGATCATCGTTGCTGATGAGAAGTGCACAAGAGACCAAATCTTCATAACCCAATCTGCTATGAGGCTTTATATTGGTGCGTCTCTGTCTGTCTCTGACTAGATTATAATTCTGCATATCATCTGGAATGGAATCACCAGGTGTTGGATTTGAACTTTCAACTCTCTTAGTTGCCATTGAATGTTGTTCTAAATTCATTTGCACTGCATCTGAACTAGAACTGTTCCCTTGCACCTTGTCTTGATTCTGCTGCAACATGTGTTCATAAAAAACTGCATCTCTGCTAATCACCTTCTTTTTTTTGTAATCAGATCCCAAAACTTGTATCCTTTCACACCTTTCTTATTGCCCAGAAAGATGCACTTCTTGGATTTTGCATCAAGTTTTGATCTTTCATCTCTAGGTAAATGCACATAAGCAGGACAACCAAAAACTCTTAAATGATTATCTGGATTACATGTCCATACATCTTCTGCGACCTTGCCACCCAACGATGCCCGACGTTATCTATTAATGAGATGGCATGTCATATTCACAGCCTCTGCCTAGAAACTCTTAGGAAGTCATCAATTCAATCTTAAGCATCTTGCTCTTTCAGTTAAGGACTTGCTTATCCTTTCTACCACACCACGCACTGAAAAATGACTCTGAATCCCATGCTCCTCACATAACTTCTGAAACCTCGAATATGTGTATTCCGTACCATTATCAGATCTCAAATAATTGATCTTTCTGCCAATTTGGTTCTCCACCTCAGTTTTCCACAGCTTGAGTTTAGAGAATACTTCAGATTTCTGCTTCAAGAAATACACCCAAACTTCCTTGGAGAAGTCATCAATAAAGGTAATAAAATAATAAGATCCTCCCAATGACGATTCCCTGGTAGGGCCCTATATATTAAAATGCACATAATCAAGAACCCCTTTAATTTTATGTTTTTAAGTCATAAAACTGACTCTAGTCTGTTTTCCAAGAATACAAAACTTACAAAGATCGAGATTGCAGCTTTTAACACATTGCAACAGGTTTCTTCTATGCTATTCTGCCATTCCACATTCACTGAGATGACCTAGAAACATGTGTCATAGTTTTGTACTATTATCATTTGACTCCACATAATGAACTGCAACTACAACTGTACTCCTCAACAGTTTGTAGATATTGCCTGCAGTTCACTTTTCTTTTATCACCATCAGTGCACCCTTAACAATTCTGATGGTTTCTCTATCCTCATCTGTCTTAGGAATGAAATCATTTCTATGTAAATTGCCTAAGGAAATCAAATTCTTCTTCAGATCTAGAATATGCCTGATGTTACATAATGTTCTAACTGTGTCATCATACATCTTAATTCTGACTTCTCCAATACCAATAATATTGCAACATCTATCATCATCTAGATAAACTGAGCCAGAATTAGTTGACCTGTATGAAGTAAATCACTCTCTGTTAGGTGTTATGTGATAAGAGCATTCTGAATCAAAAATTCATACATCCGTGAACTGAGTTGATGAAACTGAAAACATATCATCATCACTGCAATCTAAATTTTCACTCAGCACCACATTTACAGTCTTCAATGATCCATCACCTTTCTCCCTAATCTGCTTCTTGAGCTTTGGACAATCTCTCTTCATATGTCCTGACTCCTTGCAATTGTAGCAATGAATTGTCTCTTTGCCTTTCGACTTGGATCTAAAATTTTGCCTTCTAGAACCCTCATTTTCTTTCTTCCTTCCACTATCCTGCTTACCCTTCACATATAAACTGTTACCATGAGAGTTTTCCCCTGTATTCTACTTCCCTTGGTTGAGAGCCAACAATGCTGCAGTGATCTCATTAACTTTGATAGTTTCTTTTCTATATGCAAGAGTAGTCACCAAGTGTTCATAGGAAGAAGACAGCGAACACAACAAAATCATTGCTCGTTCTTCATCCTCGATAGTCACATCAAACCGTGATAAATCTGTGATTATTTGATTGAAACCATTAACATGCTGCGCCAGATCAGAACCTTCTTGCATCTTTAACCCATACAAATTTTGCTTCAGATACAATTTATTTGTCAGAAATTTAGCCATAAACTGAGTTTCCAATTTCTTCCATATCTCTCCTGAAGATTTTAAATTCATCACGTGATATCTAAATTCATCTGCCAAATATAGGCGTATAGTTGTTGCCGCTCGTTGTTGCAATTCTTCCCAATCTTCATCCTCAATGACATCTGGTTTTGCTGCCCGCAAAGTGCTGCCCGCAAAGCGCAAAGCTTTCAAGGTTCTCTGTTGAGCCAACAGATCTTTTACTCTTGTTTGCCACAGTCCGAAGTTACCAGTTCCATCGAACTTCACCATCTCAAATTTTACACCAGAAAATGTCATATGAAAATTAAACCTGCAACGAAAGTTTTCTGAAAAATTCCTTCAAAATACTTCACATGTTCCCTGCTTCCGCATTCTGGAATAGCACCGCGTGCACCACCGAAAAAATATCTCCGGCAAAGAAATACAATCGAAACCAAAATTCGGAAATCGTAAATTTTCACCTTAAGAGAAGGAAGATAAGTCTTGCACCTAAATTTTTTTTTTTGAATCAGGAATGAAGTAAATCGGAAGATTCCTCAATTTCTCCTCCGCTTTCTTCTCCCCAATCAATCACAGAAACTTCCTTTCGCACCGAAGTCCCGCAAAGGAATTCCCCTCCATCAATTAGGGAATCAAATAGCCTCCAGATTCTTGGTAAATCTTCCAAATTAGCGAACCTTCCCATTTCGATTGTGATCCTGGCTCTGCCTATTCCTTCGCTCCGCTCCGCAGAAGGAATCCTTTTCTTGCTTTCGATTTCGCCTCCCAGCAAAGATTCGCGAATTCGCCCGCCCCTGACTCCCGCAAGTTCGCGAATTTGCCCGCCGCACACTGAAGCCTGGCCGAACTCCTTTGCCTTCGCCTCTGCATCGCAGCCCTGCCGCAGATCCTCGCAAACTCCTAATGAGAGCCGCGATCATGCCGAATCTAACGTGCGACTTCTACCGCCGAATGTCGCGAGTCCTGGTCGTGATCCTACCTGCGAAGTTGCCGCAACCGAACTTTCGAGGATTGTCTTCCTGCAAACTTTGAACCGCGCCAAACTTTTTCAGAAGCCTGGTGGAATTGCCGCAAACCACCGAAAAGCTACTCCGAAATCCCCAAAGCCAAAGCTCCGAATTGTTTGAAGCCCCTAGCCACCAAATCTCTGAAATTTGGCTTCCTGCACTAAGCTTCGATTCCCTCACCGCTGAACTCCTTAGCCAAAATCTTTTTTCTTCCTGCGCCGCCGAAATTTTTCTTCCCTGCCCTAGAACATGTCTCCGATACCACTTGTTGAGAAATTAAGGCGAAGAAAAACAGAAATCGACAAAAATCCAGAAGAACATCAAAAGATTTAACGAGGTTCAGCAAAGATGTCTACATCCTCGGGAGCAAAGCGGTGATTCCTTTCAATATTCCTAAAAGGGCTACAGAATTCAGGGAGACCTCCTGGGGTTACTAACATGCCTATTTATAACCTCAGGAGTAACCCCAGGAGTAAATCCTACATATAATATTTAATTACAACATTACCCCTGTACCGTACCGCGAGGCGTTGCCCTCGCACCCCCAACTCACATGACGTAACTTCCCGACTTAGGCAGATTCTTCCGCTTCGCTTCGTTCCAGCATCTGTCCCTACATAGTATACGAGTCATACCATAACAAATCTCAACAATAAAACTCTTAGCTTTAACAATTATTTTGTAAGTTGAATGTATCAATCGTGTCTTTGATTCTAGTCTATTTTGATTTTGTAAGTTGAATTTATTCAATAGCCACATACCTACCACTTAATTCCTGTGTTTGAATTTATTTCATGCTCAATTATATTAAAAAAAAAAATTTAAGAAGTATAATTTTTTTTTTAAAAGAAATAAAAAATATTTTATATTTTATATTCTTAAATTATATAAATCATAATATCCAACACGTTTTTTAAAAATAAAATAGAAAATAAAATAAAAACAAAACGTATTGAAAAAAAAAAAAACACTTGTCATATATATAAGATGTATGTAATATAAGAGCTTGCTTTATGTAAAATACTTACCATATATATAATAAATTCTCTCATTTAAATTACATGAGAAAAAAATCTCTAAAAGATTAAAAAAATAATTTCTAAGTTTTTTTGGGTACTACAATCTATTAAATTATATTAGCCTAACTTTCAACATGATATTATTTTTATGTCATATTTGATAAAAAAATAATAAAAATTATAAAATTTATTGTTTAATTGACTCACATTAAGTGTAGGGAGATTGATGTGGATGATATCACAGAGAAGATCAAATTAATTAAGGATAGATTTAGAGCAGCCTAAGATCAAATTATTATTTAGTATTTACAAGATACTCAAATTATTATTTTCTTATAATATCTTAAACATGTTAAAAAAACTTTAATGTTCATATTTATTTTCCACTCATTAAGGGAGAAAGAAAAAAAAGAGTGTGCGTAGAAAAATCTACACATTTAAGGTTTTAATTAAAGCCAATTTGGTCTTTTGACTTTAGTATGTTGTCATAATCCTATTTTAAATTTTAATTTTGGCAATCTTATTTACTTTTTTTATTATTTTATTTAGTTAGATTTTAAATCCTTTATAATTGGTATTTGCGTCCGATTTTTGAGGTTTATCATCAAACTTACGTTCGATTTAAACTATTCAACATCTCCCCCCTCCTCATATACGGATGCCATTGGCCGCTTGCTCCGATGATATGCTAAAGTCTTCGTTATGCGTGCTATAAAGTCCTTGACCATGTGTTGGCTTTATAGCATCTGCGCGGGCAACTGACAGATCTCTTCGTTAATTGCAGCCACCTGCCTGGCAAGAGCCGCCTGGTCTAGTTGTGAGGAGCTCGGTGAACTCAGTATGTGACCACGAGAGAGCTCGGTCTTGAAGGCTATGACCTTTACTCCAAGGCCATAAACCCTCCCCTTCTTCTTCCTTGTCGCTTGAGTCCAAAGCTCATACTTTGACTGTATAGCAGTAGACTGACTACCACTGAGTTGGCAGAAGTCTGGGCTTGAGTGGCCAAGTGCCTTTCCTAGAGCTACTCGAACTCCTCCTGCATAATTAAAACTAGTGGTTAATTAATATTTTTAATATTTAGAGTCAAAATAAAAATTTAATTTAAGTTTATTAACTTACAACTGCCTGTCGGGAATGCTCTAAGATCCACTACGAAGTCCCCGGGCGCCGATAAGTTTAGACTGACTACCCGGGAGCACAATCCAGTTCTTTGGCCTATGTAGCGTACAAAATTCATTAACGCTACAAAATTAATTCAAAGATTGAATTAATTTTTAAGTATTTAAGAGAATCTTCCCATCCTCCTGTAGTTTTTCGCATGTGAAACTGATCCACCAATATAGGGCATAGCTCCCTTGGCCCCCTTCATCGCCCGGTTCGTCAGCCTCTTCCCCTCATAATCAGGAGAGGCCCAGGCTGTGGTCTACTAACTCCAGAGCCCCTCACCGATCTAGCCAGGCTGCTAGCTCCTCCAGCTGGTTGTAGTGAATATGTCTTCAAGGCGATGCCTGCTCCGAATCTTGAAGATTCGACGGATCTCATCATGGTGGTTTGGAAGCTAAGTGAAGGACCTCTATAATGTTAAAAATAATCCATGTGTTAGTATAATAAATTAAATAAAATTTATAAATCTTATTCAAATTACATGACCGTACATTGAAAACTTTGAACCACAAGTCCTGACTAGCTATAGGGATTTGCTTCCATGAGAGATAGAGATGATCCTATTTACTCCTTATAATCTCTGTGATGCAGGTGACAAATATCTTGTGGGGAATGATTCTAATTAAGAAATAAATTAGTTACCAAAAAAAACATTTAACATGAATAATAAACATAATACAATGTTATAAATAACTTATGACTCCCCCTCTGACAATGAATGTACCCTCGGAGAGGGGGGGGGGCAGGAGTCAAAGGGCCAGACTTGAGGTGTTGGAGCAAGTGGGGCTGGAGGAGTGTAAACAATAGCAACAATTGTAGTAGATGTGGGAGTAAGTGTAGAAGCAGTAGGCGTCACACGTGAAAGAGCAGCAGAGGGTGTAGCAGCAGGTGTCAAAGGAGGGGTGACAATAACAGGTGAATGAACAAGTGTCACAAGAGGGGTTGCAACAGTGGATGCTGGAGCAGGTGTCACAAGAGGGGTGGCTACAGTAGGTGCGAGAGCAAGTTTCATAGGTGGGGTGCCAATAGTGGGTGGGGGAGCAGTAGTGGAAGCAATGGCAGAAGCAGATGACCTCCTCTTCCTGCTACAATACATGGTTTCTAGTTTCCCAAAACACCGGGTTTCTGAGGTGGCTGACCATTTGCACCACCTGTGGCCATCTGCAAACGAAGGAATGAAGTTAGTAAGATTAGTACTGACATGAAAAATAATTATAAGAAGAAAGAAACAGGACAATAAATATAAGACAAAAGTAACAATTATGTTTAAAAATAAGAAAAATGAGAGCAGAGAGTATGTCACATTACGACAAAAGTAAAACACAAAAAATAGCAGTAGCAGCCACAAATCTAAAATTACATACCTTTCTTATTAAGTCTCATCAGAGGAACTTGCTTTTGAACATGAACCTAAAATTTCTTTTTCATTCTCATCATCATCCTCATCCATACCACGAGCAACCTCTTCAAAAATCCCTATGGTATCCTCTAGCGCAAACATTTTATCGTTTGTGTTGCCCTGGATATGAAAATCTGACATATCTTCCTCTTGGTGAATTGGTTCAGTAGTACTATACAACTCAATATTTTGCTTCATTTATTCTTCATTACCACATTCCAATCAACTTTATCCCTGACTCTACCTAAGTATTGAAGGTAATAAACATATGTAATTTGGCGTGCCAGAACAAATGGATCAAACTTCACATATCGCCTATTCAATTTGGCTTCGACGATATCATAAGACGTGAGTGTTCGGGCTCCTCAATTTAGAACATGATCGAACCAATGACAGTTGAACAAGTATATAATATAACTAACATTACGTGGATATTACAATTCAATGACTTCGTTAAGTACACTGTAATAACCAATCTCGTCATCTGTGTGTGTGTTTTCTTTAACAGCGACACTAAAATTATATGTCTTCTTCCCTTCATACCAGAAACTCATATGGAATCTATAACCATTTATATCAAAATTGTGTGTAATGCATCTAAATTTCCTATATATATATATATATATATATGCGCCGCATACTCAAATCAGTTGGTCAGGCACCTGCCTGTCAGTTGTAAGTCCCATCTAGTCTGGGGTTCGATTCTCCCCTGTGGAGGGTGTGATACTTGAATTGTTAGATGCATCGGGGATGACTGAGGCTCGTATAATAGCCTCATACCATTCCTTATATATATATATATAGTCGCTTG
>NW_018164549.1:5163627-5189908 GCF_001263595.1 Phalaenopsis equestris | reverse complement strand
ATATATATATATATATAGGAGTAGAAATACCAAAAAACAGCCTAGTATTGAACGAAAACATAAATTCTAGCCCAAGTGTCACAAGGGAAAGATCAAATAACTCCCCACACCAAATTATGATCCCATGGCAAAGCTAAGGACGGATGCAAGAATAAGCGAAAACCAGAAATTTATTGGTCAAACGATCAAGAAATCCGTCCATTTTCATAGGAGAGAAGAAGATGTACACATCCAAGCTTACCCCTCGAATGGTTGAGGGAGAAAGAGAGAAGCGTCCGACTGTTGCGAGAGGGAGTGAGAGAGCTGCGGGAGCGCTAAGAAGAAAATGAATCGAGACGGCATGGGATGACAATTTTAGGCCAATTGCGTCGGCTTTTTCGTCTTCCTTGCGTCCTAATTTTTAGATATTGTTAAGTAACTAGTTTGCGTCGATTTTTTCGACGCAATCCGGCTTAAAAGCTGCCCAACATCACAACAGATTTCACCGCCTCTGTGGGAGAGAATAGGCGGGAGGAGGATTGCACTGAGGGTAAAAAAAGCTTTTGACGAGCCGAAAGTTGGGGCCGCGGGATGGATATAGCGGCCCTCTTTTCTTCCGCTTCAGCTTCGTTCTGCCGCGACGCTGAGAGCTAAACGATTGATTTTCGCGATTCCTTGCCGCGAAGTCGTAAAAAAGCAGACCCAAACGGAGCCTGAATAGTCATTTGAATTGAATTATTTGAGGCAAATCGAATGCAATTATACATTTCATCATATATTTTATAACAGGTAACATTTTATGCATTTTGATAAGCATATATACCCCACCAAAAATTAAAATAATATAAGAAAAAAGCTTCAAAATAATGTTATAGGTTTCTTTATTATGTATTAAAAAATTAAATTTTTTTTATTTATAATATATTTTATCATGAATAATTTAAATATTAATTTATATTAAGTTTGTTGTAGATAAATTAGTTAATTATTTTTTACATTAATGAAAGGGTTAAACTTGTTAATTAATTAGAGGACAATTACATATATGACACCCAAAATATTGTTATTTATAAGTCAAGCAACCTCTTTTATTCATTTTTCAAATTCTCACTTAAATATCAAAGGGCATAAAAAATTATCCCGTATATTAATAAAAATATTTCTTGTGCTCTGCATGTAATTATCCCGTATATTAATTAATATATAATTAATATTAAATTAATAAAAAATATAATTGAACAAAAAAAATTAACTAACAATATTTTAAATTCATAAAATTTATTTCACACGAAAATATTCTCGTATCATCATGTTTACAAAAGAAATACTATCTTTCACGTCGGGATAGAATGACACCTGAGCTCGGTGTATATCGAGAAGGTGCTCGTAGTAGTCGATGCTCCAACTGAAATACTCCATCAAAATCCAAGTTTGGTAGGCTTTCTGGTGATCTATTAAAGTAATTTGTATTTACTTATATCTTTTCTTAAAATATGTTAATTATAAATAGTGACCATCCATGAAGTTAATTAATACAAAAAAGCAGCCATTGTCCTTAGCCACTTAACATAATATTGGGATTAGTTTTTTTAAATAAAATACACATTTCATTATATGATGTCATTATGACAATAAAATATTGCATGAATAAATATTGAAGTTTATATATTAGACATGTATTTGCATAAACAAAAAGTGGTTTGTATATGTAAATCCTATTTTTTAAATAGTTAAAATCTGAATTCTGAATCCCTTTATACTCTATAGAGGCAAGATCAATAAAGTGCAACTACTCAATGACTTGATTCAAAAAAGCATTACTTTCTACTCTCGTGCTTCCCCTTTCCTTTCTAGTCGAGTCGAGGCTCGCTTGTCGCTCCCAGAACGTCTATATATATGATAACAGTTGATCAAAAATGACAAATACTATCACCAATAGGTACAAAAACACAATCATGCCCCGCTTGTATTCACCTTAATGATACAAACTAATCTTACATAATTTATATATTGTTGATTTTTTAAGGGGCATTTACATATATACCTTCGGGATACAAACTAATTCTTATATGTTTAATTTTTATAAAGTGAAATATATCTTTTCATGAAGGTTATAAGACGGCATATATGTAAAAATTAACATTTAGGTATTAAATATGTAAGCACATAGGAATTAGAAGGTATGTATCCAAATAGCCCTTTTTAACATCGTTTACATAACTGTCCCATTATATAATTTAGGAAGAAAACTCTTTCGTCTCTACAAACTTACACATTCCACTCATTCACCGAACTCTGCTACTTAACTTATCCAAAGACCAGGTATCAATACAATCAAAGTCAACCAGCTCTGGAATGGAGGGTGAGGAGGAGGAGGAGGAAGGAGAGGAGTTCCTTTTATGAAAGTAACCCCTCATCAAATCTCCATCCTCCATACTAACCAACTCCATCCTCCTCTCATCTTCAGCTTCATTAAACAGCTCCAACTCCTCCTCCAAGTATGCAAGCCAGTTCTTGCCCTCATCGACCAAACCGCGGCCGCCGGCCATCCCGGCCTCTTCGCCCACACTGCCGACATTGGCGGCATCACTCCAAAGCTCCGGTTCAATCGGAATATCAATGAGAATGTCATCATCGTCGACCGGCGGTGCCGCTAAAGGAGACAAATTTGGAGACAAAACAGAGTCCAGAATGTCCCACATGTCATGTTGGGGCTCCGTGGGGATCACGATTTTGTTGGCAGCCTCAGGCTGCGCTGCAATGATTTCAGGTGATTGTGTTGGGTAATTTTCATGCTTTACACGCTTCTTCAGATGCGTGTTCCACACATTCTTGATCTCGTTATCCGTCCTCCCGGGCAGACATGAGGCTATCTTTGACCATCTATTAGTACACAAAAAAATCAAGTTTTTAACTTGAAGCACAATGTTAATAATTATAAACCAGCCAAATTATCATTTTAATGAATTACTTGTTGCCGAGCAATCCATGGAGATTGATGATGGTGTCTTCTTCCTCCTTGGTGAAGTTACCTCGCTTGATGTCGGGGCGGAGATAGTTGATCCATCGAAGGCGGCAGCTTTTTCCGCACCGCAACAAGCCTGAAAAATGATTCTCTGTTCCATTGGTGAAAAGGAAAGAAGAAATTTTAAAGAGGGAGAAGGATTGGAGGAAGACCGGCTTGTTTGGGGAGAGCTCGCCAGTTGCCATGGCCGTGCTTGCGGATATAGGAGATGAGGCGAATATCTTCTTGTGGAGTCCATGAGCCCTTGTGGAGTCCAATTTTCTGGCAACACGGAGCTCTGCCTCGTCCCATTGCCCTGGCAGATCTCTCTTGATTTCTTTTGATCCAAGTTTTGAAGCTAACTGACACTAAGATATGTTAATATATATGTAGGTATATATATATATATATATATAGTTGCTTGACGAAGCAGAAAGTTTTGAAGATGGAAGAAAAATGAGGGGAGGTTTGATGGGGGAGATTATGGAAGGAGAAGTCTCACCAAAGAGTCAAGATTTCTATGCTTAATATTCTCTCCCTACCAAACCATTTAGTAGAGAACGCAAACAATAAAAGAAAGATGGAAAGAGATATGATTGAAAGACAGCTGCATAGTCATTCTGCCCCTTACATCATATTTGAGAATTCTTAGTTTCTATATATATATATATATATTTCTTAAAAGATGGCTGACTGGCGCCAACCACCCCGGCTTATAACCCATCAGATCTGGGTTGGACCCGTGTGCCTAACCACTTGAGTACCACCGCCATATAGTGACCAGCCTCTCAAATTTGTGCTCACCTTTTAATTGAAAGTCCTTGATGAGGTGATGAGATAAGGATTTCTTGTAAGAATTTAGCCAAGGAGTCTATAAGCGATATGTATGATTTGCTTTATTTCTCAGTGACAAAAGCCTTCTGATTTTGTTTTAAATTGAAAAGTAAGAGAGTGAGAAATTCTAATAATTTTATACTTAATTATGATTCCTTAATCATTTGATATGCAGTTTATTCCTTTTACCTTTTTTTCCTTAAAATCGGCCAATTATTCAAGAGCAGTTTTTGGTAGGTACGTAGGAAAAATACAAAATAAAATTCAAATGCTACAAAATACATGTAAGCTCCCAAGTTGGATAAATACTATGGTGACGTTAATTTGAAGTTGGTTGATGAGTCCAAGTGTCTTTCATTTACTAGTTTATACGTTTCAATAATTTTCTTAGTTTATAAATAATTCTTTTTATATTGTGCACATCTTTTTTGTATGTAGCTTATGAGTCTTACTATCCTTTTTTTCTGGTTGAAAGCAAATTAAAGAATTCTGAAGAGCTGAGTTTAAGCATTTTGGGAAGAAAAAATCCTGATTATTATTTTCTTAATATGGCTGACATTATATCTAATAATATTTTTATATTTTTTTTATGATTAAATGATGGACACAAGCTAAGTATATGCACAAATATGGCTATATTTCTAAACACAAGCTTTATATGCATAATCTAACAATAGAAACAAATACGCTGAATTGAACCCACTTTTCAGAGTTACTGAATGAAATCCATCTGTTGAAGTGGTTGAATTTCATCTGTTCTGTGGAGGTGACCTAACCCATTTAGGGAGGGACAACTGTTATACATGATCATCATTACGGGCAAGGATGTAAGTCCATCATTATTTAAAAGCGTCACGCATGATGTCCACGTCATGGGTTGTTCATCCAAAAAATCATGGATGAATGTCGTACTGTATTAAATCCATTTTATTTTCTATTATTTTTTATTTTTATATAAAAAAGAAGTCAAGGGAGAGAAGGGGAATGATGGATCTTTTCTTGGAGACTTTCTCTCTCTTTAAAATATTGTAATAAATCCTCTGGTGAGCTTTTTTATTATGACTTATGGAAGGTTCAAGTTCAATATATAATTCGTGAGACCTCCCCTCAAGGCTCATATTCATCTCTCTCTTCTTCCTTTATTCCATAAAAAATAAGGTCTTTACCGAGTTGTAGGCACATTTTTTTTGGTCCTTTTAAAACTTGGAGTATATATATATATATATTATCGTTGTATTATTTCTCAGTTTCAAACAAAATTTTCTCCCAAATAGTAAAAAATGACCCGGTGAAGAAATGAATCAAAATGATGAGAATACATGACAAAAATAGACAAACCAATCAAAAAGAAATATGGAAAGCTTATGCAAGGTAATCATTGTGTGATATATCGAGAGTACGTATAAAAATAGAAACAGATCAACATACCTAGAAACACAATATCGATGGAAAAAATATTTATACAAACAATCCTTAACCAGAGAACCAAAAAGATTATTTTTGTTTTGGAGTCAGGAGAGACTCCCAAAAGAACGTGTCCTTTTGATTAATTACATCTTGGGGGATACCCAATAATGCTCTCAATAATACGGGTCCTACTTATATTCAAGTGATAACTTGTAAAATTGGGTGTCACAAATGATGGTTATTCCACCATAATATCTTAATGATATCAAAACTCACATCAAGTCATAGTTGCAGAGAGTGAGTCTCTCACATCCCACATAGACGACGACATATCAGCAAATGAGACCTATGAAAATAACTTGGTCGTTCGATAGGGGCTCACTTTATCTCAAAGCCTAATCGAGCTATAAAGGTTGAGGGTGAATCACCGTATCCCAAAAGGGAGATGACCTGTCTGCAATCGGGGTATATGAGATGACATCAATGAGGTAACAAAAGATTAGAAAGGGCTCAATGGTGGTTTATCAACTGGAATGTAAGAAAATTTTAGTAAGGTAGCGATAGCCGGGCCAGGATTCCATGGATCCATCATCTCAAGCTATTAAGATCCTATGTTTACCTGATCTTAAAGGCAACCGACTCAACCTGAACAAAGATCACTTGCCAGCACCCCATGTATTATGTCATCCAAGGAAACCTCATTAGCCTTAATGTCATAGGAAAGAGACGTCTAAGCCCTTTGACCCTCTACATGTAGAAGTGATAGAATGAGTCTTATACCTGCCAAGAAAATGATGAGGAGGTCACTGAAAAGGAAAGAAAAAGAGTGGTATGGCTACAAAACCAAAACCGTCCCACAAAGGGCTTATACTCTGTTTGGGTCAAGGAAGACTCTAACACTCAACGTGCTAGAAACCCACCAAAATAAAAACAATATCTTAGGTCAGTCGGGTTGAAGAAGCATGAGGGCTTCTCCTCGGGATATGCAAATATGATGTAATTATCTAAAACAATCATAATATGGATACCCAATTAGTATGACTTGGGTTATATTCATTTTATCCAATGCCATTTTAAATTCGGCCTAAAGGCCATGCAGGAAAGTAAAAATAAATTTTCAAAAGTTGTGATATTTTTATCCTAAATTTTAAATTTTCTCATTCTTTTATTATTAAGATTTTGTAGAAAAATTATATTTTAAGTTCTTTAATGAACCTAAGTTATGTTTTTCTCAGAGCATTCCAAACAAATCACAAGCCATATGAAAGCAAGAAGTTAGTATTCAACAAAAAATAAATAAACCAAATATATAAATAATAAAAGGTAGACGTCGCAGGGTTGGTAGCATATCCCAGAAAATAAAAAATAATAAGGCGGTCAACTCCGCATATACATCTCATGTTCTAATTCTATGCAACTATATGAATTCAAAATTAAAGTACGTGACACAAGCAAGCTGCTCATTGTCATCGTCACATGGTTTTGTCCATCAAGCACACCGAAACCAGCGCCCATACCTTATTTCTGATACAGACTCTTCCTAAGGACTCTAAAAGGTACATGATAAAAAGTCTAACAGAAAGACTCAACCTTTAAAATAGAGTGGTTAGCACAGGTTATAGCATGAAACACGAAATAGGCTTTGTCCGACGGGAGGAGGCTTAACAACGCCTACAGACAATGAGTTAGATGAAATCATTGCTACTCCTCCTTGTTGTACCTGGCTCCCAACAAAAGACCAACTTAATATGCTAATGAAAAAGTCTCAAACTCGATAAGCACACAAAGGTAGCACAGAAATGCCTGGCTAGGCACTAACCATCAACAATAGCCGAAACATATGAAAAGCCTAACTACACCACAGCGCTAGCTAGCAAGCATCTAAACTAAAGTGACCTAGTCACATACAACTAAAGCGTGTAAGAATATGTGAGTAAAGGCTAGCATACATTTTTGATAAAGACCCCAACCTCGACTCCATTCTAAGGGTTCAAGAATTCTAAAAGATGCCACTAAATGCAAGTTTTACGCAAGTAAAAGCTTTAAAAGATTGACCTTACATATGGTCTAAGCAAAAATATAATAATATTAAAATATTAAAATAAGTTTCAAAATATAATGCATAAGTGTAACAAAAATAGATATTTTATTCTTTTATCATAAGTCCTAAGGAAAGAAAAACCTAAGTGATACCCATTAGACATCATGGAACACTAGCATAAATATACACGCATTGATCATGATGCAATCACTCATATTGCTCGCTGAGACATCTTCACTAGAAACACTCTTTACAGCATAGCAATCAACAACACATCTAAGTGGTAGATCTGCCATCAAGGCTTTAGGATAAAGTACATGCAAGCTTGCAAAGTGATAATACGAAGATGCATCACTCATATGACACATGCAGACTGGGTGCATCAGATACAAAACACCTCAAAAAGGAATTATACCTCGCTCAAGAGGCAACCCAGATGCTCATTCAAATGGCAAACATATGCTACACTAATGCAAAATAATATATAAAAATGGTATGAGGTTTGATCACTTCAGGTATAGGACACCTCGAAGAGGAATAACACCTTGCCAGAGAAACGATCCAGCCAACTCGTGCATGTGGCAAGCACAATGATGAAAGAATGTTCATAAAGTATGCTCATGACAAAACAAAATGATACTGTGAATGTCAGTTAGTTTGACTCAAGCATGAGATAGGTTCAATGGCTAGAGAGCATGACCCATGTTAGTTGAGAATCATTTAGATAGCATGACCCAGGCTAAGTGACACAATGTGACAATTCTACAACACTCATATAGATGATGCTATAAGAAATGAGGTTGCATGACTCTCGTTAGGGAGAGTCATACGCCGGGTAGGCTTGATATGCATATCACCCCCTCATTGGACATGTAAATGTTCTACATGAACATTAGAAACATAAGCTCATGTGAAAATCTCAAGCATACAAGATATGACATACATGATGCCATAGAAAAGGATCACATACAACAACATACAAATGAAAATGTGAGCATGCATATCACAATACACAATGACATGTGAAGATGCCAGGAAGTGAGTGTACAAAATATTGTATCTGAGTGTGGCACAAATATCCAATATGATCTTTTGGGAGAATACACTCATAGAAATCAAATGATATCTGAGTGTGGCACAAATATCCTATCAACTGGACCAAATTAGGGATTTTAATCTATCACCTTAAAATCTCCAATTATGCATCCAATAAAATATATTTCCTTATTTATTTGAACCCATTCCCATGGATGACATACTCTCCAATGAAATCAAATGTGATTCTCCCTATGTTATAAAAATCATATCCATTTTCAGAACATATGTTCTCTCAACAAGTTTTAATATTTCAATTGGCCAGATTGAAATATAAATGAAGATCGGGGTTCAAATCATCATAAATTATTAACATTTAAAACCGTAGAAAACAATATCAGTTTTTCACAAAACCATTTCTCAACATAGGGAGAAGGATGAAGAAGATTACTCAGAATTCATGAGAAGAATACGATAAAACACGGATTTCAAATATAAAAAAAAATTTACAAAACAAAATAAATAAAAGACACAATTATCTCACAATCCTTCCCAAGTAAATTCCTAGAAGTTCTCTCCAAGTCTTTCTCTCTCTACAATCCCACTTAATTCTCTCTTATAGGTGTAATGAAGAAATCTCCCACATTCTCTCTCCTCTTACAGCCCTAGAAGAAAATCTCCTCATCTCTCCTCTTGCCTCTCATACCAACTTTCTCTCTCTACCTTTCTCGTCCTCTTCTCTCCTTTATGAAGTCTTCTGTTTATTTTGGCCTACCTCTTTTTACAAAGAATTCAAAATTCTCCTCCAAAATTCAACTCTTTTAAATTCAAAAGATGTGTTATTTGATCCAAGAGACATATCCCTTCATAAAAGAACCTTCCAAAGTGTCTAGATGCATTGAATTACTTCAATAGGTGTGTAGAACAAGTGTCCCTTTAAAAATTTGCGCAGAAGTCATCTTTGGCGCATCATGCACCGATCTAGTGCATCATGCGCCAGTTCTCTGTCAAACGGCGCATCAAAATCCCAAAATTCACTGTTTTGGTTCCAAATTTCGTTCATTTTTTCATTTTTGCTTCAAATGCCTAAAAATGATATACCTGCAACAAAAACATGATAATACCCTTCTTTAAAGTGCAATATAACAAAAAATAAGCATAAAATATGTGCTTAAAACATTATATTATTTTGGTGTATCAACAATCAATTCCTTGTAGGAAAAAAATGATGTGACCCCAAGTCAAAAGGTCCATTCTCAAATCATAGTGAGTTTTCGTCTCGATGACTCATGGTAAGTCATTAGGCTCAGTAGAAGCCAAGGACCCTCATAGCTAGAGAGAGTCGAAAGATTCACATTCTCGAGTTCTTTTCATAAACTGATCACGGAAAATTAGAAAATTAAATGTATACACAAACATGACTATACACCTTAATATTGGCTTTCTATGCATGTTATAATAGCAAAAACTAATACGCTGAATTGAACCTACCTACTAAAGCTAAAGAACTGAGCCCACCTAACGAAGTGGCGGAACTGAGTCCATCTACTGAAGTAGCTGAGTTTCATCTCTTCCATGGAGACAACCTAGCCCACTTTGGGATGAACAACACTAATAATATATTTTAAAAACTATTACATATATAAACAAAAAAAATACTTAAATTTAAGAAAAAATAAAGAGAGATAATTATATTAAAATAATTATAATTATGAAATACGGGCATTCACATAAATTAAACATAATTCTTATGAATTACATGTCTAACAACCTAAACATCTATATTTATTTCATATCACCCAAATCTTTAACATCCTATAAAAATATCATCATTATAATCTTTTTAAAATCCAAATACACATTTTTATGTATAAATATATCACACAAATATGTTATAAGTGTACATATCATATTTTGTATTAGAAATGTCCATGCATGAGAATTGCCACGTGTAAAAATGATCAACCAAAGCTTAAAATTTTTTGATATGAGCTCGTGCCGACTTAAACGCCATTGAGTACTGCGTAGGGCTAATAATTCGATGATTGAATAAATTTAAAAGACACTTGCCAGCTAATTTATTCATTTAATTTCAAGGATATAATTATTTATTATTTAACAAATATGTCATTTATAATTGGATAAAATATAATTTTAATGATTATATTTCGCTTTTTCATTCATTTATTGTATAGAGTTTCTTTTATTTTATACACTTACAAAATAATTTATGTATTTCCAAGTTAATTAATAGGATAAAAATATTTAAAATAGCTAAATTGATAGAAAATTTATCTTTCATTAAAATATGATGAAAAAAATATGATAAACATTAATAGTTCTATAAATAAAATTTTATTTATTTATTTTCTTAATTAGCATCTGATAATGAGAATAGTAAATAAATAATTAGATGGAAAGATTGTAATTCTAATTTCTTTTTTTTATTAAATATTAGAACTAGAACTATGTGAGTTCTTATTGATATTAATAAATAATCCATAATACATTTATTATTAGCAATAATATTAATTATCTTAATTTTTTTTTATCCTATTAATATCTAGTTAGGTTGCATTAAAGTTTGATTATGAATTGATAAAAGAATTATATTTACATAAGACTTTGCAATATTTAGTATGTTTTGGATTAGTATGCTTTGAATATGAGGCTTATGGCTGGATAGATTGTAAGAAGAACTCTACCAACTCTCCTTTCCTCTTGCACTACATATCACAACACTTAACATAAGAAAATATATATTATTAAGTTAGTCATGAGTGTCAGCAATAGTCATGTATTTATTAATTTTTTTCTCATCTTAGCTTTCTAATTTCTTTTTTAAATTTTGAGTTTAGTTGAACAATATAATAGTTTTCTAAGATCATTAGTTAAGAAGTTATTTAAAAATATGCATCATTTTTCCGACATAATTTTAAACATCAAGAAAATAGAGCTGAGAGAGAGGGGTGGAGAGATGCATCCGTTCATTTTAGCTAGTTGACCCAAAGTTTGTAAACTTAGATGAATTTGTTGTTTTTTTTTTACTAGCTCTGACATGTCTTTTGGTGACGAGCCAGACACCCAAGGCAAAGGAGAGTTTTCCAATCAGCTTCTCGGTAGTTAGAGATTTCTTCCAGAAAATATATTTATAAAGCTAATGTAAAAGAAATCTTTTATATATATATATAAAAGACTTGTGTTTATTTTTCAGTAAGAGATGAATGAAGTTTTTCGGTCGTTTTTCCAAACTTTTGCTTCTTTCTATTATTTTACTCTTACCTCCTTATTTCCTTCTGATAACTGTTTGTTGATAAGAGTTTTTGTTGGTTGATGACTTAGACGTTGGGAAAGATCGTCTATTGTTTATTAATTGGTCACAACTTTACACAAGTTTTACGTGACTGTCTCATTTTGCTTTGGTCATATTTGTCACCTTGGTCAGTCCACACCTCTTTCCAGGACATAGGAGCATCTTGTCCCAGGCTTCACAGGGGTAACTGCTGAGACTCGCTACTGGGTTAATTTACGTCTTACCCTTCGTGGATCTTGTTACTACAGGGCAAGGAACTATCTTTAGAGCTTTATTCATGTAGAGCTTTGAGATTGGCTTTTTGATGCTTAGCATTGTGGGAAGAAATTGTTGTTAAGATGCCGATCAGACATTCATATCATTGTTATTGATCGCATTTTTATTTTTAACCAATCGAACATCTATGACATCACTATCAGTTTATTTTATGATATTGTCATATGACCTTTAAACTTTTCCATGTCTCAATTTCTTGGTCAAATCATTGCCTAAGTTGAGTCTCACCTTTTGTCAAGACTTAGGTAGATCTTATAGCTGCCTTCGCGGGGGGTAATTGCCAAGACTTGCCACTGGGATGATTTGTGTCTTACCCTTTGCTGAACTTGTCAGTATTGTGAAGGGAACTACCTCTATAGCTTCACCAAATCAAGTTTGAAGATCAAGATTTTTGATGAGAGAATATTATGGGCTATTCTATCGAACCTTTTTGTGGTTAGGTCGACATTGCTTCTTGGATTCAAGTGTCAATTGGACCTGGGAAAATATTAGAGAAATTTATCATAGCTTTAGATAAGTTTTGATTTAATACTCTCCTTATCCCCAGGTAATATGTTAGCGAACCGGAATTGACCGAGCATCGCGCAAGTACATTCATTCGACTCATTTCAATAGGAGCCAACCATCCATTTTGTGGTACTCACTTCTTAGCCAAAGCCTTTCAAATGATGATGAAAATGATATTTTTGGCTCTAGATATGTTATTGCATAAACTCCTTAGTGTGACCCTTGCTAGTAGTGTCTCTGAGATGCACTCTTGTTGGTATTGCTTCCCTTTTTATTTGTAATTTACTCCATGCTCACCACACCTTTTAGGATGTTGGATCTAGATTTTTCCTGTGAGACATACCCAAGGATTAAAGTGATAGAAACCTTGAAGGAGAAGTAAAGAGAGAGACAAAAAGGGAGAAAAAAAAACACGCATAGACTTGCATAGTAGTGGTGAATTAGGGTATTTTCAAGCTCTATGACCCATTTTAAATATTATAACTTGGGGGGTACATAAAAGAATGGGTGAAAGATCTCCTTAAAGAAGTGGGTCTAGAGAGAGAAGAGCCTAAGAGGCCCTAGAGATGCAAAAAAAGCCGAAGGCCAAACATCCACAAATACATGCTATGTACCCCCTATTTATAATAGATAGAAGTCAAATGTAGAAATTTACATGTCTACCCCTTCTTTAATGGAGTCGTTACAGGACAATATTGTCATTTGTCATTCATTTTCATATCTATAACTAATTCTGACACCTTTTTGTATGGCCTGAATCTTTTATTCGAAAGGTTTGCGGGTCGTTTAAGCAAGCTGGAGTCATTGTATATTTTGCCTTGGTGCTAGTCAGCCTTCGCTCTGAAAAGCCAGTTCATTTTGAGAGTGGTAACTAGCCGACCTTAGTGTGGTTGGCCGACTTGCTTGATTATAGATCTTTGGTGATTTATGGAGATCTTTGGTGGAGTTACTGAGAGAACCTCACATTATTATTTGTAAGATTTTTGGGGGTTTTAAACCTTTGTTCAGTTGTTGGCATGAATTTCTGTTCCTAGTAGCTATGGGTGGCACTTTGTTAGTCGAACTATCCTTCAGTTGATCATCAGTCCTACGGTTGGTCGCCAACTCTTCGGTTGACTAGCGGCCAATTGGCTGACAATTCTTCAGCCTGTTAGTTTCATGAGTGCTTATAACTTTTTGTCAGAGTGATGATCTTTGTTTTACATCTTCTAATATGAACGATTAGATTATCTTATGATTAAACATGTCATTTTTGGGTGTACATATTATGTTCCCTAATTTTTTGCTCATTGATAGCGACAACTGCTATAAGAACAAAGAAATATTAATGTAATTAATTAAACCTTAATTGTCATAATTTAATGCAATGATTGTAATTTCTGAATTTTCATGCCCATGTCCCTTATATATAGGGCATAGTGGAATGTTCTCATTATTTTGAGTTTGTCCCCCATTACATTCGCTTGACTTCTGTGCTTTCCTTATGGGGAAAAGATATGATTCAACATTTAAACACATTGACTGGGCTAAGTTGTTTATTGCCATTGGGGTGAGGAAGCAAGACTGGCTAGAAGGCAAGCCCAAGAATAAGTGAGAGAAGAAAGTGGCTAATAAGACAAAGGCCTCTAAGAGAGTGCATGTGGAGGAGTCGTCAGACTCAATCCGGGAGACTTCGGAGAACGTTAAACCCAAATATGGAAAGGAGCTGGGTGGTTCGACAACTAGTCCAACAACAAAAGATCATTTTAAGATTTTCAACCTAGAGACTGTGAGAATTCCCTCATTGACTTGTGTACTAAAGGTTGGTGGTAGTGATTAGCCAGTCATCGAGAAGGGACCAATTTATGACTTATCGTCATTCAATGTAAGCAGAGCTATCTATTATGAGGTGAATCAGATCCCAAGTATGTGTTTTTATTTAAATTTTTTTACTTAAGATTACTCATCAATTTTTGTTTCTTGTAGAAGATGATGCTTAGATTGAGGGTTTGTCGATTGTTTGTGATAGACAAAAATTGATTGTTGTGGTAGCTCTCGTGCCCTAAGCATTGGTCAACAGTGAGGTGAATGTGAAGAACCCCACAATCGATTTTGTGGAGATCTAGGAGGAAATGGTTGAGGGATTTTTTTAGTAGGAGGGGTCAGATTGATACATACAATTTTGGGAAGTCAGCGGGTTCTAATTTCTAGGCTTGGAAAATAAGATCAAGGACTAGAAATAAAAGTTTTTCATTGCCTTGTCTTATAAGATTCAGAGCATTAGGAATGAATCGATTGTTGATGCCTTTAAAAGGAAGAAGGGTACAGACTACTCTCGAGTCGAGGGGGTTGATATTGATGGATAATTGCTCTCAATTCCCCAGTACACCAATCCCGTTATTGTGAATAAGGTTTTGTTCTTTTGACTTTTTTGTCAAATGATAGTAGATTTATGGGCTTCTTATAATGTTGAAGAGATCTGAGAGAGAGAGAGAGAGAGAGAGAAGTTGTTGCCAGTATTGCTTGGAATAAGGACAAAGTTGAGGCCACGGTGAAAGGAGTTCCTGAGCAGGAAGTTGCGACAACAAAAGAAAGGTTGGCTAAGGTCTGCAGTGAAATAGTCATCTTAGTAGGTGAGGACTTTTTTTCTCTATTTTTACAAATACAATAGTGATCCAAAAAATTCTAACTAGTGAACTAACCATCATTGCAAAAAGATTTTTGACTCATGCTAACTTTGATGCGTATCTTCTAGATTCAGCTCCTTCAGGAATGAATCAACAAGAGTGGGTGAGCAAAATTTTGGGGAGCCATTCAGTTGTCTAGAAGAGAGTGTTGTAGAGAAAGATTCTTCTAAGGAAGGGGTGAGAGCTTAGTCAACTTCACATTTTCTGAGGAAGGCTTGGATCTACTGCTCTGTAGGTCTGCAAATCGGTTGAGCAAGCTTGAGTCGATCATCTATTTGCCTAGGTGCTAGTCTTCATGCGCTCTGGGATGTCAACTGGCTTTGAGTGGTAACTGGTCGGCCTTAGTGTAGTCGGTTGGCTTGTTTTATTATAGAACCTTGATGATTTATGAGTATCTTTGGGGAGTTATCGAGAGACCCTCACGTTGTTAGTTGTGAGATTGTTTGGGGTAGTAGACCTTTGTTCAATTGCTTGCGCAAATGTCTGTTCTCGTTGGTCTGGGTGGCGCTTTGGTTGTCACATTGTCTTTCAGTTGCTCATCAGTCCTACGCTAGGTTGCCATCCCTTCAGTGGGCTAGCTGTCGGTCGATTGACAGTTTTTCAGTCGGTCGGCTTCATGAGTGCTCGAGGCTTTTCGTCAGAGTGATGATCATTTAAAATTCTTTTAATCTGAACCGTTATATTATCTCAAGATTTGTGCACACTATTTTTTAGTATACATTATTATTATTATCATTATTGCCGTTGTCGTCGTTGTTGATGTTGTCAAAATGTTGTCTGAATATTAAACAAATATTGATAAATACATGTGTAGTTTATGCAAATTTAAATTGTGAATTCAGATTAAAAACTAAGAAATACAATAAAATCAAAAATATACAATCTATCTCTTTCACTATCCATTTTTATATGTCAATAGTTTGTAATTAAGCGTGTTTATATATTAATGAAGTTGCGTAGACATAGAGTTTGATGTTAAAGCTCTCTTCTAAGCTTATTTATGTATTCACGCATTTTTAGAATCAAGAGTGCTAAAATAGAAATTTATTGCAGCCTATATTTGAATTCACTATTTTGATATACATTTTGAGGTCTTTAACAAGCATGCTTGCCTGCACGCATGTAAAATTATTTTTTGAATAATAAAATGAGGGGTTTGGTCAAATTTATCAAGAATAGAAGTTACATAATCATAATTAGGGCTGTCAAAACGGCTCGTTGTTCGCGAACAGTTCGTGTTCGGCTCGTTAAGAAGTCCGTGTTCGGTTCATTTGCCGAATTACGTGCCGAACACAAACAAAGATTTGTTCATTCGTGTTCGGCTCGAAGTAATTAAATTATGCATATGAACAGATATCTATAATCATTTAAAGTTATTTATTAACGAAATATAATAAAAATATATTAACTTATATTTAAATGATGTTTGAATATAAATAATATGATTTAAATCTCGCCCATACCCTTAACAGCTTATAATAAGATTTAAGTCTCGCCCCAACCATTAACAACTTACGACTGTGCGACTAAATTTATCAAAACGATTCTTTGTTCGTGAACAACTCGAACGAGTTGAACACGAACACGTTTTTTTGTTCGAAATATTAACGAGTCCAACACGAGCTGAGCCTGCGCTCGCTCGCATTCGGCTCGTGTACACCCCTAGTAAATTAATGGGCATTGCTACATTTTATCTTAGAATATATTGTCCCCAAATGAAAATGAAGGTGTCTTTAATACATATTTACAACTAAAAAACATATTTACAAAAAAAAAAAAAAAGTTTGAAGGAATTTTACATATTATACACAATGAATCAATTCAACTCTACAAACAAATTTTAATGACAAATATAGTCCTAGCAATCTAGGTAGTTTTGAATTGGAATCAAATTCAATGGTTTTCTACCATACCATTCCTAACACAAAGAAATGATGGATGACTTGGTCTATTAGATCTCTCATGCAAAGTACTGCTCAAGACTTTTGGCACCCATGCAAAATCACACTTGGTAATTTTATAAATTGGCTTGAATGTTGATATATGTTGAAACAAGCAAAAAGTAGAGTTCTCATATGATGGATATATAGAGAGAAATAATAATAAAAAAGACAAAACATTCATGTAATTTACATAATCCATCAAACATAATTTTCATCTATTAACAAGAATGAAACTCAATTCCTCAGTAAAATTAGTGAACAATAGCTAATTTTAACTCAATATCCTCTCGATTTTAAATTGTTTCTCGTTCAATTTCTTCCAAATTCTTAAAGACAAGTAGATCTGTACATCACTAATGCATTTACATCACTGCACAACATGCATGGCATTGATCATTACAAATGTATGTATGTATGTGTATGCGTATGTATGTGTTTGGGTATGTATGCATGCATATGTGTATATATTAGAAAGAGGGAGAGAAAGAGACAAAGGGAGAGGGAGAGGCAGAGGGAGAGACATGGTCTTCATCTCGGAATACAACATTAGATATTCTAATTTGCTAAGATTATAAAAAGTTGACTTTCGAGATTATAACATCTTAAAATTTGTTTGGAGGTTCATTCAATCGAGTAGAACTTATAGTGAGAGGGACAAAAGTTTAGGATAATATTCAGCTTAATGTCATGGAAAGTATTAAGTTTAACAGTTATTATTAGGAAGTGTATATATATAGGAAGACTGATATTAGAAAAATTAATTAGAGGAGATCTAATTACATAACATTGTTTATATTTGAAATATTCCTAATTTTTATTTCTTAATTCTCTCATTTATAGAAGGGATTATGACTGATTTTTATGAGTGGAGCAATAAT
This sequence comes from Phalaenopsis equestris, assembly GCF_001263595.1. NCBI lineage: Eukaryota > Viridiplantae > Streptophyta > Magnoliopsida > Asparagales > Orchidaceae > Phalaenopsis > Phalaenopsis equestris. Next base: position 5,172,025 of record NW_018164549.1, on the reverse strand, counting down.
CCTATGTTGGTCATTTTTTTTCTCTCTCCACATGTTGATAGTGAAATACCACTCCCGTGGACGTAGGCAAATTTGCATTGAACCACTTAAATCACATTGTGTTTTATTGTTTGCTTGTAGTAAGATTTAGTTTTTTGCATTATTTTGCAAAATAATTATGTATCAAAGTTGGATTGGCCTGATTCTGGTAATAAGAAACTACGATTCTTGTGAAGTAGTTAACACAAGACGAAAAAATCGAAGCAAGTTACGTTACGGGATTGTTGGCATCAATTTTTGATGTCACACATATAGGGTGTCCATTTGACTAACTCGGGACAACTCACGGCTCATTCATAGTATCCTAAAGCTCAAGACACCCATATGAGACCTCTGGTACGTGTTTGGGGCACAAAACCAAGGTCTACGCTGATTTGACCCCACCCGGGAAAACTCATAGTTGGGCGGACTCACCAAGAAATTCGACATGTTTGATGTTTATTCTGGTGTTTAGAGTTCCTTCTGTATCCATTCAAAGCCTCTCAAGGGTCAAGAGAAGTCACAGAGCCTTCCTACGCGTGCTACGAGAAAATTAGGATTTTGAACGCCTTACCCGGGCCTTAGTTTAAAGCGCCTGTTACCGACAGATTCTCTGAACAATGGATGAGAAAAATACTAATTGTTGAAGTTAGAGGATCATAATTTAGTTGTATGTGGTCTGTCATAGCTTTCACATCGAGAAAATCCTTCATCAAATCCTCTCAAAGAAAAAACAAAGTTTTCGAGGCTAGACCGACGCCTAGAAGCCAGCCCTGAGCGCCTAAAGATGCAAAATAGCCACATGGAGCCTCCAAACCTAGCGAATGGAAAGGTGGCACTTACTCGGCCCAAAAAAAACATCTTAAAATAGCCATTTTCCCAAGAGGCGGGAAAGTAGGCGCTACCCCTATGACACCTAAGCGCTAGAGCCCTGAAGCCAGACTGGGTGCTGAGGCGTCAGTTCATTTCCACGATCCAATTTTTCATGCATTTTGACGTCGATTTGACCCTGGTTCACCCCCCAATGAGCCAAAATGGTGGGCATTGGGGAATTTTCTTAGGAGAAGGAAAAAGTTAGACATCATGCCTTGTTTGGAAGCATCCATGAGCCTTCATTAACCCATTTTTGGCTTAAACAAGGGGCGTTTTTGGGAGTTGGCTTGGATGGATAATTTTATCCTTAACCCAGCCTACATTTTTTGATCTCCACACATTTCTTCAGATTTTTGGGCCGTTGGTGAGTGCTTAAGAGGGTAAGAGAGAGCTTCATTATCTTCCTCAAGAAGCTTAGAGTTTTCTTGGAGTTTAGAGCTTGGAGAAAGAAAAAAAAGAGGACTCTTCACCTTCCTCAAAGAGAATCTCAAGGGAGATTTTCATCTTCCAACTTCTTCTTATTCACATTTCCTCTTTTTATCTGACATTGTCTTCCTTCTCCAGCAAACTTTCTATAGAACACGCCTAGGAGAGCTTCATCCTAGCTTGGAGGAAGAAGGATTTCGACTAGCTCGCAGTCTCTCTGACAATGTGAGTGTCATTCTACATTGGAGAATGATGACCTGACCCACAACTACGCAGTTAAGTAGTTTCCTAACTGAAAACTTGATCTGATTTCTTTAGGCGGCTAGTGTGCAAAATATATATGTTATAGAATTTGTAATTGATTTATATTTCAAACACTAGGGGTTCTACACAAGTATATGTATCATTTAAGGTAATATAGGGCTTTCTTTAAAACCTCAGTATCGATCTCATAGAGAAGTGAGGTAAGAAATTTCTTAGGATAATAACTAGTCTACTACTATCAGGCCTTAGTTTGAAATTTTTGAAAAGTTTAATTTTCCTAAATTCACTAATTTAATTTAAAATTTAAATTAATTAAATTAAATAAAAACATAATCTAAGGAGACTTGTTAAATTTTAGAATGTTCTTATATAATCAAAATCCCTTTCCCCTTGAAAAGAGATCATAATTAGTGTAGAAATCAAATGTTTAAAGGATAAAATGTAGTTTTTTGCCAAATAGGAGCAAGCACATTCTTTACATTCTTTACCCTTTTCCAAGTGTATAAAGACCTTTGGCTAACATAGAGTCGATTCCTTAAAACAACTAGATTGTCAAGGTGGCACTCTAGCATATCACCCTAGAGTCTCCTACTATAATAGCCTTCTAATTGCTCAATCTCAAGTTTAAGGTATGAAGCCCTATATCAAATTGATTAAGAATCTTGTCTGTTACTCTAGAAACATCAATTTATACCCATCAAGACTTATCTCTTTATCTATTTGCACTCCCCCCTGGACTGAGTTTCCTTCCATTCTAAGGGTTAATGTGATATTCACTAGTTGGGTGAAATCATAACAATCTCAGGGCATTATGTTTAACAATGAACTTTAACATTATAAATGGTCAATTTGCAAAGTAAATTAAGAACCGGTGAAAATACCATCATAAATTTTGGATAAAAGAAATCTTCAAACCATTCTAATCTCACACCTGATTAATTCTCATCATAAGAAGAATGAGTAAGGAAACTACTCACTAAGCATGAGAAAACAAAACAAAAAACTTCATTTAAATCAAAGAAAAGTGTTTACAATAATTATAAGATAATGAAGAATACAATACTTAATTTTTTCCCTCTGAAAAAAAAGATGAAAATCCCTTCAACAAAATCTCCTGCTTGGATATCTCTCAAAGTCCCTCACCAATTTCTCCAAAAAAAGGTAGAAATCTACATTTCCTACTGCTATCTATGGCCTCTGGACGTTCTTGGAGATTCCAAGAGTTTCAAATGCAAAAGGTGCCTTTCCAAGTGCCAAAAGGTACCAAAATAGCCCATATCAAAAAGGCTTGCATCAGTGATATGATCACATAATCTATTAACAAGAGAAGTGTCATATTTACTTCCACCTCTACGCTCTTCAGGCTTCATGATCATATTGAAATCACTACCCACAAACCTGTTATCATTGATGTTATTGCCCATATGTATGAGTTGTTGCCAGAGGGAGAGCTTACTTTGCATAGAGCATCCTGCATAGACAAAGGTAGCCCAACCATGATACTCCTCCATGTGATAAGTAAATAGAATGAATTGATCATCATCTTGATTAATATAGATATTGACACTGCGTTTCCAAAAAAAACCATATTTTGTTATTTTTGTTGCAAAAGGAATTGTACTGAGTAAAATTCTATCTTTGTTAATAGTAACTAGAGGCTCGAGAATCGCAAAAAAAAATAAGTTTATGGACCCTGCAAAGGTGTTTAAATCTATTAAGGGAGGAAGGGTCCGCCACTCCCTAAATATTCCAAACCATAACATTAAACATGATGCCTCAAGCCTGCTCTCCTAGAAGATTTAGGAGAGCTGTTAACTTGATCTCCATCAGAGTAATAAGTTCCTTTCTGTATGATATTGCTGGTGTCTAATTGTGAGAGCTCATTCTTCATCTTGATTTTTCTTCTTTGTGATTTTTGAATCATATATATATATATAAATCAATAAACGATTGGTTGGAGAAGGGATCATTAACATGCATCCCTAAATGTGGGTTGGTAGAAGATCTAACAAAGCAAACGTCGCTTTCATTGAAAAGTACGTGCAAAACAATGCAGTCTATTACATTAAGTAACATAATAGTTGTTCAACTTATCCCAGCTAAAATCATTTACATGACTTGACATTATGCTATTGACATGGCACGAAAAAGTAGTCTTTGGTAAATTGTTTTATTGTTCGGTCAAAAATTATGATATTATATGTTCAACCAGTATTCATGCAAGATTAGACACCATGACAATTTTCCTAACTCTTACATCACATGCTAGACTCTAGATTTTTTGTTGAATTGTTAGTCTTAATAAAATACCTTGCATGGAACAACAATGATCTTGTTAGAATTTTAAAAGTTATAAAATAAATGCAATAAATTTATATAAATAAAGTTAACATAATGAGATTGAAATAGTCTGAGAATGAGGCGTGTCGATGACACTATCCTTAGAGTATATCAAGATTTGGGTGAACCAAGTTATAGTTCTCGGTACTATTTATGAGATACGTGTCCTTTTGCATTGATTGTGCTTGCATCACGACTAAGCAACGAAACTTCGGATTGATCACCCGGCTCTAGTTGATAAAGAAAGTATGAGAAAAATACATAATTTTTTATCTCCTTTCAAACTCATATTCTCATCTCTCTTTAATTAAAAGTTAAGAGCAAAATAATAAATATTATTTATGATTTATTGCCTTTAAAAAATATTATTTTAAGTTATAGACCAATTAATTTATTTATATTTAAATTAATTTATGTTATATATTATGTTATTAACATTTTATAAAGTTATAGCGTTAAATTAATGATATAAGGTTATAATGTTATAATGTGATATTGTTATACCATTACTCTCTCTTTTTAATTTAATTTTTATTTTATTTTCTCCCAAAAAAATAATTAAAATAATTGGAGGCGAATAAAATAAGTGAACAATTTGAACATTCACTTAATATAACCAAAGACTAAGAATAACAAATACAATAATAACTCATATTTTGAAATATGTATATAAACTATTGTATCATTTGGTACATACATGAAATGAAACAAACAATGCGTTCTATTCAAGGGTGCATTTTAAAAGTCATGTGTATTCATCTTTATTCCTACGTGATTTAAGGTCTCAATAAGAACCCATGTCATAGTCTATTCTTGTAACACTTAAATAGGTGAGATCTCTAATTGTTGAATCTAAAACTTTCCCGGAAACACACCCAATGAATAGAGCATTATAGAAACGAGAGAGAGAGAGAGAGAGAGAGAGAGAGAGAGAGAGAGAGAGAGAGAGAGAGAGGAGTAATGAACAGTAGAAATACATAATCTTTATTTGATAAATAATGCCTTATTTATAGCCATAGGGGTACAGATGTGAGAATACATTTATGCCTTCATTTTATTAGGATAGTTAGAGCTATTTTAGTATTTTTCACGTATGAGATTAATATGCTCATTGGTGGGTCCTTTCGAGTGGGAGGAGACTACCGATCATTTTGTTCTTCGTGCAGTCTGATCAACTTAGGCTAATGATGCTGGGGTTTCAGAGACATAAGAAGTCGAAGGTAGTGGTAGCCGATCGATCCGGATCCCTCGGACGGATTTCTTTGACTTGGTCCGAGTGGATAATGATTTGTTGATCGATTCCTTCGCCTATTACTATTGTTTCTCCATCGAACCATCAAATTCTCTAAAGATTTGTGCTGACACATTTTTGGCATACATTACGATACACTACAATTGTAATATCTCATAAAATTTTATCTTCAATTTCATTAAGATCTATAATTATAATTATATATATATGGTTAAAAGGAATGACCGAAGGCTATTAGACGAGACCCGACCATCCCTAGGTGTGCTAAATATTCGATTTCAATATAGAAGCCTTCGCAAGCCCTTTCATTAATGGATCTGCAATATTTTTCTTAGAGTAAATAAAATGGTAAGTGGCAACACTTCATTGATATAATTTATATAATAATTTTATATTCTCAAATAGCATTTTTTTTATCATTATATTTTGCACTTTTTTATTTTTGTTATAGCTAATTGATTATTATAATTTATTAAAATAATAAACCTAAGTTTGTCAATATAATTAAGTAAATAAAGTTAATAAGCCTTTAAGCCACTCCACATCAAAAATAGCAAGATTAAGTGCTATAAATTATATTTTTATAGTAGATCTTAACATTGATATTTATTTAGTAGATTTTGCTGATAGTGCACCACCACAATATGTGAAAACATAACCACCAGTAAGTTTTGCATCATCATTGTCAGCAATCCAATTAGGATCACAACACCCTTCTAGCATTATAGAAAAAATCACTTGACTGTAATACTTTAATGTGTCTGTTAAACATTTAAACATCATTTCTATTACGTTACAAATGAGTTTTGAATGGGTTACTTGTACATCTACATAATTTTTCTATAACATGAGTAATATCAAGTCGAGAGTAGTTTGCTTGGTTGATAAGATAACCTAGTATTTGAGTGTATTTTAATTATGATACATTGTCACCCTAATTTTTAGTAAGATATAAGTTACACTACAAGAATTTATTACTTTTCTTTTTTTTCTGACGGCCACAATCCATTGGTTATGATAAAGAGAACCTTCGCTTTGAATGTTATCGATGGTTTTGGCTTGTAGGTATAACGCTCGTCGGTAATTCAAAAAACTGACTGATATTTCGACAGTATTAATTTACCGACAGTTATCCGACAACTTAATGTCGTAGCTTTTTTCAAGAAAAATTGAATCAATGGTGATCGTCGGTTCGTCGGTTTGTATCACCAACGGTTTTTGTCCGCCTGTACTAGTGGAATATACGTCGAAAAGTGTCACACCCATCGATTTTTTTAAGCTGACAAAACTGTTGGTTTTACGTTGTTTATGTGCCATTTTTTATAACTAATGTGTTAAGTTTCGGAAAATTGTTGAACCCATCCGTTTTTTACATAAGTAAAAGTCATCGGTTAAGCGTCAATTTTTATAACCGAAGGGTTAGTTGTCGGAAATGTGTCGCACCCGTCAGTTTTCTGATGTAGGTAAAAACCGTCAATTAAGCCTTATTTATATGTCATTTTTTATAACTGACGAGCTAACAATAAAAAAAAGTTTTGCACCCATTGTTTTTGTGTGACACAACTTTAACATCAGTTATGTGTCTATTAGGCGCCGGTAAAAATGTCCATTGACTAGCCGTCGGTTTTGTCTACGGATAAATTCGAAACCGTCGCATAACTGACGAAAAGCCTTCAGAAATCTGTATCATTAGAAAAAAAACAATTTTTTTTCTTTCGTATTTACATTACAACACCTACTATCACAACATTTATATACAATTCTGAGCATTTAATGAAATAACATAGCTATCCACAGTAATTTATACAATCAAATAATAAAATAAATAAAATATAATTACTCTAAAATATGTTTATCACTGTTCACAAAAACGATTTATGTCAAACTTTACATAAACATGAGGAAAAAATGAAAAAAAAACCCCTCATAATCATCCTCTTCCTCATCTTTCTCCGCCACTTCCTGCTCCTCCAACGTCATCGCTGTCTTGCCATGCTCCCTCATCCGCTGCCGAAAGGAAACCAACTTAGCCTTTAGCTTGGTCTCCATGTTGACCTCCAACTCTAACCTCATCTAAAAGAAGTGGGCCCCATCTCGGAAGTGAATGCTGCAACACGCCTGGAGATCTCCCATCTTGTGTGGTGGAGGTAAAAATTGAGGATGCACTGGTGAAGGAGTGAGCGTTTTATGCAAACCTCTGCGACCTAAGCCCGTAGACACACCTTCTTACCTCTAGCAGCCTCCCTCGACAGATCGTACTTGAAAGGATCACGCTCGCGGAATGTAATACCTTACGACACCTCGGATCGACTCTCCTTTAGCTGCTGGAATCTCTCCTACAAACAAAAATAGTTATATTTAGTTAGAGCTAACATGTATTAACATTCAAACTAGTTACTAGTTTAGCTTGTTAATTACCTTGGTCGCACGGGATCTGTCGTTGATCCAGACTAGTTAGACCGCCTCCCGCGGTGTAATGTTTTTTTCCAATCTCCACATTTTGCCCATAAAAGGAAATATTTAGAATGCATCTTTGAATTATAGAAAACCTTATAAAATAAAAGAAATCTTACCATCCTTTGCTTGTATTCCATATGTGTGAGCGCCTCACGATTGTGCTTAGAGAGCCCCATGCCTCCACAATCTGACTGCGTGTTCAACTTTACCTGCTCCCTCTTCTTCTGGTAGTATCGAAAATCTCAAGCCCTAAACAGTAAGGCAAAAACAACCTCTCCTAGCCATAGAAGATGTTGCGTGCTCTAGGCGCCACGAGAATTATTTCTATAAATATTACAGGGATTATGTTATATCGATAAAAAAAATAATTTATGTTATTTGTGTATGATACTTACCACAAACTCCTAAAATCAAAGAGCTCGAATGGCTATCGGAATGTCCTACGATAATAATAATGAGTCGTACTTGCTCTGCATGATATCCAAAATGACATGAATAGTCTGGGTCGAGGGGTAAACCCTTAAAACCACATATTTTTTAGTTTTATATTCAATTGAAAAAGAAAGATTACCGACAATATCCTTAAAAAAAACTTGTGTTGCTGGCAGGCTCAAGGTGCTAGCTCCTATCCATTGACTTCTGCCCGATAGAGGTAGAGTAGGCCTCTGTGCACTCAACCCCACTCCAATCGAGGTGGAGGTAGGGGTGGTAGTAGGGGCAAGGCATGAGGTAGAGATGGTTGCAACATTAGGGGTGGGTGGGGGGGGT
>NW_018164549.1:5151477-5163570 GCF_001263595.1 Phalaenopsis equestris | reverse complement strand
GGGCGGGGGTGGTGACGAAGGAGGGGGTGGGGGTGAGTGTGATTTTTTTGGGAATCACGATGCAATATAGACTCTTTAGTACTTAAAAAACCAATTTTTCTACAAAATCCTAAAAAAATATTCAAGATAATTAAAATTTAGGATTAAAATATTCAAGAATTTAAAACTTGCACTTTTACTTTCCCGCGTGGCCTTTGAGATGGATTTTAAATGAGCTGCATTGCATGACCATAATCCAAGTCATTTAATAGATCCTCTATAATATTTAAGGACCGCTCTAGATAACTACATTCATATTACATGTCCCAGCATACCTTTTTTATATAGGTGGTTATTTAGTATGTATATGGAGTTAGAAGGCTCTTCAACCTAAGCGAGATGTAAGTTTTTTTGTTGGGAGCATTTTCAGCTTTGTAACTGAAACTCCACTTCTTCTCTTTTCTTGAGGCGTTCTTGCCATTTTGGCTGGTGTAAGTCCCACCTCTTTGAGCTCCAGCTTATAGTCATAGGATATAGTTTTCTTTCTTTGACTTTAGGGCTACTAAGACTTCTGTAGATGATGCAATTCATGAATTGCTGATCGGGAATCTCAAGACGTGTTGGGTCAACTACCTTCACGACCGAATAGGCTTATTGTCCTTGTAGTTGTGTAAGGCGGGTACGTGGTACCCCCCTAGCTACTTCTACCTTCTAGGACGGTTCCACCCTTTCTATTGTTGAGCCCCTTTGAGCCCTGTCGCTCCTTGAATTTGTTGATATCATTTTGACGGCTCGATTATGATGATTTGTCGATTGTTTGGAATACAACGATTTATCCTCTACCCCTATGGCATGGACGTTCTATGACGTGTTGGGTCATCCTCGTCAAGTTCATTTTGGTTATTCCGTGGGCTTCTTATGTCGATGAGTCGCTACCCATTCGGGATGTTAGAGACTCACTCTATGCCCGATGACTTTGTGTCAGCTTTGAAGCACCGAGAATTTCCCAGACATAATAACCTTCTTTTGATGACTTATTACCCTAAGTCTTTAATAATAAAAGTGAAACCCCTTTTATCGAGAATATTATTAGGTATCCCCCAAGATGTAATTAACCAAGTGGGATAGTCTCATTGGGAGTGCTCATGACCCTAGAACATGTTCATGCACCTGACTCTCTGGTTATGGGTAAACTACGTAGACACACTTTTGCAGATGCTGGTCCAAGGTGTCTCCACCCGATCATGTTTGGGAGGACATACTTGACTTATCTTTGCGAGGTTTATTGCATGTAGGCCTCTACATTTTGTTTCTTCTCTTGTTTGTGAGTTTTTCGTATGTCTCTTCTTATTCAGTTCCTCTCCTTTTCGAATCACTGATTCTATTCGGAAGGGAAGCTTATTTGAATAAGAGAAGTATACGACGATCAACAAGCTAATGACTTTTTTTAAAAAAAAAAAAAAGAACAGAAACACGATTCTTACACAAATTTCAAATCTTGAACTTACCCCCCACTATTATCCACTGTGAAAACACCTCCGCTTAAGCAATAACTCAGAATCTCATTTTCCTTATTCGAACGAACCACATCGAAAAAGACTATCATTTCATTCTTGAAAAAAAAAATATCAAAGGAGATTGATATCAAACATGTTCCCATCAATTACAACCAAGTGCACATTGCTTTGATATACACATCTAAAAAATGACGCGACTTCATTCCATACCTCAAATATGTCACATTAAGGCCGACCTAATATAGCACAAACCATCCAAAAAGGAACATCTCCTCTTCATTGATTTTGATTTTTCAAATGAATCCATAGGACTTTACAAGAGTGCCTTTTTAAACAAAGTAGCATCACTTCACACCATTCAATTCCATACCACACAATTCTTATCTATTTATATATCTAAGATCTAAACTTATATATCTACATTTATAAATCTCAAAACTTTAACATCACATCAAAAATATCGTCATTATCAATTTTTTATAACTGAAATACAACTTTTCATACATAGATTTATGACACAAAAATATTATTAGAATAAATATTAAAGTTTTGAATGTTATAAATGTAATTTATACACAAGGATAGTGTGGTATGCATGTAAATTTCCTTTGTCAAATATATTTCCGTAAGGTTAGTCTTGCAATTTACAATATTAGTGGCTTTTTATGCAAAGTGCTAAACACTTTCAACCACCTCACATGGCTTAAATTATCTTTACTCCGTTTACTATTTTGAAATTTGTTTACTCACTCAGATGCATCATTTTCCATTTCTTTGAGTCTTGGGCACTAATTACATGTAAATTAATAATTAATGAACAAGTTTAGTCAAATAAATGTCATAATTTAGGTCTTAATCACGTCACTTTCACCGTAGTTGGTGGAAGGATTAGTTACCTCTAAAAGAATGGTCAATCAATCTATATCTAACTTTGATAATACTACTGATGTGCATTCGATGGGTCTTTTAAGTTATAACAATAAATTATCTTGAAATGTTTGGTTATTAGATTTATTAATTTGACAGAAAATTTAACTTTGATAAAAAAAAAATAAACTTTCACTCGATTATTTTAATCATAGGATTAATGATAGATTTTTTCGTGTTTTTTTAGCTCAATTTTGGCTCTATTGTTGCATTGAAGAAGTGGAAGAAATATTACGTGCAGACAGGAAAGGTGCGAATAATTGCATATTTGGTGGTATTATGATGATATTTATAATATGATAATTACATACAATATCTGCATGTAGTATTTCCTCGAAAAAGTGGGAACAAAAACAATAATTTGGCCATAGATGAATGGTCATGAATCTCATTAATCATATGCTTTTAATGATAATTACATAAAATTTTTAAAAAAGTGAAAGCTAAAAGCATGATTATTGATGAGGATGGCACTTTCTTAAAATAAACCAAATTATCATAGATTGCCCCACTCTAAAGCTATGTTTGAGTTATATATTTTGGTTAAAATGACAATAAAATTTAGACAACTTCTTCTTGAAGAAAAATGGTAAATACTATGCTAATAATTAAGGTTTCATCATCATGGGTAGGAGAGAGAAAACAATTGATGTGCAATTAACATAGTACTTAATTTAATTAATTAAGTTTAATACAAATGATAAAGCAATCTTCTTAAGGATTCATTTAATTATTATATGTATTTGCCCTGATGTGTTGTATAAATTAAAATTGTTGCTACTCTCATAAATACAAAAGAATTGTTTTAAAAACACATTGTCCAAATTATTGAACTTATATTAAAGAAGAAATGCACGTTTTAAATAAACCTTTTATTCTCAAATCAATTTTATAAAACAAAATAGCCTTATAAAATTATATTCTTAATTTCAGGTCTGTTTGGGGGCAGCTGCAGCTTATTGGATAATCTGCTGATAAGCTAGGTGCGGTGGCTATTACAAATTCTTATTTTTTTGAAAAAGTCAGACCGCTGCCAGAAAGATGTCATCGCACCTAGATAGGTGCGGTGTGAAAACGTTGTTTTCAGCGTTTTGAAAATGCATAAGCTGCCAAAACGCAGTTTACCCAAACAGGTCAGGTGCGTTTTCAAAACGTCACCGCACCAAATAAGCTGCCCTAATCGGGATGATATAATAAATTAGAATTGTAAGAAAAATATATTTAATATTTAAAAATTCAATAAAAATTGAACCGTATGATATAATAAATATTAAATTATTTTAGTATGATTTAAATGATGTAATAATGATGGAATAATAATTTTATCATAAATTTAATTTATACTATTTTAACATTATGGTCAAAAGTATGATTAACTATTTCAACATAGAGGTCAATATAATTTGGCCACGATTATTAAGTTGGAGAGAATAAGAGCACCAACTCTCGCCATATAATTACTTAATTAATTGGATGCTAACTACAATTCCATAGCAATTTAAACAGGTGGCAGCAAAATTAGTAACCACATACCGAACTGGTTGAATTGGCAAGAATGCATGAATGATAGTGACATCCATGCTTCAAAATGTATCATTTGATGAAATTAATCAAATAAGTCTAAGGTTGGTGCCCGACACTCCGTTGAAACACATACATTCCAATTAAACACAGTCCACATGTGAAAAATGTTCTAATTTAATTTTGGCAGTCTCAGACTTCGTTTGGGGCAGCTTATCCGTTGCGGCGGCGTTTTGAAAATGTCTCACCTTTTAGAAACTGCGTTTGGGCTACTTATCCAGAAACACAGTTGGTTTTTTATACTAAAGACAGAATGCGGGTCGAACATGTAGTCTGTAGTTATGGATAAGCGGCTTATATGGATAAACACAAGTTGCTCTAAACACTAGGGCTGTCAAAACGGCTCGTTGTTCGCGAATAGCTCGTGTTCGGCTCGTTCGCTAAGTTAACGAGCCAAACACGAACAACACAAATGAATATTTGTTCAATTGTGTTCGGCTCGTTTTGGCTTAAAATACTACTAATCAATTATATATATCTTTGATGAGTAGTATTTTTTAAAAAACTAATTGACTACAAGACTACAAAGATTTGTAATCAATTAAAAGTATTAATGAAGAAAATAGAATAAAAAATATTAAATTAGATTCAAATGATGTTTTAAATCTTACTCAAATCCTTAACATTTTATGACAATGTGATTAGGGTTTGCAAAACGACTCTTTGTTCGTGAACGGCTCGTGTTCGGCTCGCTAACCGAACACGAACACACATTTTGATCTCGAAATATAAACGAGTCGAACACGAACTAAGCCTAGGCTCGCTGGTGTTCAACTTGTTTACACCCCGACTAAACGCACCCTTAAACACTTAGTTTGATCGATTTTTATTTAGACAAGGAAGTGCTTAATGAACATGTTTTAACTTTATTCACCACTTTCAAAACTTAAGCAATTAATATCATTTCAATTTCCCTTTCATTTTATTCTTGAAGCTTTATTTGTCTTGTTAGGTAGGGCTCGGTGAGATCACTCACTAATCATCATTAATTAGTGAGAGATTTTATTTTCAGTTCTAATGGAGCTTTTTACTTGATAGCAAATGTAAGAGAAGTCATATTTACTATTAATGATAAAGAATTGGAATTGAAGAAGGGCTAGGTAGATCTTTAGCCCTTTAGTTGGTGGGGAACAGCATCAAGCTATTTAATCACAAGCATATCAATTAATAGTAGGAACCTTTACATCTATACCACTATATTCTTTTGTATTTACTTATACCTAAACTTAATTTTTTTATACGATATGAAAAATTTGCGTGGTATAAATGTAAGAATAAAGTTTAGGCGTTGCACGTGTGAATTTGTACGAATTGGGTGCTGTGTATGTAAGTGCCCCACCCCCTTAATATTATTTTTTAATTATATATATCACATGATGCTAGCATTACATCAATCAAATTTTTAGGCTGCTTGGGAGTTCTGGGAAAAAAAATAATAATAATAATAATAATAATAATAATTGTTCCGTTTAGAAAAATTTGCAGCGGTAGAGTGATAATTTAACTTCATAATGTAATATGAAAATTCAACATACAAACACGGAAAATTTGAAACGTAACAAGAGAATACACCAGAATTTTTTTACAGTGAAATTGAAAAGGAGAAAAAACGACGGTCCCAGCTCAGTCAAGCTTATCGAGTGTAAATGTATAAATACCGACATACATTATTTTTCCATAAATAGGGGGAGCTGAGTTACAATTTTACACCAAATACATTACTTGTCTATGTATAGCATAAAGAAAACTTAATGAGTCTGGAGAGTCGTTGTATTCTAAGTACGACGATTCAATATGATTTATTCGTAACACTGTATTTGTGATGCGACGTTAGAAAATAGAGTTCATCGACGGCAACGAGCAGACGGTGTCAATGGTAGTTGGCGCGTAGTGTTCGACGATGGTCGATGAGTACGGAGTCTTAAAGTTATTGACGGTTTGTTGGTCCATAGCAACACTAGAATTCAGCTACTCCTCCAAGAAAAGTGTGAGGTCTATTTATAGACCTTAAGGAGATGGTATTTTGGTCATTCGACGAATAAATCCTATATCCACCTCATCAAACGTCTCATATTGATCCGTTGACTAGGAAATTTGAGTCTTAATGACCTCAGAATTAAGCTAGCTTTAACTTTTTTAATTTATGATCTGAAGCCTCCAAGTGTGTTTTAATAGCTTGATCGGGACTTGATTCAACTAGAATTGAACCAATTTTGGTATCATCAAGTTCATCTTGTCGACTCGACTATAAACCTGTTAAAAACAGAGCTTTGGTAGATCTATAGTTTGGATTAGGAGCGTTTCTTATCCAAAAATGCTTCGAAATTCATGTTAAATGAAAAAAAAAAAAAATCTTAATGAGGTCACCAAGGGAATGCATTTTACAAGAAAAATGGAGTTAATTATCATTAAAAGTACATTATAAGGTGCCAAAATGGTTTTAGTGCCTTGGTTTTGATGACTATGCTTATTGGTGCGTGTAGGTATTGCTAGCTTGGAGTAGTTAACATGCATGACTCTTAAGCCTTGGATGCATTCACACTATAGTTTTGCACTCTTATAAATGTTAATGACGTGAGGGTGGTGTAGGCTTGACGTAATTGTCATTAGTTTGGTGGAAGTTTAAATCTATTTATCATCTAAAATTTTGTTAGACATCTTAATGTTTTTAATAATAACACTAAATATTATCACATGTAATTTATACACATTTTTTTAGAAAATACAATATCCTCATCAACAACAACAACAACAAAGCCTTAATCCCACCACGTAGGGTCGGCTACATGAATCCTTCTTCTCCATTGCGTCTTATTTAGTGTCATATTTTCATTTAATTCTAGTAAATTAAGATCATTTTTAATACAATAAGCCCAAGTCTTCCTAGGTCTACCTCTGCCTTTCTTAACACAAGTCGAATCTTAAACATCTACTCTCCTATTCGGATCATCAGATGGTTGACATTTAATGTGACCAAACTATTTAAGACAACTTTCTCTAATTTTGTCCGTCACAGGAGCTACACTAACCCAATCACGAATACAATATCCTCATAAAGTATTATTTTAATATAAGTAAATGTGTGTTTATAAATCCTCTCACAATAAATGTGGTGGATTCCAATAAAGTCAATATTAGCAATAATATTTATCTACTTTCTCTTTTGCAAGCCAATCATAAAGAAGATATTAATCAAATGGGACTAAATTTATGAACAACAACTCTCTCAATATATAATCATTTCTATAGGTGAAAGTTAGAATATTTCATGGAATTTGATTTCCTTTATTTAATGTAAACTTTAAAGCGAGTTCCTTACTTTTGTCGTATTATTTAAATTAAATTTTTAATAATTTAAAAATTTGTCCTCATATAAATTATAAGAAAAAAAACAAGAAAATGATAAAGAATATCTTCAATATGGTGAAATATTTTGAAATAAATTATGAATATTTCTATTATAATTTAGTTGATACATGTATTAATTTTAGCATAGTTGCTCTAAAATTTTATTTATTAAAAAATTAAAATTTCATCAACTAAAATTTTTTATCACTTATAATTAATTTCAGTATAGTGAATTGATTACAATTCTTCATGTTGTACATGCATGATAGGAATAGTTAGATAAGATGAGTTATATTGAGATGACTTTAGATATATTAAAATAAGGAGTTGATTGTTTATGAAATGAGATCAATGAAATGAGTTTGTCAATTGAACAATTTTGTTGATTTATAAGAAGAGAAGTGAGAATCCAATGTGATTGTATGACACATGAACTTCTCTATATAGTTTTAAATTCTATTGTAGCCAATGGAAGGTGAGATAGGGAGATTTAAGTTATAATTAAATCTATATCAAATATAATTAATGATTAAATTAATTATCTTATAAGCTCGAATCTCTTCAATATCGACCTTGCAATTAAAACTTGTAAAGTATGATTCCAAATTTAACTTGGATTTCATTCATCCACACATATATATTTCTTTTATTGTATTTTGGTTCATATATGTTGAATCATTAAATTGGTTATGTAGATGAACAATTATTAATGGTTATTTAAATTATTGCATGACTCGTGTAAGACAATTTTATGGTTAGGCCATCTCCATCAACATATTTGAATCATTTATTTCACCAAAAATGGACAATATATCTGTAAAAGAGAATTGCACGTGATGACAGTGCTTGGATATTTTTTCAGTTTGGTTATTAACAGAGTAAGGGCAAAGAGTGAGTACTTGAGAAAGAGGTCGGTAATGGTCATGATGGTATTAATTTGTTCTCCTCTTGTTGGGATGAAGATTATCCTTTTCAGAAGATGTAGATATTATATCAAATAACTAACAATAGTATTGTAGTGTTGTGAGTTCATTGCTTGGATCATACTAAATAATAATTTTAATATCACAAATGGTGCAATGAGATTTGATAAATATTTTTTGTGATGGTGCAATGAGATTCGATAAGATTTAGAGGCTATTAGATCGATGATTTAAAAATTATATTTAAATTAAATCAGGTGTGCTCAACAAGTTGAAGTTGATACAATTTAATAATTACAGTAAGTTGAAAAATTTAATGCATTATATTATTAATATTCAGAGGCCATTTGAGAAGTAGTTGATGATTGTCTATCTTGATGACATCCTCATATATAAACATATATAATTGGAACATCTACCTTGAACATGTCTAAAAGAATTTCGACTTTCTAAATTGTATAAAATTATCCTCAATCAAAAAACTTCTCTTTGAGAAGTATATTGTACTCAACTTGGGCTTGAAATTAAGAGTTGAAAAGGTAAATATGGATTGGCCATAAGCATAAAGTCTGACAAATATAAATTGTTTTATTGAGCCTGCCAATAAGTAAAGAAGCTTATTTGCAGCTTCTTAGTACTTATCGCACTAACAAATATATTGATAATGGTCAACATAAAATAAAGAATAAAGACATATTTCTTCTTCTAAAAGGGGTGGTAAGCAAGGCTTCTACTTCAGCCTTTCAAAAATTTTAGAAGTTATTCAAGCTAAAGATTATTGCTTCAAAATATGCACTTATTTGATGTAAGAAGGAGAACCTGTGGAATACTCCTTGAAGTCGATACATGGAGTAGAAAATAAATTCCTAATGTGGGATAAAGCATAACTTACATCCATTAATTAACAAAACGATTGGGAGCTTGTCCACCGATAAAATTGAACAAGTTTCATTCTCAATGCCTCTAAATGCAAATAAAATTTCAACTAGTTTAATATATGAAGTGGATGACATGCTTACAATAGTTTTACATAATCAGTTGATAAAAAGATCATATAAACTAAAATGGTGAAAATTATTTTTAAGATTTGGTGAAATTATTAATAGTGATGAAGTTATAATGAACTTAACATTAAAAATATTACAATACTAATTTCTATAAGCTTGATGATGACTTTTGAGAAGTCTTAAACAATGTCAATAAGAGTGATACATTATTTAAGAGAGATTAATTTATATGGAGAATGAACTTTGTGTTTTGAAGAATGGTAATCAAGTGAAATGAATCCAAGTGGCACACACTTAAAAATTGGTTAGGCATTTTGAGGTGAACAAAGCACTATAAAACCTGTAAAAATGTGACTGGTTGAAAATATAATTGGATTTGTCCATGTTCTAGTAATTATGCATACTTTATACCTTAGTCATAAAATAAGAAGTAAGGAATTGTACACCCTATTGCCTATATTGATAAGACCAAGAAAAAACATAAAGATGCACTTCTTAGAGGATTTACATCAATTGATGGTGGTTATAACTACATTATTTATTGTACTGGACTCAATCGTCTTGGGTAGAGACTCTTGCTTTGACAACTCATTTTGGAGTCAAAATAGATGCATTTTTAAAGAATTGCACTATCTTAAATCTATTAATTGATTGTCCAATTGAGGTGGTGAACATGACCATAATGCAACCAATGTATGGATTAAATGCATGACATCCAAAGTCTTGGGATGGATGTTCTTAGCTTTCTTTCAATAAGGCATGCAAGTAGAACTCCATTTGAAACAAGTCAATTGTCTTTAAAATTCATTTTACTTAGTATCTTTGATAAAAGAATGATCTAAATCAAGTTTTGAGATGAAGACCCTAGGAGAGTATAAAAATTTTAGAAAAGATATATAAAGCTACTTTCATTCATGACTTGACAAAAAAGGGCAACATTCAAATTATTTTTGTTTTGGGAAAATGTAGGAGCATAAATATACTATAATACAATTTCATGAACAACTTGAATTTTCTTCACATAATACATGTTTCAATTCAATCTAATAGGCAAAAAGTTTGAAAACTTAGTAAAACTACGTGCTAAATGAACCAAGTTAGAAAATAGAACGTTTAGTTTATTTATGTTTACAAACAAACTTGTTAATTTTTCAATGAGCAACTTATGAAGGCTTGATATTGAGTTAAATGATAGCTTGTATTCTATTTAATTAAAATTTGCTTAAATATAACTTATTTAATTATAAGATATCAAATTTTTATTTAGGTCGCCTTTTAATTTCCATCTCTTATTTATGCAATCATCATTCAATACTCTCATTTTTGTCAACTGTAGTATCCTTAATCATCTATTTGAACGAGATTGCATTGAGTTCATGACTCTCATTAGTGCACCTATTATAGTTTTGCACATCTAATATTCTTTAGCTTCTCATTTAGCTGACATTTAGCACATTAGCAAGTGTGTATTGAGCATGTTGTCTTAGCACTTGTCACATCTTCTCTAACACACCAACGTAAGAATTGAATTGCTCATACATGGGAATCTGAGCTTGCTTAGGGCCAATAAAGGATTTGAATCCTACAACTCTCTTTAATTTTTATTTCATTTTATGACAGTATTTATTAAGCTATATGAACTACTTATTTCATATTACCATATTTATCTCCAAAGCCTTTTAAATTTAAAACAAGTTGCCAATGCTCATTTTTTTTATTTAGAAAGCAAAATAGAATGGCTATTTTATTTGTTTTCTAGGAAAAATAATTATTAATAGCATTAGAAATAAAATGTGAAGATAAAATGTAAATCATAGACTTAATATCTTTTTAGTTTACATGCCATGAAAGTATCATAAGCTCAAATCTTACAATGGAATTGTGTTAAATGTTAGATATGTTTAATGCTTCATGTGAATATTCTATAATTTATAACTTCTATCTCTTCTCTTACATGCATTAAATATACATTCTAGTGCTAATTTTTCTACTGGATAAATCATGAATGATGTTGAAGCAAATGTTGTTGTTAACATGGTTGCAAATATTGTTGAAGGAGAAGTTGCAAAAGTTGGCAATGATGATAATCAAAAGAATTACTTTAAAAGAAGGAGAAAAATATGAACATTGAATGTTTTGAAAGACTTTATTATGATGAAGTTAAGATATGGTGTTAAGAATTTGCAATGATTGTTGGAATTATGAGTATGAATGTAAGATGCATATTTTCAAGATGAGTTGCTCCCTCCTTGTTAGTGAATTTAGAGGATTCGATTCATTCTTGAATTTCTTTGTTACATTAAATTAGCATGAATTATGTGGGATTAAATGATACCCCCATTTAGATGAGTTAGTATAGGTTTATGTACCAAAGGATGTCTTTTGTCTTGGTAAATGTTTATGTTTATATTTAGGTTTCCTATTCATTTTAAATTAATTAATTTGTTATTAATAAACCAACATATTGATATAATACAATTTTTCTTGTCTCTCTATTTCATTCAACAAATTTGCTAGTATTGACTTATGTTATACGATTGCAAGAAAATTTATTTATGACATTTATTATCTAATCAGAGCTATTTAATTGGTGCTAAGTTCTTAGGTATAAATGTCAACGTTGTGAAAATCAGAGCTAACATCAAAATGGAAGAAGAAAATGTTCAAGGTTTATTAGTTGATCAAGTATGTATTTTGTTTTAAGGACCTTGACAAATTTTAAATTTATTGAATTCTTTGTTCATTTAGATTTATAAATTTATTTGCTAAAATGAGGTATCAAAAATATAAACTTTCATATATATATAAGTC
>NW_018164549.1:5140003-5151455 GCF_001263595.1 Phalaenopsis equestris | reverse complement strand
CTGCACATTGTCTCGATTATGTGTGGCTATTTTTATATATATATATATATATATATATATATATATAATACTTTAGTCTTTAATATCAAATTAAAAATATCCCTACCACTATTAGGGCTCTCAAAACGGCTCGTTGTTCGCAAACAGCTCGTGTCGACTCATTAAGAAGCTCATGTTCGGCTCGTTCGCTAAGTTAACAAACCAAACACGAACAACACGAACCAATATTTGTTCGTTCGTGTTAGGCTCGTTTTGACTCGAAAAACTACTAATCAATTATATATATATATATATATATCATTGATGAATAGAATTTAAAAATTTTAATTGATTACAAGGCTACAATGATTTCTAATCAATTTAAAGTATTAATTAAGAAAATAGAATAAAAATTATTAAATTATATTTAAATGATGTTTTAATATAAATAATAATTTTTAACTCTTGCCCCAATCCTTAACATCTTATGGCTACGTAATTAGGACAACTCTTTGTTTGTTAACGGCTCGTGTTCGGCTCGCTAAGCAAAGGAGTCGAACACAAACACACTTTTTGAGCTTGAAATATAAACGAGTTGAACATAAGCTGACTTTGGGCTCACTCGCGTTCGGCTCTTTTACACCCCTAACTACTATTTTTCTTGAAGTGAATTGCAACTTTTCAGGCAGAAATTCATGACACCAAAGTGTTCTAAATGTAAATATCAAACTTTGGGTGCTACATATGTAACCGCAAAAAAAAATGTGTGGTATGTATGTTTATTTTCTTATTTAAATTTAATGAAGCCTACATACTGGCTGATCAAGTATGTATGTTGTTCAGTTTAAATGACATTTAATTACAACAATTTACATTAATGCTGAAAATTTTAGAGCAATGCTAACATTAATATGTTAGCTATTTAAATGTACGAAGATTTACATACATACCACTCACTTTTTATGTATTTACATATCTATCACAAAATCTTCAATTTTTACTTGCATGTCATCTTAACTATGCATGAAAATGTGCATTTCACTATTTTAAAATTAAAATGATAATATTTTTAATGTGATATGAAAGAATTGGTTGGTATAAATATAGAGAGTATAGTTTGTGTTATATATTTATATATATATATATATATATATATATATTGGGGGGGTATATATGTATACTGTTTAACTTATTTTAATGATGAATTTTTCATTAGAGCTTGAAGAGATCAACATTTTTCAAGGATTCATTAAAAAGTTCATCCTTTTTTTCAATGTATATTTGCTTGTGTGTGTGTGTGTGCGCGCGAGCGCGCCTAAGGTGGCAATTTAGTAGGCAGCTGTGTTGTCAATCGTAATGCCTCTTTGACTTAGGTTCAATCCCTACGCGGACGGCTAGCACATATGGGGCAAGATATTTCTAAATACCACCCTTAAAAAAAAAAAGATGTATATACCACAATTTCTTATACAATTCTCATGTATCTACACATCTAACACTTAAAATTCGATGTTTACATTTATAACATTTTGATGTTGTAAACATATTTATGAGAATGTGTATTTTATTTTTATAAAGTTAGCAAGAGTAGTTTTTTCGCTGTGTTGTTAAAGATTTGAGTGTATACATATAAATCATGAAATTTAGGTATAGAATAAGAAGGCCACCAAATAATGCTTCGAAAAAATCATTTAGGAGTCATGTTTCATTAAAGGCAATACATTATCTACCCAACAGAGTTACCATGTGGTCGTGTGGTCGGTACCATTACAGGTCAATTGCATTCCTAATGTAGAGTTCTAGAAATTTAGCCGTTTATTTGAAAGAAATGCTAATTCAATATAACATAGCATTGTATTTGAAATTGATACCTTGGTTCTTTTTCTAGGATTTTAGAATCGGTCGATTTGCGCTAATTCTAAAAACACCTTAATGTGAAATGTCGTTAGCTGGCCCTCTGCTTGCCGCCGAGAACAGCCAACTGTCGCTCTCCAGTCACCACGATTAATGGCCGATCTCATCAGCCATTGTAGGCCACCTCCACATACTGCCACACCTATACCATCTTTTGTTGACCCCTAATCGAAAGAAAGATGCCTATCAGATTACAGTGATATACCCTCCGCCTAATGATCTAAGTTCACCCTAATGACAGGAGAGCTTCTACTCAGGATTCTCTTGAGAGTGCCAACCGAAAACCTTTTAGCCGACCAATGGACAATACTAATATGCCATTGAATGCCCTTTTTCAAGCAGTTAAGAATATGAAATGATATCAATGTCAGTTATAAATATTAAATAGTCTCGGAGTCAGTTACAAATATGAAATGGTGTAATGATGACTTGTAATATCCTTATTAAAATAGGGGCAAACATGTAATTTTAATAGATACCAGTGGAACCTATAAATAGGGGGTCATTTGTCCAATAAAGGACTAATATATTTACACTCTCAAAACTTGTGTTAGTGTGCACTCTCTCTCTCTCTCTCTCTCTCTCTCTCTCTCTCTCTCTCTCTCTCTCTCTCTCTCTCTCTCTCTCTCTCTCTCTCTGTGTTCTTCTCATCCATTAAACATTCTATTCCTTCGGTGTGATTAACAATATATATCTGGATTCAACATACAAAAAAGTGCAGTGAGCGCAGAATCATGCCATCAATAAGAAGAGAAGCACGCCATAGAGAATGGCTCATAAAAGAGAAACCTTAAACATGGAATATGTGAGATAAATTGTGCAACAACAAATTTAGCAATTTTGAGATCGAATGGTGTGTTAGATGACATAATTGATTTGTGGACTACTTGAGAGAAGAGCGCAAGCGCCCACGAAACCAAAACCTTAAGAAGAACCTAATCCTCAAAGTCGTCGAATGACTCAGAGGTTAGAAAAATGTGAGGAACCCCAGTACCGTAATAGTGTCGGGTCTACACCATTGTTCAGATCACGATTGGGATGAGGGGAGGTCTATCATCAACCAAAAAATGCATTCACTCGGCAGATCGTTGATGCTGAGTTTAAAGTTCCATCTTTGAAATCTTACAAGAGTTGGACTGATTTTGCTGACCATATAACTTTATTCGAGTTAGTTGTCTGCCTTCTCATATTCTCTGATGCACTTAAGTGTCGATTATATTACACTATATTGAGGAACTCAACCCTTAGATGGTTTAATGGCCTCAATGCAGGAGTAATCACACAAGAAGAAGTAAAAGGAAGGATTACTCGATACTACAACATGAACATATGAGAGAAAACATTCACACCTGAAAACCTTGTCTTGAAGAAAGGCAACCTAGTAGCACGAGGGGAAGCGGTCGGAAAACTTGATTAGACTTGGACCGGTCCATTCATTTTAAATCAAAAAGTCACTCTAGGAGTCTACAAATTGAAGACATACACCGGAAAAAAAAAAAAAAAAGATTAATGGGACATGGAGTGGAGATAATCTCAAAGATGTTTTTTCTTAAACCAAAAATATTATACCGAGACAAGAAAATATAAAAGAAGCTTTTCGTTTCCAACATTTATGAATTTTTTAACTTCACAAAACATTAACAAAAGTATTAGTTAACTAGGTGATTATGACCCCAGGTTTGAACGACACTTGAAGAACACAAGAGGTTGAAAAACTTTAGCATCAAGACAATACTAAGTGAACTGCAATACTCTAAAAAGCTGACCTATAATGGCTTTAAGACACCAAATCAATCATAGATGCAAAACTCAGTATTTTCGTTCCTTTCTCACCTTGGACATAAACATCTAACGCTTAGGTTTAAACCCAAATTAAACCTAAGTCTAAGTCCAAACTAACTTGGACTTAGTTCAACTCTTGAGTTCAACCCAAATAGAACTTAAATGTTCAATTCCAAACCACCTTGGACTTAAACTTCTAATTGTTAGGTTCAAACCCGAATTGAACCTAAGCCTAAGTCCAAACTAACTTGGACTTAGTTTTAGCCCTTGAATTCAACCCACATAGAATTCTCAAGTGTTCAAGTCCAAACCACCTTGGATTTAAACATCTAACCCTTAGGTTCAAACCAAAATTAAACTTAAGCCTGCGTCCAAACTAACTTGGACTTAGTTTCAACCCTTGATTTCAACCCAAATAGAACTCAAGTGTTCAAGTCCAAACCAACTTGAACTTAAACATCTAGCCCTTAGGTTCAAACCCAAATTGAACCCAAGCCTAAGTCCAAACCACAACTGTTGAGTTCAACCCAAATAGAGCTCAAGTGTTCAAGTCTAAATCAACTTGGACTTAAACATCTAATTTTTAGGTTCAACATAACTTGAATCTAAGTACAAGTTCAAATCAGATTGAGCTTGACTTCTAGCCCTTAGGTTCAACCTATATTGAACCTAAAGTTTAAGACTAAAACAAAATAACTTAGACTTAATTTTGAGCCTAAACTAACTTGAATTTAAATTTCTAGGTTCAGTCCATATTGAACCTAAGTTTAGCTTCAAATGTTGTAATTATGTTTAATCTAGATGAAACCTAATTAAAATACTAAGTTTTAACCACATTAGAGACTAGGTGTTACTTACATTAGTCCTGTTTAGCTTCAAATGTTTTAATTATGTTTAATGTAGATGAAACCTAATTAAAATACTAAGTTTTAACCACATTAGAGACTAGGTGTTATTTACATTAGTCCTCATTATTTAATTAAGTCTTAACTAAATTAAACTTAATCAAAATTAAACTTCTGAGTCTAAATCTATTCTACTTTAAACTTGTTGATTTTTAAGTTCAACTGACACTGAACCTAAAACACTAAGTCTTATGGACTTTAATCCATGTTGAATTTAAATTTAGGTTAAAACTAACTTAGACCTAACGTAAACACAAATTCTATTGGGTCTAATCCAACCTAGATCCAATCTGGGTCCAATTTAACTTGGACTTAGGGAATCTAGATCATTTTAGATTCCTTTCAATTGAATCGTGAGGTTAACCATATTTAATTCAGGCCAATTCAATTTGATATCCTAGATAACTTGACTTAACTCGAGTTAACCACAATGGAACTGAATCTCAAGCCCAAATGAACTTTTAGTCTAGGATTGATTTAAGTCTTATCTAGACTTAAAGTATAATTTGTGTTTAATTTAACTTAAACTTTCACCCAAGTTTAATGTTGTTTGAACTTGAATTTCCCCAAGCTAATTTGATTAGTTTGATTTTAATCAACCTAAATAAGTTTGGGTCAATCCTACTATGCTCAATTAAGTTCAGCTAGGTTTGAGGGTAATCTGAAAGACAACTAACCAAA
This sequence comes from Phalaenopsis equestris, assembly GCF_001263595.1. Taxonomy (NCBI): domain Eukaryota; kingdom Viridiplantae; phylum Streptophyta; class Magnoliopsida; order Asparagales; family Orchidaceae; genus Phalaenopsis; species Phalaenopsis equestris. The sequence continues at coordinate 5,146,194 of NW_018164549.1, read as the reverse complement.
CCAAGGTTAAATTCAGATTACATAGAAATCATGCTTTAAATTAATTCAATTTAACTTGAATTAATCTAAAAATCAATCTTACACCAAGTGATTGAAGGTTAAGTGGTTTTATTTCTCAATATGAGAAATGAATCACATTTTACCTCAATTGAGAATAATTTGGGTTAAGGTACTAAATGAAAAAATTCACATTGAAAGACATTAAAACTTAAACTTGAACCTAAAATGAAACTAGGTTTGAGAAGATATTTTGGAGGAGGAAACCCATGGTTGCTAGCAAAATATCTTCCATTCATTCATTACTAATCAAACCGCAAGCCTTAATGACCCGGGACGATAGAATTATGGGATCCTGATCTGATCATCTTAAATAAAAATAAACAAAAATGACAGAAATTAATTGGCTAATAAGTCGTAAGCAACCAAAATTTTTCAACCCCTAAAATCCAATAAAAGACATTAAAACTTAAATGAAACTCTAATAAATAAAGACCACCAAACGCAACTTAAACCCGGTATGCTTTGGTCTACGAAGTTTTTTTGGACGATGTAATTTGTGGTTGTTGACAAGAATCTTCCGGTCCTGGTGTTACTACCTTTCGGACTAAGTAGATCAAGATATCTGACGACCAGGAGATAACAGAACCATGAACATCTTGAAGAGATTGTCTAAGAATTTAAAATTCAACAAACAAAAACAAATAAAACAAAAATTGCTTTTTTTGCTAACTCTCTATTGTAGGATTGCTCAAGACAATGAGTGGATTTTTGTTTTACAGTGTGCTATGCAGAGGCGAGCATTGGAGATCTGGAATAGAAGATGAACTTCAACTAAACATTGACCAATATGATAGTTGGAATCTTTAGGACTCTACTACCCTTAGTATGAGAAGTTAATTTTACTTTCCTTGATCATAACACATAAATTTTCTCAGAACATTTTATTAACCTTAATTGTGAGTTTTTTTAAATATTATTTACTTTTTAAGAGGTAATTAATTATAGGGGTTGCCAATTCGAATTCTCTGGTTATCGGCTTTCATAAGGATTCGTTTACAATTATATCTTTAAGTTATTTCTGATGTCTTAAAGATGCGAGCATCTAATCCTCATGAAAAGCATCCCCACACATTCCTTTTATTTGTTCCTATAATTATATATCTTAACCTTTTAATCCTTCGTAATAAGCATCTTTCTGGTAAAGGGTGACATAACAGGTAACAAATTGGCGATTCCGGAATTACGACAACAACAACAAAATGAAGACTGAAGACATCAATGACAAAAGAAACCAAAGAACAACGTGAGCCAAATGAACGAAGGCGAGCGGGGGATAGACATCAGCGCCAACATTCTGATATATGTCATGCATCGGTTAAACACTTGAAATTTATCAGTGCTACCTACCCAATACATTTTTTGACAAACTGTTTCAGCATCTGAAATACTCATTCTATGAATTGCCTTCTAAAAATTCTCATGCAAATGCCTAAGACAATGACTATGAGAAGCCGATGGAAAATTATCATGAAAAGCATTCACAATCTCAGTATGTCGATCTGAGATTATACAAAGATCTTGTCTTGAAGACACTGACAAAATTGTCTCTTGCAATGTATGTATAAATCATCACCATGAGTCATTACATTCTGACTCCACAACAGCAAATACTAGTGGAAATATACCATTATCAACATCGATGTTAATTTTTATCAATAATGTACCTCAATATTTACCTAATAAGAATGTGTGATCTATACTCGAGGTCGATCGACAATGATTCCATCCCTCAATGAAGGGACCAAAAGCCTAGAAAAGTCTTAAAAAATGTTCAATGGACCAACCCGAATTTTATAATCAGAGCCTCTCATTGCAGAACAAGTCACTTCCATAAATCTGTACAGTGAAAGATATAAGTCTTCACACCTTCCAATTATTGGCTTTATAGTATTCCTCCTAGCATCCCATGCTTTGATGAATGATATTTTCATGTTAAACTTGAATTGAACATGAATAATAATCTCTTTAGGCTTCAAACCCATTTGTTGTTGAATGAATGGAAGAATAAATAGTGACATAAATTTAAGGTGCATTGTTCATGCCCAGACATAAGGCTTGGATTGATGCAACTGTGTTATGTTGATATACTTAAAATCTTCCAATCTCGATAAAGACGTTTTCTAGTAGATGCATGAAGGCACCATTAACAGGACCTACTAGGGTGATCATGATGCAAACAAATGATCGTTAGGTGACTCTTGCTAGAGAAAATAATCTTGTACTGCACACTATTAATTATTGACCAACCATTTATGACACATTGAAGATGGCTCTTGGCTCAAAAGAGCATTTCTTCCAATTACTCGGTTGGAATAAAGCCTTTTTGAGTGGATGTGATGTGCTCACTTGGGCCATTAAAATTTGCGCTTGCATCCCATTCTTGTGCAGTTTTACAGTACTGCATGTATTCGTTGTTACTAGTCATTTGATATGATATATCACAATTTAGAAATGCATCTTAATGTATAAGCTCATGCCCTTGTAAATAATCTTGCTCTTCACAACTTTCATTATCAAATTTATTATGAAGGACAATGTCATCAACACTTGGAGTACTCATTGTTTCATGTCCTTCAGTACCAAGAGGGAATTGCATCTCTTATTCCAAAGTGACTTGAAGATTTTGAGTTGTAATCACCATAAAATTAAACCTAAATAAAAAAATTATATATACGACACTACTTTGAATTACTGTATAAGACACTACTTACCGATATACAATAGCATGTTCCATGGTGAAATTCTGTGATGGCTCTATTAATATATGATCAGCGATATGATCTTCATTTTGTGTTGGAACAATCATTCATTGGATAACGACATATCAATTTCAACGCACATGATTTATGTTTCAAGCGTTGCCGTATTAATTGCTTAAATTATATAAATGTAGCATGTAACGGGACACGAATATGCCTACTTTGATCTCCTACATACTTGGGCACAAGCTCCACAGATACAACTAATTTACCAACAAACCATACTATCAATTGGGCAAAGACTTCACTCATTTTGAAGGTATTTATGTTAAATCTAAGTAACAATATATTGATGTGAAATATCCCAAATAACATAAATTAAAATCTAATTAAACATAAATCAAATTAAAAAATGAGAGTTATTACTTAAGACAATCATTCAACTTTTTTTTAAACAAAACCCGAAATTTCAAATCCATAGAATGGGGCTTGCACAATTAAATAATTCTGATTGATCTAAGTGAAACCAAACAACAAAAACGAGCAACCAATCCTTTCAATGCTATCTCCTATCAATAAAAATAAGGCAAATAAAAGAATGTATACTATAATAGATTATTTATTTTATATAACTTTATCATAAAATAAATACTTACAATATCAACATTTATAAAATCTAATGCTTTTCATCACCTAACTAAACCTCAACAACATTACACAAAGCACTTTGTCAACTTGTTTAGTGAATGGATCGTAGGGCCAAGTGCCAACTATAGATCACAAGCTTGAAGAGGGGTCATTTAGTCTTGAGCTAATCTTATGAAGTTCATTTATAGGTTACAAGTTGACTTGCTTTAAAAAAGAAGTTGAACAAATCTTCTTTCTTTTCAAGAGAGTAATACCAAAATTTTCATTTCCAATAATTTTCATTTTATTACTATTTTGAATTTTCTTAAGAAGTTTCGGTGATAAAACTATTTCAATATTTCCAATAACTCTCTAAATCTCAATAGATTTCTCATATGAATATTTAGTTTTATGTATGTTTTTCAGAACAAGTTGAACTTTGCTTCTTTAGATAAATCTATAACATATTTAATGGTTCTATTCACTTTAATTTTTTTAGCAGCTTTTCCTTCAAAATCCCATCTCATAAATTTTAAAGAAATACTTTCATATTTTCTAAATATATTTATCTTTATATTAAACCTTATCAATTTCTAGCGGCATTTACATACATTGCACAAAATTCTTATATATTTACATATCTCACACCTAAACTTTCATATTTACACACATAGAACTCAAATATTTGATATAAACGTGAAATACACCTTTTTCCTGCATATAAGACTGTCAAAACGGCTCGTTGTTCGCGAACAGCTCGTGTTCGGCTCGTTCATTAAGTTAACGAGCCAAACACAAACAATAGGAGCAAATATTTGTTCGTTCGTGTTCGACTCGCTTTGACTCGAAATATTACAAAAAAAAAAAATTAAGAGAAAGAATATATATATATATATATATATATATATATTGTGTGTGTGTGTGTGATGAGTAGAATTTTAAAAAAATTAGTTGACTACAAGGCTACAAAGATTATTAAATTACATTCAAATGATGTTTTAAATCTTGCCCAAATTCTTAACATCTTATGGCTATGTGATTAGGGTTGTCAAAACGACTTTTTTTTTCTTGAACAGCTCGTGTTCGACTCCCCAAGCAAACGAGTCGAACACTAACACACTTTTTGATATCGAAATAAATGAGTCGAACACGAGCAGAGCCTAGGTTCGCTCATGTTCGACTCGTTTACACCCCTACCTGAATATGTTAAAAACACCATAGTGCTCTGTATGTAAATACACCTTCACATACATAAGAATTTTTTGCTACATATGTAAATTTTCCTATTTTCTTTCAATACATAAACTTATTTAAGTGTTTCTACATCTCCATTTTCTTATGATAGCTATTTTCTACATCTTTACTAACAAATTAATTTTTTTTTTTTTTCAGAAGATCGTAAATTAAGATTATTTTTTATACAATAAGCCCAACTTTTCCTAGGTCTACCTTTGCCTTTTTTAAAATAAGTTGAATCTAAAACATATACTCTCCTATTTGGATCATCAAATGGTCGACATTTGATGTGACAAAACCATTTTAGACGACTCTCTAATTTTGTCCGTCACTGGAGCTACACCAACCCTATCACGAAGATATTCATTTCGCATTGTCTCTAAGTGTAAAGCCACTCATCCACCTAATCATTCTCATCTCGACAACACTTAACTTAGTATTATGCTCCTCTTTTAAAGGCCAACATTCAACGACATAGAGCATTGCAAGTCTCACCACCATCTTATAAACTTTTCCTTTCAGTCTAAGCTGTATTTTTTTTATCACACAAGGCCCAAAGCATTCTTCCACTTCAACCAACCATCTTGAATTCTACTATTAATATTCCCATCTATATCACCATCGCTTTGAACAGCAGACCCGGGATATCTAATTTGTTCACATCTTTTAATTGATCACCCAAACTTACACTTTTGTTACTATAGCTACCACTACTAAAATTACATTCCATGCATTCAGTTTTAGTTCTACTCAAACGATGACTTCTAGACTCCAGTGTAGACCTCCATAATTCAAGTTTTTTTTGGGCTTTTTCTGTCGTCTTATCCACGAGAAGGATATCGTCAGCAAAAATCATACACCAAGGTGCATCCTCCTGTAAATGTTTAGTAAGACCATCCATAGCTAAAGCAAAAAGATATGGGCTTGAAGCCGATCCCTGATGTAATCCACAGAAATAGGAAAGTAACCTTTTTAGTTGGTGAGCAGTTGTTCAAGCAAAAGATGTAAGCAGTCTGTATTTTGTTATCTTTGTAGTTTCGCAAGAACCAATGAGTTTATTCTTCTTAAGGTAATATTAGATGAATTTTAGTTTTGTTTTTCCGATTGTGTTTTTAATTGTGAAAAGAATCACATTATCAACAGGTTTTGAAAATCTATAAAATGAAACTGCCACATCTTGTGCTATTCTTGTTCTCTGTATGAACACTTTGTTGACTATTTTGCTTTTCTTGGCAATTCTGCTTTTGCTTGTTTAATTTTTTGTTGCCATATTGCAGATGTCCCAATTGGATTAAAGGACTTAATTGTGAAGCACTCAAGGCCTTGTTGTGAGATATGTACTTCCTGGCATATAAATGAGACGAAAAAGAACACAAGCAAACACAGATCGTTTACGTGGTTCGATCCAACTAGATCTACGTCCACGGGAGGGAATCAATCAAATGTTTCACTAATGCAAAAGAAATGGAGAATACATAGCTTATACATAGAGATGAGCCCTCATCTTCCTTCTACGACCTCCCTCTCAAGCGACACCTTGATACAAGGCCTCAAGATGCTCTCCTCCTC
>NW_018164549.1:5085253-5137617 GCF_001263595.1 Phalaenopsis equestris | reverse complement strand
CACCCTTAAGATTTCTTCCCTTTCTCTCCTAAGCCTCATACCCTCTCGTAGGTGGGAGGTAGGTGAGCGGTAGGTGGGAGGTAGGTGAGCGGTAGGTGAGTGGTAGGTGAACGGTAGGTGAGCGGTACCACATTACAAAAGTGCCCTTTTACTTTAATTCATTAATTGGGGGTCAAAATAACAGGCCTAAATGAAGATAATAATAGCTACCATTAAGTATTGAAACCTGAACTCTTATGATATTATATATAGCATATTGGAGGAAAAGAGCTTATTTATGGCTGCTGGTTTTGCACGCACTAGTTATGTAGATGGGCATTGTTATGCGTAACTTATTCAAGATGCAACAGTACTCCTATAATGATATTTGTATAACCTCTTTGTAGTTCTCATTAAAAAAGAGCTGAAACTTTTTAGAGAAGTTTTAATTTTTGACATATTGACTGCAATTTAATCACCTAAAATTTTTTTAGTTTTCAGACCTCGGTTTATTAAGGATCACTTTGAATTACTGTTTTTTGCATTTTTTGTCGACATTCACTCATGTAACATTAACGTGCAATGATCAGTAGATCAACTTTGGTACAATGGTGCTGTAATTCACTTCTAAAATTAGACTGAACAATGACCATCAACAACATACGGCACAAGTTCAGATTAATCTGCTTTGTTTTCTTGCCAAACTCCATAACATAATTAGAAATTCTAATTCCTAACTGCCTGCAATGGAAACGGTTGACCATCATCTTAGACATTGTGGCCTCTTCTTGCATCACATTTTACATATTTTGGATGACTTGTTATAATACAGCTTCAGTCATTATTGGTGTTAGGAGATTTGTAATTATATTTTGATTTTAGATTATTTATAAAGCTTAACTGATGAAAATCTCAAAGTTTATAATCATTGAAAATAAAAGTTGTATGTCTTGAGATTAAGTTTCAGAGAGATGAGCTTTTGTTTGATTTGAGTAGTTTTAGTTTGAGTAAAAGATTGAATAGTTATTTGTTGTAACCCTAGTCTTTTTTTTTTTCCATGTATTTTTCATGATTCATGTGATGCTTTTCTAGAGCAGTCTTCATTAACTTTTTACAACTGTGATTATTCTTTACTGCCTCTAGTATCTTTTAGGTGTGATATTGTTAGCAAGTAACACTTCTCTAATGGAGGCATTATTTGAGGGACCTAATGCGATTTTTGGGCATTGTATACATAAAGATGAAAATTCTGAAAGAAATCTTAATTTGATTTGAGCAGATTTAGTTAATTTTTAATTCTGTAGGAATTTTAATTTGAGAAAATATTTATGCATTTCTTGGTTGCAACCCTTGCTCTTTGCTTTTGTTCGATATATGTTTGATGATACATATGATTCCTCTCTAGAGAAATATTTGTTGGTTTAGTCATACTTTTGTTTCTCCTTTACTACCCTGTATCTTTGTAACTGAGTAAGACTTCTTTATGGGCATTATGTGCGGTGTGTAGTATGATTTTAGGCGGATGTGTCATATCGAGTTTGCAAGTCAGGTTCAGGTTTGACACGAAATTGACCCGAACCAAAACTACTTGGCACAACTTTGACCTGAATATTAAATGAGTTGGAAAGTCTAAACCCAAGTTGACTCGAATCCTACTCTAATAACCTCATTTAACATAAGGCGTAACAGATATTCAGGTTAAATTCAGATCAATTTTGAGTCAATCTCATGTCAATTTTGGGTTGGTTGGTCGATTTTAAGGTAGTGTGTCAGTTTCAAGTTGATGAGTCAGCTCGAATCCTACCAAAATAAAGTTAAGCGAGTTGGGATTCTTAGCCTGAACCCAACCCAAAAATTATTCAGGTCAACCTAAATATGGATTCCTTGAGTTGTGTTTGGGTTTCATTGGCATGTTGGGTCAATTTTTGGCACCCTTAATTTTAGGGCATTGTATGTGGGAGTTTTGGAAGTGGGCCTTGTGGGTGAGATGCTAGATGTAGCTCTTACTATGATGGGAGGGAGGTTTATCATATGTCAGACTTTATTTTTGTTACAATTGTAGGTGTCACATATGTGAGACTGTTGGGTGGCATTATATGACTTTCTCTAACTATCGCGATTTCTGTTGTGATATTTTTTTACTTTTGTTCCACTCTCCTTTCTCGGCACAGTTTATCATTATTTAGTGCTCTAATTTGATTTGTTATTTATTTATTTTTTGTTTATGGGAGTCTTCTCCTTAGAGGTCAAGATCTTCCAATAAGTTTATCTACTTATACAAGCAACAGGTTTGATTTTCATGATTTCTTTTCATCAATTTTACTTATTTTCCTAAATTTTCCTAAATTTTGTTATTGAATTCTTATTTTCCTAAATTTTGTTATTGAATTGATTACATGATTGATATTGTTCAATTTTAATAAAACCTTTTATGAATGAGTTTGTGAACTTTAAAGTTATTCGTATAAAAGTTGCATATCACAGCTCTTCCCTGCGCTATAGTTGTTTTTATTGTCTTCTCCAACTAAATAAATTTGCAGCGACTATAATATAATTAGTGTAATACTTACGTTTGCTTATAAATGGGATGAAGTTGGGAGGTAGGTGCTGGTATTTCTTAATCTATTTTTCTGATCTTCTATTACCGTTTCATGGCTGGATCAACCCCTCTTTATGGCTGTACAGTTCCTCATACATTTGATACTCGTTCTTTAATAGTCATTTCTTTTGTAGCTTCCTCTTGTGATAAAGATCCTTCAATTCATTAATTTTATTCTTGGATATCATTTATGGTATTTCTATATGTTTTGTTTGAATCCTTATGCTTTTTGACAATTTAGCATAAAATCAAGAGAAGCTTTATCATTACTTCATGGACTTTCTTTTCAAAATTTAGTTTAATGAGTTGTGTCTCTCGATATTGGAAGCATAGCAAAAGAGCAATAGTTCAACTTCTGTCTTCCGAAATTAAGGTTTACATTAATGCAAATTTGTCTACACACATGCATTCACATGCAAACACAAATAGAGGAATTGCATTCAAAGTGGTGTTTTTGGAGTACCCTTGGAAATGATAACTTATTCTAACGAGTATATAAAGGTTCTTGACTTAGAGTTATATTAGCCTTTATGTTTTTTGTATTGTTTATTATCTATATTATTTATTTTGTAGCAAAAATATTTTAGCTTGATCATTAATTATATTTTTCTTTTTTGTAGAAGCGGTGATGATGTTAGTTGTTCTTTACATTTTGCTATTGAAACTAGATTTTTTAGATTACTAATTCAAATTCTTTTTTGAGTGAACAACTTCTTTTTTTCGTTATATATCGAATAGTGGGGTCTAAGAGTAAAAGCATGTTTACAATTATTCCATATGTAACAATATTATTAAATGCACTAGGCATACTCAAGGTGATGTGGTTTGCAAACACTCAAGGCCCAAGTGAAGTGAGATGCTATTGAAGATATGTTTCAAGACTGAAGCTAGTTGTATTTGTGTATTCCATGTTTGTATACAATTTGCTGTAATTTAATTGTGCTCGTTTGACTCAAATTTAGCTTGAATTTTTTAAAAGTTTTGAATCTTAAAAAGTATTTTATGACCGAAGCAATCACAATTTGCAAACAGGATTGTGATCTTTTTATTTTATTAAAATCTTATTAAATCTTCTTAAGATGGTCAAAATACCCAATGTGGCCTACACTCTGCAACATCCCACTTAGCCTATGACCACAAGCATAGCCGCTTAAATAACAAGATCGGCTAATAGAGCTTTGTCCTTTATTATTCATAAAGAGTAAAACCCTAAAACTCTCAAAAGACATGAGATTAAGGGTGTGTTTGGGGTGGTTGCTGCATTTCAAAGCAGCTGTGAAGGGAAACAACTTCACAACTGTTGTTAGAAAGCTACTACCGTAATAACAATGAGTCTATTAGGATAATCTGTTGTGCTGCAGTGGTTTGTGATAAAAAAGACAGTTATGTTCTTATAAATGTAAATTAATTGAATGACTGCAGTTTTCAAAATAATTATAACAAAATAACAAAAAAACTTCAACAGTACAAAAAACATATGAGGAGTCCAAATTTCTCCAATACATCAACTTTAAGTCATCATTTTATGCATAATATTATAATAATAAAAATCACAAAACAACAAGTAATGTTATAATAAAGTTTGCCTTTTATGTTCAGACGATCAAGTTTTTGGGATAATTTTTTGTCCATAATACTCTTCTAACTTGTTCATTATTTGGAGGGAACTCCTTTATATCATCAGCTCATCGAAAAAAATTACAAACTTCATGTGTCTTATTTCTGTGACAACAATAAAATCTCCTTAGCTGTCTTCTCTTCTTGATGTGTGTTCAGAACACTACGTATCATAATGACTGTACAGAGCTCTTGAAGTACTTGATGACGTTGAACTCATTTTTTTTAGATTATAATATATTATTATTTTAATTGACAAATTAGATTGCAAACACAGTAGAACGATAACAAAAAAATATTAGGATTCATAATTAGAAAAAAAAAATAAAATATAAAAAAAATATGCATCTCTAAAGTTTAGACCTTAAAAATTGAAATATTGAAAGGTAGAAGAGAAAATCAATATCAACCAATCCTCAACACATTATAAATAGTAAATATCAATCTAAAGACACTACAAAATATTAATTAGATAAATTCATTGAACATTACTTCTTTAGATAAATCTTTAACCTATTCAATGGTTCTGTTCACTTGAATTTTTTGAGCAGATTTTCCTTGAAAATCTCATTTCATAAATTTTAATATAATATTCTCATATTTTCTAAATAGATTCATCTTTATTTTAAACCTTGTAAATTTCTTGCGGCATTTACATACATTGCACACAATTCTTATGTAATTAAAATAAAACATAGCACTATTAACACTTTTTAAAATTGAAATACATATGAATTTTGTGCTACGTAAATGTAAATTTCCCTATTTTCTTTCAATACATAAACTTATTTTAGTGTTTCTACATCTCCATTTTCTTATCATAGCTATTTTCTACTTCTTTACTAACAAAATAAACAATAATTTTTCAGATGATTTTATGAAGGCTATCACAGAAATTTCATATCTCAAAGCAAGCATTTATCAATGCAACTCAAATCTAGCCAAAAAAATTCCAACAATCACGAAAAAACATTACCTATCGCAGTTGGAGAGGGTTTCAGAGATGCCGCAGTGGGGAAACGAAGAGGATGGAGATGGGTTTCGGCATCAAGAGACTCGAGGAGAAACTAGGGCAAGGCATGGAGGCACGGAATTCGACGGGATTCTTTTGAATCTCAGCCGGGAGGCCGCCGGCGGTGGATTCGGCGTCCGCTGGAGGAGGGATTCAGCTTCCAGAGGGAAGGGAGAAGCAAATGTGAAATTAGGCCTCAGGAGAGTGGTGTCTTCAAAGAATGGAGTCGCCATGTAGGACGTGTATTTCGCTTACGTGGCTCCACCTAGATGAAAATTCTCCACGTGACATGAGGATCCTGTCAACTTTGCATATTAATTTTAAAACCAATCTATTTTAAACACCTGATCGTTCGTTCGCTAAGTTAACGAGCTAAATACGAACAACAAAAATAAATATTTATTCGTTCGAGTTCGGCTCGTTTTGGCTCGAAATACTACTAATCAATTATATATACATCTTTGATGAGTAGTATTTTTTAAAAATTTAATTGACTACATGGCTACAAAAATTTATAATCAATTAAAAGTATTAATGAAGAAAATATAATTAAAATTAATAAATTAGATTCAAATGATGTTTTAAATCTTGTCTCAATCTTTAACATATCATGGCTACGTAATTAGGGTTGTCAAAATTACTCTTTGTTCGTGAACGGCCCGTGTTCGGCTCGCTAAGCAAACAAGTCAAACACGAACACCAAGTCAAACACGAACACACTTTTTGAGCTCGAAATATAAACGAGTTGAACACGAACTAGGCCTGAGCTCGCTAATAACAATCATCAAAATCATGTTAATGACAAGATTGCCTGCATGTTAATAAGAATTGTACTATTAATTGTAAAAACAGATTACTTTTTAAATTGTCATCATACTTGTGTTTAGTTGTTTTCTTATTACTATCTGTGATGATGTTATTTTTCACCACAAAATTTTTTAAAATGTGATAATTGTAGGAAAGTTATAGTATATATTATAGTAGCTTTCAAAATATTATTTTTCTCAACAATTTTACATCACTTTACAAGAAGCTGCAGTCATCCCAATCAAATTCTTAGTCATTGCATGTAATTTTCTTATTGTTTTAAAATCGTTGTCATGTAACTATAACTTTATTGTCGCTTCCTATAAATTTTTATGATGAAAGTAGTTTCTTACGATCAATCCTATTTGACTATTATGATTACAACTGTCGTTACAAACAATTACCTCGAACGGGACCCTTAGAGAGGCTATTTAGGGAGGGTTGCAAGTTTACAACATGGCAGTCATATTGCAAAAATAAAAGATAAGAACTTGTGGCCTAAAATCATTTGAGATTTATGAGACTTGTTTGATGCTTGCTGAAAAGTTAGCGGCGGTAGAGTAATGAATTATTGTCGTAGTATTGCTCGAAGATTTAAAACATACTTAGATAAAAGACAATAGCAAGTAGAGGCACTATAATTTTTTTATGCGGAAAACCCGTAAAGGGAAAAAAAATCAAAGGGACTGGTGCAATTATAAAAATCAATTATAAGTTGATGATTACAGTAATCATTTCTCCCATAGAAGGGAAAGGGTTAGAAGATCTTCCAAGTTACAACATTAACGTGCGGATAAATTTGTTGTTAGGAATAGGTGACGACCGATAATGATCGACGGTGGTCTGCAGGTGGTGGTTGACGACGATCGGCGGTGGCCGATGGCGGTTGGCAGTGGTCGATGACAATCGGTGGTATCAGTTGTGGTTGACGGCGGTCGAAGTGGTGTTGGACTTCAGCTCCTTCTCAAAGCTTCATGCTCTCTTATTAAATCCACAAGCTCCTCCCTGTCTCATGAAAATGATGGGGCTCTATTTGTAGAATTTTGGGTACAACTAAAGCATGAATATGAACCCCTTCGATCGGATGGTTCGAGAGATTTCTTTGATCACACGAATTTTTATGGATATTTGAGTGAGTTAACGTTGTCAGAACTGAGCAATCTTGGGCTCGTTGGATTCGTCTCATCAAGACGCTCGATTTGACTATTAACTCTTTGGATTCGACATATGTTTAATCTCTCAAAAGTGTCCAAAAGTGGTTTAATGACTTGATATAAACTTGATTTGACTTGGCTTAGACTAAATTTGGTATCATTGGGTCCATATCGTCGAGCTGGTCAGTTTGACTATAAGTTTACTGAAATTGGAGTTTTGGTTGACTTTTAATTGAAGTTTGAAGTTTTCTTTTTGAAAAAATTGCCTTGAGAACCGTACAGGATGATAGAATTTTGTTATGTCGTATGAACTATGTTGGTCTCAAGTGGCACGCGTGCATTGTCAAAAATTTGATGTGCCCCTCTCAATTGAAAGAGCCATGGATGCAATGCCACATCAATCTCAATCCTCGTTAAACAACACACACACGCACGCACGCACATATATGTATGTATAAACATATACATATATATGTATACATACATATGTACGTATACATATGTATGCATATATATATATATATATATATAGAGAGAGAGAGAGAGAGAGAGAGAGAGAGAGAGAGAGAGAGAGAGCAAATCATGGTCTGTTGGTTGGCGGGGTTCACTTTAAGTCCTTTCAGGTCATGGGTTCGATCCCCTGTAGCGTTGGGTTCTTGAATATTTAGGCACATAGCGCGGGCTCTCATCATGGGGCAATCCTATATGAAATTTTATTGAGATCAGGTGAAATTAACAAAAAATGGAGGTAGATCCCTCTACAACCAAAAATACAGTTCACTCAAAATGAAAACCTAAGGCTCCACCACCAACAGTGCACAACTCAGTCTTGCAATGACCCAATATCCAAAAAAAATAAAATAAAATAAAATAAAATGAAACATCCTTTCTTCTTAAATAAGGTATACCCATGCTATCTCCATGTACCAATCTCTATAGATTTCTAGGAGGCCTTCTCCCCACCATTACTTCAACAGCCTTTGCACCACTTTTAGCCAACCACGCTTGTTTCCTTCCCTATAAAAAAAAAAACTCCAGATTATGTTAAAGTTAGTAGTCAACTTAGTAATCATACTTGAACATAAAGTCACATTCCATGTTGCTGCCTTCCGGCTTTGAAGATCCAGTAACACGGCTGAATCAACCTCCACGTGCAGCAAAAACCAGTTAGCACAAGCTTTCATTTTAACAGCTAACCATACAAACCATAATTCAGCCTCCAAAGGTCATCCAACCACACATGGGGAAGCAAAGAGTAACAAACATCTTCCTTGATTGTCCCTAAACATTCCCCCTTCACCAACAAAATTCCCCATAATGCTTCCATCAGTATTTACTTTAACATAGTGTTGAGAATGTTTAAACCAGATAACCATTTTGGGATTCCTCTTTTCCAACATCACACAGCTCTCTATATTATAAAATGAAATGCCACTAAAGAAAGAAGCTTTCAAGGAGCTGAAAAATTTCCAATTTATGAACATATGCAAGGATTTAGCTACCTCCTGTTGCTCCGAGAAATTACCATCCAAATGTTTTAAGGAGTTCCTTGCCATCCATAGAAACCACATAGCGACGAAAGGAAAGTAAGCTAAATAATAATTTCGTTTACCCTCAGGATTCCAGGATGAGCAGCAGTCATCCAAATCACCCCAAGCAGGAGGAATATATGTATGAAAATACTAACACAACATTATCCATATGTTTAGCTAAGGAACAATTAAAATAGATATGTAAAGCGTTTTCCTCCTCCCTCCTACACAACAAAACATTTTGAAGCAAGCCTCAAACCTTTAAGTACTAGGATATCATCATAGGGCAATAGTTTGTTAAAATGCCTCTGCATAAACAATTACATGGAAGCAGTAAGTGCCTTCCCCAAAATAAGTTTTCCCCACCTTGCCAAATTATGATGATGAAGATCCTCATGAATACCCTTAGCAACAGATGTCTCATAGGAAACATTAGTATAAGCGAGTCCTTTTTGCCTCTTATTGATTGTGTATATAGCGATGGTATAGACATGACCACCTCCCTTGATCTAATTAAACAAGACATTATTTAAATAAAATTACTTGCCACAAATTGATTGCATTTATGTCACTATTTTTTAATTTGTTTTTGTTCTTTTTTAATTTATATGTATTCCTCACCTCAAAATCACTTATTAGCAATACTTTGCATAAATTTGTTAAATGCTCAGTTTCAAGATCTCTTTTCAATTTGAAAATAGAAATCATTTCAACCTTCTCTCCCTCAATAACATACAACCAAATTCTTATGTATTTACATATCTATCACCTAAACAATGATTTTACTTCTGTACTATCCAAATCTTTCATCTCATATAAAAAATATCACTATTTTGATTTTTAAAAAGTAAAATACACATTTTCATGCATAGATAAGGTGATATATATGTAAAATTTGAAATTTTGGTGTTAGATATGTAAATAGATAAGAATTGAGTGATAAGCGTGTAAATCTTCCATACATACATACATACATACATACATAACCATGTATGTATGAATGTCTAATTTTTTTTTTTTTTACCTATCTACATAAAGTGGAGTTATTAAAAGAAGCATTCGTTCCTTGGCAATAACTAATTTACCTAACAATTATATGCAAGATTAATTGCATTTTGGAAATAAATTTATGTATTGAGTGTGCTGAGATATTTAAAAGTATTGAATATAGTCTTGCAAGATGAATTCATGTCACAATAATATTCATTGTCTATTATTCTATGCTTGATTTTTTTTTTTATTATTATTTTTTTTAAAAGAGTTAATGGGATGTATATAATACTTGGTTTATTCCTTCTTTCGTTTGATGCAAGACAAATATGAAAGAAATATTCCCCATGGAGTTTAATATGCATTTGATTTCAAATGAGCCAATTAAATACTTCAAGTATAATAAGAAGCTTAAAAATATCAATTGAAATCATGATTTTCAAATTTGTATGTGAAGCGTGCTAGAAAATTCACAGTAGTATAGTAGTGGATTATCGTCTTAGCATTGCATTAGAATTCAACACTAAGGTAAATAAAAAGAACCGATAAAAATACCATAAGTTTTAATGTATAAAACATGTAAAAGAAAAAGACAACGGGGTCTAGTCCAGTTGTAAAAATTCACTATCGGTTGATGATAGGGGTCTCTTGTCCCATAGACAGAAAATGGGTTATTAGTTTTTTCAAGTATATAATGTCGATTGGTGTCTTTCAGTCGGTGGACGATCGATGGTGATTGGTAGTGATTGATGACGACAGTAGTGCTTGACGGTGGTCAGTGGTTTGTCGACGGTGGTGGATGATGATCGAAAACAGTTGATGGTGATTGATAATGGACAGTGGTGGTCGGCAGAGGTGGACGGCGATCGACAAAGATTGATTGTGATCGACAGCGATCGACAGGTGTCGACGACGCTTGGCGGTGGTCGACGGTGATCGTCGGTGGTCAATGGTTGACGATCAACCGTGGTCTATGGAGGCTGGCAGCGATCGATGGTGACAGAGTGGTGCTGGACTTCAGATCCTTCTCAAAGCGTTAAGTTCTCTCTTAAGCCTCAAGCTTTCTCCCTCATGAGAGAAGTGAGACTCTATTTATAGTGTTCTGAGTGCATTTAATGTATGAATATTAACCAAATAGATCAGATAGTCCGGAGAGCTTCCTTCGATCAAACTACGTTTAATGGACATTTGAGTGCCTTAACAATGTTAGAATTAATCAATCTTGGGCTCATTGCATTCGTCTTGTCGAGACGCTCGATTCGACTATAGGCTTGTTAGATTTGACATTCATTTAACCTTCTAAATATGTATGAAAACTTCCAAAAGCGGTTTAATGACTTGATCCAAGTTTTATTTGACTCGAATTGAACTAATTTTGGTAATATTGGGTTCTTGTCGAGCCGATCATTTTGACTGTAAGTTTTCTAAAATCGGAGTTCTGGATGAGTTTTTTTATCGAGATTGAATATTTTTTTCATAAAAAACTACCTCGAGATTCGTGACGAATAATGAAAATTTATTGGTGGCATATCAGCATGTTTGTAGTAAAACCAACCATCTCAATAAGAGAAATTCAGGAGCATAAGATCACTCTTTTTAGAGATTTTTAAAATACTTAAATATTAAAAGAATGATTATGATCAAATAAAATTAACATACGCCGTCAGATTCAGTGTTTTTAAAATTTAGATAATTTTGCTTAATTATTACTCTCCAATGCTATAGATAGACCCACATTTTCACACGGGGTAAATTAAATTAAAATTCATGAAGAGAGCTAGAAACCTATAACTACCAGCAAACATCTTTGGTCTCCATCAATGAATACTGTAGCCTAATTATTGTCGCGTTTGTTGACGAAGCGACTGCTGAGCCACCCAGCTCCTTCCCTATAGTTGATTGAACCTGCTTTGGAGTCTCACTCGCTTGGAGGGCTTTGCTTTACAGCCAACTTCTTCTCCCACTAATTCTTTGGCTCGCCTTCCGACCAGTTCTGTTTCTTTACTCCAAGTGCAGCAAACATCTTAGCCTGATTGATTGGTTTAAGTATTTTAGATCATTTCTCCATAAGAATATCACAAAAAACGAGCTAATGCAAAGAGAGACATACTCAAGATACTGAGAACCGCCCCCTACGCCTTATATACAAGAGTCATGGGCACGAAAATTCAGAGAGTCTAGTCATTGCATTACATTATAACTATTAAAATTTGATTTATTACATTAAAAATATTATTTTCTTTATCGCAGGTATAATTATTAAGGAGCAAGAAAGTGGAATATGTACATCCCAAAATGATCTGCATGAATCTCGAAACAATCTAATAGTCTAGATTAAACGAGGTAAATAAAGTACACTCTAACAAAAAATTACAGTTACTAATGAAGCCGAACGACTGAAGAACCACCAGCCGACCAACAGCTGACCAACAGAAAGGCTAATGGTTGTCTTTAGGTCTGATGAGCAAATGAAGGTCAATACGACAACCCAAAGGGCCAACCAAGCCGATTAGAAACAGACATTCACAATAATGAACGAACGAAGGTCACATACCCTCAATAATCTCACAACTACCAACGTGAAGCTCTCTCAACAACTTCCGCAAAGATCTTCAAAAACCACCAAGGGACCATAATCAGGCAAGCCGACTGGCCGCACTAGGGCCAACCGACTACCATTATCCAAGCCATCGATTTCCCATAATAAAGACTGATCGAGACCAGGCAATAGACAAATGACTCCAGCTTGGTCGAACGATTCTAGGACTTGTCGAAAAAAGGTTCATGCGGATGAAAAAGTATCAAAATTAGTTGCAAACATGAAAAGACACGACAAAGGATAATAATGTCCAGTAACCCACTTATTTAAGCAGAGGCAGACATGAAATTGTCTACCTTTGACTCTTTATCTCTTATAAGGGGTTCATAGCATGCATTAAGGGCTTTTAACCCTTCTTTTTAAGCACATACTCAACATGGAGATCTCTCTTTCAATCTCTCTGGTTACAATATATAAAATGAGTGCATGTTTTCTTCTTTAATTCCTTTTTGTTTCTCTCTCTATTTCTCCCTCAAAATAGAGCCCTTGAGTATGACCCATGGGATAAATTTGAATTCAGCAAGTATATTTATATTTCGCTCTGAGAATACTAATCATTTAGCTAATTTTCCGAAGGCTTAGCGCAAGATTCCTGACGTTTAATCTAGAAGAACATAGAACATTAATTGGATGGCAGGTGCATGCTTCCTTCTCAGATTAAATTCTTTCAATTGTAAAACTCTTATTGTCAGACATGGACTGCTACCTTACCTTACAGACAATTAATGCTCTCACCAATGGTGACACGAAGGACAAACAACCACTTATTCGGCCTTTTCCCCCATGTTAGCGTTATGAAATACTTATAAATAATTATTTAACAGCCCAACTCCCCACAGATTGCAAGTTTTCCAATACCTTGACATTATAGCACTTAATTATTGCTTCGATGCATCCACTTTCTCTAAATATTGTATTTACTTCACATAATAAATACATGTGATTGTTTTTTATAATTAAATTTGAGTAAAATAAATTCGATATAAAAATAGAATAATGGTGACTGGTTTGATTTATGATGGTTGTTGGTGGTGATAACTCATGGAGCGAAGATGAGTGATGGTGGTGATCGATAACGGTTGTTATGGCCCATCGCAGGTAGTTAGCTATGACACACTGCTAGAGGCAGCAACGTTAAGTAGACTTGGTAGTTAATGGCAGCCAGAGGTGACAGAGTGTGGCCGATGACTATAAGAGATACTGCTACAATCAAAGCTTTACTTCTATAATGTATTTGAAATTCAACTAAAATTAAATAAAACAACAACAAAGTCTTAATCCCACCATGTGGGGTTGGCTACTTGAATCATTTTTCTCCATTGCGTCCTATTTAGTGTCAAATTTTCATTTTCTTATAAGAAATTAAGATCATTTTTTATACAATAAGCCCAAATCTTCCTAGGTCTACCTCTGCCTTTCTTAACATAAGTCGAATATAAAACATCTACTCTTCTAATTGAATCATCAAATGGTTGACGTTTAATGTGACAAACTCATCTAAGACGACTCTCTCTAATTTTGTTCGTCACTGAAGCTACACCAATCCTATCACGAAGATATTCATTTTGCATTTTGTCTCTAAGTGTAAAGCCACTCATCAACCTAATCATTCTCATCTCGACAACACTTAGTATTATGCTTCTCTTCTAAAGGCCAACATTCAACACCATAGAGCAATGTAGGTTTCACCACCATCTTATAATATTTTCCTTTCAGTCTAAGCGGTACTTTTCTATCACACAAAAAGTTTGAAGCATTCCTCCACTACAACCAACCAACTTGAATTCTATTATTAACATCCCCATCGATATCACCATCACTTTGAACAACAGACCCGAGATATTTAAATCGTTCACATCTTTTAATAATTTGATCACCCTAAGTTACACTTCTGTCACTAGAGCAACTACTACTAAAATTACATTCAATGTATTCAGTTTTAGTTCGACTCAAATGAAGGCCTTTAGACTCTAATGTAGACCTCCATAATTCAACTTTTTCCCGGGTTTTTTCTCTCTTCTTATCCACGAGAAGGATATCATCAGCAAAAAGCATACACTAAGGTACATCCTTCTGTAAATGTTCAATAAGACCAACCATAACTAAAGCAAAAAAGATATGAGCTTAAAGTCGATCCCTGATGTAATCCAACAGAAATAGGAAAATAATTGGTCAATCCTCCTTCAATTCGAACACAAGTCACAATTCTAGTATACATATCTTTAATGACTTGAATATAAGTCATATCAATACCTTTCTTCTCAAGAACTCTCCAAAGGATATCTCATGGAATCTTAGCATAAGCTTTTTCTAAATCAATAAAAATCAAATGTAGATCCTCATTATTAACTCTGAACTTCTCCATCAAACCTCTCAATAAATGCATAACTTCCATAATAAATCTGCCAGACATAAATTCAAATTGATTATGAGAAATCTTTATAATATGTCTTAACCTATGTTCAATTACCTTCTCCCATAATTTTAAAGTATGACACATCAACTTAATTCCTCTATAATTTGCACACTTTTGTGTATCCCCTTTATTCTTAAAAACGCGGGGATCAAAATACAAAATACTCTTACTCCACTCCTTAGACATCTTTTTAGTTTTTAAAATAATATTAAAGAGTTTAGTAAGCCAAGAAACTCCCAAATCTTCTAAAATTTTCCACACTTCAATTAGGATATGAACATGTCCTATAGACTTTCCATCATTGATTTTCTTTAAAGCCTCATCGACTTCTTATTTACTAATGTGATGATAAAAATGAAATATTTTATTATTATTAAAGATATGAATTGAATGCTGAATTATAATTCAAAATTATGCATTGTTTTTATTTTTCATTCAAATTAAAATATTAATTTAATTTAATTTTTTTTACTTTGCGATCATGTTTTTTAGCAAATTGAACAGCCTCTGATCATTCATAGCATCTTCAAGAAGCGAAGGGAATTACTTATTATATTTTTATTTTTATTTTCTTCCAATATATTTATTTATTTATTCACAAATTCGTATTAATTATAGGAGAAAATAAAATATATATATTTGAATTTGTAAGAACATTTAATTTGTTCAAACTAAATATAAGGGGCATTTAAATACACACACATATATGTATCTACATACATACATACATACATACATACATACATATATATATATATATATATATATATATATATTTATTTATTTATTTATTTAAAAGGAATACCCGGAGGCTATGATACGAGCTCTGACCATCTCTCGCGCTCCTATAATTCGAGTCCACACCGTACACTCGGGAGGAATCAAATCTCATACCAGAGGAAACTTACAATAACAAGCAGATGTCAAACCAACTGATCTGAGTATTATATATATATATATATATATATATATATACTACATATATACATATATACATATATACATATATACATATATACATATATACATATATACATATATACATATATGCAAGTTTAGGTGTAAGATATTGATGTGCAGTGAACTAATTTTACCAATTGTCACAAATCTCGGGGCAGTTGACATGGATTTCAAGACATTTTTTGAGCAAGTAAAATATTTCGATTAATATTAAAATCATACAGAGCTCTGATTTCAGTAAACTTACAATCAAACTAACCGGCTGGACGAGACGAACCTTATGATGCGAAAATTGATCCAAACTTGTCATGCCTAGAATCTATTGGAGCCTCTCCATCAGAGGAATCTATCATGCCCAAGATCACATGATTCCAATGTTATTAGGGCCGTCTGATCATCAAACAACCTTTCTATGATTAATGGTAATCAAACACTGTTGACCACCACCCGTCTGCTGCCATCAACCAACGTCAGCCACCCCTTACTTGGTGTAATATTGTAAGGCTTTTTCAGTCGCGGGATGAGTATCTATCTTTGTAATTCCGAACTTATAGTGGATCATTTTGACTAGACTAGTTGTTGTGAATTTTTTCTCCTATCAGGTTTTCCTTATAAAAATTTCTAGTGACTCCTCATTTTATTTATTTATTTTTTATTATCAATGTGTTTGCTCAATTTCATATAACACTGACACATTAAATTATTACTCTCCTGCAAAAATTCTGACACACAACAAATATAAAGTTCATAAGAATTGTGTGGCATACATATAACTTTCCCTAAATTTACAAGCGTAATATATTAAATTTGTTTTGGATTGATAAAATATTTATGAGTAAAATTAAACTTCCAAATGAGTTGTCCACTAATGTTTTTATTTTTTTTTACATAATTAATAAACTATTATGAAATCTGGTAAATTTATGCACACACTAACAAAAAGTAGCACAATTTATATGAGATTTTTTTTTTGATTGGGCGTAGCAAAATTGGAATATATTTTACTAGGATTTGTCTTAAATTATAAAAAGGTTTTCTTTCTTTAATTGTCCCGAGGACCGTCAATTAAAGCAATGGCCATTTCAAATGAAGCGGGAGATGTTGGGGGTCCCTCAGATTGTCAATGAAGCTCTCACGGATCGTCTGCGGTGAAAAATATTACATTAGTATCATGCATATATAGTAACATGTGTAGTCAATGAAATCACGTCACGACACCCTACACAACAGAAAAAAAAAACAGCATGACAATACGGGGAATATTCTCCCCGTGTTATTCATGTATTATTGTGTGTTATTCATATATTATTGTGGTCTGAGATATTCCTGGTGTTATAATAACACAATAATCATCCATAACACATGAATAACACACATATTCCCCCGTGTTACCGTGCCATTTTTTTCTCTGTCGGGAATATTCCCCCGCGTTATTCTGGTGTTATTGTGTGTTATTCATGTGTTATTGTGTCCTGAGAATATTCTTAGTGTTATAATAACACAATAACACGTCAGTAACACATGAATAACACGCAATAACGCATGAATAACACGGGGGGAATATTTCCCGTGTTACCGCACCATTTTTTTTTTCTGTCGCGTGGGTTGTCGTGGCGTGATTTCATTGGCTACGCACGTTACTCTACGTGCGTAGTACTGATGTAATATTTTTCCGCACATCAATTGGCTACCAAACTCAAGCACGAAGGTCTTGATGGTGGTGATGCGTGGGTGCATGTGGTTGGAGGGGGCGTGCTGCAATCACTGTGCTTCCATGTTGGTTACCTTTGCGGCGTAGGGTGCGCATGGGCATGTGGGTGCCAAATGCCTTACAAGCATAACGCGGGCTACTAAGTTGCAAGATGGTGCCAAAGTGGCGAGGGAGTGCCATCGGGACCCTACATTTCCATCACTTAAAATTTTATCTGGAACAACATTTTGCTAAATTATGTAATGATTCAGTTAAGACATTTATTGAGTTAGAAGAGTTATTTATAAAGAGGTATGTTGAAGTTTAACGACACATCATTGTCGGAGACTTATAACCTAATAAAACTCTAGAAGACTGCATCCTAAGATGGAGAAACTTAAGTTTGAAGTGTGAACCTCAGTTACCAGAGCAATATGCTATAGAGATCCTACTCAAGATATTCATGGAATGGTTGTCTTCTTGTTGAAAGCATTAACCATTATGACGATCAAAAAAAGATGGAACAAGGCAGCTAACCTACAAGTGGGAGCTAAAAAACTATAGTTTCTCTCATTCATAGAAACGGGGGGTGCCAAAATACTATTCAAACTTTTGTCTTATTTATAGTTGAACATTATTGTGGTGTGGTTCCATGTAAATCTTAGTGTGTTTTTTCTAGGATATTCTTTGTTGTGCTTTTTTTCAAATTTTGTTCTAGATTTTTTGAATTATTATGACCTTATTATGTGGGTTGATTTTGATTTCTTTTAATAGAAGCTGTAATAACTCATATTTTCCTTTCCAGTTGTAGCTTTCAAGCCCCCAGAAGAAGGAAAGTATGAACCCACTGGTAAAATCTTGCAACTGCTCTTCAAGGCATAACCAATAAAGCATATTTTTAGTAGAAAGTAACATGTCATCTGAATATGAATAGAAATGTCTCTAAACAAACCTAATAGGGCAGAACACTTGTTGAGATTGTCTCATTTCTCAAATCAAGCATAAAATATTTATTCTCTCATTGTTTCATTCTTCTCACAATATCCAATCGAAGAGCTAAGAGAATCAGATAACTAAATGTATATATAAAAGTAATTTTTTTTCAGTAACAGAAAAAGCCAAATACTAAACAGGTCTCATGGGCTCAATTGATCAAGCCTACCAACCATACACTTAATGATCTGATCCTGACCATGAAAATTTTAATCTCGTTAGTCATATCTTTGGAAGTACAAGCTACAATTCATCTTATCGCATAGAAGGTCCCCGCAAGTACCTCTAAAGTACTTTAGCATTCTTGCGAGTTCTTTAGAATGAGCATTTGGAGTCTTAATCTTCAAGTGAGTTCCTCTAGTCGAGCTCAATCACATTTCCTGGGTTCTTGTACTAAGCTTATCGATAACTGACTGGGTATACCACCTAGCTAGATAGATAGTTCTTCAAGGCAAAAGGAAGAGAACTCCACTTTGTCGGCATACATATCATCATTTATTAACAACATGACAATCCACACCAGCATACTTGTTGATAATAAGTTTGCTCAGGATTCGTACTATACAACCTACAACTTAGTTCTATATTTCATTTTTTAGATCTTTGCAAGTACATATACTTCATAACATCTAAAAAAGAAGAAAAAGGGAAGAGGGGGATCCCATAAAACAAAAATATTATATATATATATATATATGTTATGTAATGTGCATCAATTTTGTTGAAAGTAAAGAAAGATAAACTATGATTCTCGAGGGTAAATGTGTCGATAGTCATGTCTTACTGATAAAACAAAGTTATTAGTTTAGATTTCTATCAAAAAAAAAAAAAAACTAAAATTAATACATTTGCATGCTATAATAAATGAGTGATATATCAAATTTAACTCATGCAAAAAAAATTAACTAAGAAAATGACTATAGGCTATATATGTTGATCGATATCAAATTATATTAATCAGTACATACTATGATAATTGTATGAGGAAACGAACGACAATCCAAATTATCAAGGCAGGACCCCCCTGCTTCGCGAGAACAATTTCTAATCCTTTTATCTTTAGCCAAAAAAAGGAGGAGATATGAGAATGAATCACCAAAATATGGCCTTATGACGATGTGCAGAATTTCAAACTGGATAATTTGGATGGCTAGCTGACACCTTGGGTTTTGTTTAATAATGGTCTTTGTGAGATGGTAAGTTTAGATGTTTAGGATCCCATACCAACAACAACATGACTATATTTTTCCATGCCATCTCGGGTATAATCCACAAACATGAGTTCATCATGAACCTTATTGAGAGAGGAGGTGAATCATGTATAGAATATATAGGTAAACACAAGGCAACCAACATGTATGCATAGATAAAAGCAAGATGTTACCATACATCTTTTCGAATAACAATAAGAAACATAAATGGATATGTCATCTTAATTATCTTATTTTAGATGGCGACATCATAATAGTTTAAAGAAATGTTTTAGAAAATGGATTTAGGAGATGTTTGATTGAAGGTGCATGCCATAACTAAGAAACATATAGCTTTTCATTTTTGTTTTGAAACAAAGTAATTATCAGTAGTTAAAATATTATATATAAAAAAAATTAATTATTAAATAGTGTTTTGTGTCTATAACACATTTATGATTATAGTTTTTAAAAATAGATACCTAATAATTTTAGAATAACTATTTCTATAAAAAATTATTATGTCCTTAAGCAAGATAAGACCAAAAAGAAGTCTTTTTTTTATACATACCATACTAATAAAATAGAAAAATATAGTTAAAAAAGAGTTTATAATGCTCTACAATTTGGTGAAGATGATTCACACGTCAAACATAAGGCATATCTAAAAAAAATGATTGAATGAAGTATTATTGATTCTAACATATCAAACTCAAAATTGAAGGCATGAAATTAATTTTAAAAATTCATAAAAATTAATAAACAAGATGTAAATATGCAAGTCTTATCATATCCAACTTAAGTCTTCATAGATAAACTCAAATACTATACAAATAGCTATTATATTAACTACATATGTTGACCATCATCCAACATTGCAACTACAAATAACCTCCCTTATAACATCCCTTTCTTCTTTATTGTATTAATGCATTCTTTGATCCATCAGAAATGATAATTTGGGAAATGATAACTTCTTGTAAGTGTTAACCTTCTGCATATTAGAAGTTGTTTAAATGACCAAATTCTCATGATTTTTCCTTCATATATTTTTCTTTTAAGTGACAAATATTTCGTCCCATTCTATTAAATTGTTCGTGCACGATTAGAAAATTAACTAAAGTGAAATCGATCTTCACTATTATGGCTTCATTTCAACACATAACGAACTTATATAAGCGTCCAAGATGTGCATGACAACAACCATGTTAGTTAAAATTTATTATTTTCAAAGAACTAATTCTTTCAAAAAAAATAAAAAAAAATAAAAACCTATTTTACAACTTCAAAAATATTATCTTTCATTTTATTCTATTTACCATTGTAATCAGAAAGGACATGTAGATCTACTTCAAAGGGGGACCATCTAATTTGAATGGGAACTATAGAGACCATTCAAAGGAGCATGTAATGAATGCTGAAATAGCTCATTATTTTGATTTTGTTCTCATAGTGAGAGGGAGCCATCTTCTAATTCATGAATTTGAACGTGCAATTCAAGAATTCATGTTTTACATTAATATGCTGAAGTCAAACAAGAGATGTACTTGTTTATGCACGCTTTTATACATGTCTAACTATATGGTAACAAATACGGTCATGGGATTGGAAGAGATATATTTTCGTGTTCATGTTTAGCTCGAAAGTGCATTATTTTTTGAATTGAAAATTTTATATATTAAATAGAATTTATTTTTTTGTTTGGGAAAAGGTGAACCCAAAAATTAATACATGCGACTCAAACCCGCAAGCACATGGTAAGAAGCTATAATCTCAACCATTATGTCATTAGAAAGTGCACATTAAATATATTGAGTTGGTCTCCCAATAAGTCTGATCTCAAGCTAAAACTATTTAAAATTAGAAGACAAAAATTTAATCTTAATTAAAATTATACCATTATTTAAAAAATACAAATATTAATCAATATAAATATAACACATTAAAATTTTTGTACTAATGTTGATTTTAGAATCTCTCATTGGAAAAGGGGGACTTACTGCTCTGTTTTATCATGCATATGTTATGCAAAACGAAGTGGAGAACAAATTTACAAAAAAGAGAAAAAAAAAACAAACAACTAAATACTGTGCAACTTACATGGTTCAATACAAATACACCTACGTCCACAGGGAGAGATTATTATACTATTAACAAGTGTGGAGAAAAGAAAAGTAGGTTGAATTAAGGTTGCAGTTCAACACCCTCACAAAACTTCTATAATCTCTCATATAAATAAGAGAAGATTATAATATACAAATTAGAAATATTTCAAATATAAGAAATATCATAAATTTAGATCTCATATAGAAAGGTAATATAATTAGATCTTCTAAGATTAGGTTGCCTAGTATTAATCTTTCTAATATACACACGTCTTGATTTACAACCATTAGATTTTAATACTTTCCATAATAATCTCTACCTTATCTCTCACTTCCACATAAGTGGGAGATGATAAAAACGAGATCCAACATGACAACGATTACACCAATATGGTTGCATGTGTAACCCCCTCTCTCGAAAACATCAAGCCTCATGTAGTTTTTCAAAATACAACAATGGATAATCATTTATGAGCTTGAATATTTACCAAATGTTTATAGTTGGTGAATTTATGGACTGGTAATATCTTTATGAGCATATCCACTGGATTCTCCTTTATATCTATCTTTTTCAACTTAACATTGTCATCATTAATCAAGTCTAGATCCAATTGGTACCTGACATCAATGCATTTAGTATGACAATGATGAGCTAGATTTGTGGCTAAGACTATGACACTCTAACCATCTCAAAACATTGTTAGAGAGCCCTAATCAACTCCCAAGTCATCCAATAAGCCCTGCATCCATATTGCATCATTCATCATCTCCATGACTACCATTTACTTAGCCTCTATAGTAGATAAAGAGATTTTAAACTGAAGAATCAATCTATAATTGAGCAATTCTCTTGTCAATGTGAATAAATAGTCAGTCGTATACCTCCCCCTATCCTTATCACTAGCATAGTTGAGTTTGTGTATCCTACACACAAAACAACAATAGATGAATCCCTCTTAAATACCAGACCAACAACAACTATACACTTTAGATGCCTTTGAATATTCTCCATAATCTGCCAATGATTCCGAGTTGGATCATACTTGAACCGACTCACAATACCAACCTTTGTTCAATGTCTGGTCTAGTACAAACCTCATCATGCCGCTCACTACACTAGTATAAGGAATCAAACACATATATTTTATTTTTGTTCATTTTTAGGACACTGATATGAACTCAACTAAAAGTGAGATGCAATGTGTAGCTTCACCACCTCATCAACCTCAAACTTCTTCAGTGCCTTCCAAACATATGATCCTTGTAAGAACCTAATATTTCTAGTTGTCTTGTCTCTGATAATTTCTATGTCAAGAATTCTGTGAGCTTTACCCAATCCTTCTTCTCAAAAGATTTGTATAGTTGCTTCTTCATCCTATCAAATTCATCTTATCAACTTCGTCCTAAATAGTAGATGCAATCAACATGTTGTCAAAATAAAGTAGCAAGTAGATGAATTTAGTATTGTCCAAACCTTTTAAAATATGCACAATGATTGTATTGGCTCCTTGTGTACTCATATCTCATAATGAACTGATCAAACTTCTCAAACCACTCTCTTGGTGACTGTTTCAAATCATATAAAAATATCCTATCTACAAACTAAGTCTTTTGAGGCTCTATATTCACACAGCTGTAACATATAGAACAGGACTTGAAGGATGCTTGACCACTAGGGAGAATACCTCATCATAGTTTATCCCTTCTCGTTGCACAAAACCTTTTGCTACTAACCTTGTCTTGTACCGCACATTAGCCATATGAGATCCTTCTTTGTTTGTATACACTTATTTGCAACCTGATGGCTTCTCTTCTATGAGGAAGCTTCACCAACTATTAGTAGCATTCTTTCGCAGAAACTCCGTCTCTTCATCCATTATTTTTTTCTAATGATCACCATTTGAACTCTACACAGTTTTCTTGGAGTGACAAGCAATTTCAACTTCTATGCATGAAAGTGTAAATGTAATGTGATCCCTCAACCAAGCTGGTTTTGGGATATTTTGTCGCATTTTTCTGCTCCTAGCAATAAATGCTTAAGAAGGAACCTCATTCTCATCATCTTCTTCCAAATTCTCCTGAGCACTGTCAATAGGTACTTCTTAAGCTGCAACTGAATCATGCACTTGAGTAGGAGTGGATGAATTCTATGGAACAGATAGAGTTACAACAAACTTTAACTTGTACTACATATTTGTGGTCACAATAAAACTCTCAATATGCTTCAAACCATAAAACTTTAACAAGCATGCCTCATCAAATATAGCATCCCGTTAATGATTTTATTCTTTTCTGATTAATCATACAACTTAAATCCCTTGACTCCACGCTTGAAGCCAATGAATATCATATTATTTTCTTGTTGTTGCAATTTATCACTTTGCATGTGGTAGTAACTTGGACACTCGAACCCCTTCATGTGCTCATAAGCTCTAATAGGATGCCTCGACCGCATCTTCTTTGGGGTCTACTTCCCAATAGTTGTAGAAGGTGGATTGTTCACCAAGTGATAGAAATAGTTTATGGCCTCGACCTAATGGATACTATCTAATTCAACAATAGAGAACATATACCAAAATTTCTCCATAAAAGTCCAGTTTAGTTTCTTTGCCACTCCATTATTTTGTGTTATCTCTTGATAAATGAAGTAGTTTTCTATCTTACATCTCTGACACTCGTGTAAGAACACATCTATTGTGTATTCGTTGATACACTAAATCTTCTTACTAGTGTAAGTCTCACTCCATTTCTTTTAACTTCATCACCTCGCTCTTGCACTTCATGATGTATATCCAAACATATCTGGTGTAATCATCAGTAAAAGAGAAAAAAAAATATCTTCAAATAATGCCATCTTCATCCAGCGTAAACATTAGTGTGAATATACTCTAAAATAACATTTTAAGTGTAGATGATAGTACCAAATGATACATGTATCTTCTTGTCAATAATACAATGTTCAAAGAAATCAAGCTTACAGGTGTTTTCTCCTTTAATCAATTCTTGCTCACCAAAGCCTGAAGTGAAGCCACTCAAGCATAAGCTAGTTGCATATGCCACAGTATAGTGGCATCAGAAGAAAATCCAGCAACAAGTGCAGCTCTAGTTATTGTACTATCCTAAAGATATTAAAGGTTATGATAGTTTAACTCCCTTCATAAAAATCAGTGCTTCACAACATATCCTTATAACTTTTGCCTCAAGAACTACTTTATAGACCTTAGACTCTATGGTGCCAACTAAAAATAGATTTTTTATGATATCTAAAATATATTTAACATCAGTCAGCTCTCTCATTGTATCATCTTCGATCCTGATAAAGATGTTGCCTACATTAATAAAATGGCAAGCTTGACCATTGCCCATAATCATTGCACTGCTAGCCACCTTCTTGTACATACAAAACCACCTTCAATAGAGACAAATGTGATAGGTAGCACCTATGTTCAAAATTCAATATGAATGACCTATATATAAACTATGAGAAACTATAGGTAATGATGTATCTAAACACGTCTTGTCATTCCTTTCCACAATAAGATTGAACTTCGTCTCAGAAAAAACACCTTTTCCCTTCTCCTTCAAATTCAAAAAAAAAAATTTCAATGACCAATCTCTAAACACAAAGCACACTGATTTTTCCCAAGAGTGCACCCATGAGTCTTCTCCCGCTTTTAAGAAGTATCACCACTGTCACCCTTCATTGCCTAATTCTTCTTCTCATATCTGTCACATTGGAGTGTAAGTGTTTCAGCCGACTCAATATTTGCAGATTCTTTCTCCCTTCAATTGAACTAATGGTTTAACATCACTATAACCACCTCTCCATAATTCAAGATCCTCTTCCTATGAATGAGTATCACTCTGAAGCTTTCGTAGTCATCCGAAAATGAATTCAATAAAAGAAGTATTTTGTCTTCATCTCCAATCACCTCATCCAGATTAAATAGATCTGCCAAAAGTTTTGCGAAATTATTCAAGTGTCCATCAATAATAATCTCAGATCTTACCCGAAACCTGCAGAGGTGATGCTTCATTTAGAAAACAAATCCTCACAATATTTATTCTCTAATGTCCTCCATAATTTTTTTTTGTAGAAGCTTCCATCAAGACCACATATTTGATCTCTTGAGATAAATAATTTTAGATCAAACCACAACAACTTCGATTTATCTTCTACCAATCTCTTTCCAACATCTCTCCTGAACATTCATCGCTATCAAGAACTTCATCCATATTCAAAAAGCACAACATATCATAATCTCGTATCGCTACATGCAATTTTTTTTTGTTGTCAAACATCACATCGATCTTAACAGGATGCGCAAATTCCTGATGAATCTACATCTTTTCTACCTTCGCAGTGGATGTTGAAGTAATCAACGACAAGTTATTATCCATGGCGCCACTAGAACATGTAGCCTAACTTGCTCCAATATTTTTCTCTTGCATCCACGACTTTGCCAGAATCACAATCGCCCATTGTCAAAATATCTAATTTGGCTCTAATACCAATTATTGTGCAATATATATATATATATATATCTTAGGTTTCTTTAAATGATATGTGCCGACAATTAGCTTGATTTATTTTATAAGGCCCTTAAGAAAAAAATCAAATATAATACGATTTACGTGGTTCATCACAAATCTGTCTCTATCCACTATCAATAGGTGGGGAGAAAAGAAAAACCAACTGAATTAGGATTACAACTCAACACCCTCACAAATCTTCCATAATCTCACGTATAAATAAACGACGATTGTGATATACAAATTTCGAATATTTTAAATATAGGAAAGACCATATATTTAGATCTCCTTAAATTATGTTTCACAATATAGAAATATTATATAATTAGATATCCCCAAATTAGATTACTTAATATCGATATTTTAAGTATATGCACTTCCTAATTTACTACAATTAGAATTTAATACATTCAATAACAACAAAGTCCTCACCAGGAAAAAAAAGTGCATTACATAGATACCACACAAATTTTTTTATAATTACATATCAAATACCTAAATTTTGATATCTATATGCATATGACTCATAATTTTAAAATTACATAAAAACATCCCTATTATTAACCTTTTTTTAAGTGAATTGTGCATTTTCATACATTAGTTTTAAGCACCGGAGTGTTAGAAATGTCAATTTCAAACTTCAGTTCGCCTTTGCTGATTGATAAGAGCAGTATACGGAGATATGGAAAAGTGATAAATTATATATATATATATATATATATATATACCAATTGCATGTGCTTCAAATGCTTGATTTGGGCACATCAGGAATACAATAAGATTACTGTTGATGTAACTATGTTTGTTTCATCATGAATTCAGCTCGGCCATTAGATTTTTATAATTTGGGTTTGGATGGTCCTATGTTTGATTATAAAAGTTTTTAAATAAAAAAAATGCATCAAGTTTCGTGGTTCATCAGGTTAATTGTTTTGCCAACATGTCAATGTTCATGTCATGCAAGGCCAAGGGGCTTGTCTTACAATTTTTAAATTGAATATTAATTTTGCCAATGATGTATCTATTGTGACTTTTTTCTTTGTGTGTTACTCTTCTTCTTGTTTATTGCTTGTTCACGCTTGCTACAACTTTTAGGATATTGGATCTTAATCTGTCTGTGAATCACAACTAAGGAATAGAGCATATGACATGAGAGAGAGAGAGAGAGAGATGCAGAGTAATGAATAAAAATTTATTTTATTGATTAGCCTCTCCACATAAATGATTCACCTATTTATATAGGTGGGGGTACAATATGTGAAGTTACAAATTTCCCCCGACTATAATGGGGGAATTATAAAATATTTGAGATATTTTACATGTATAGGCCTACGACTCGGCTACCCTTTGATTTTGTCAGTTGAAATCAGATGGTCTTAGTTTGACAAGACCAACTTGTCTGAGTGTGTTGAATCGGAGTGGTTGGCTGGCCTTGGATGGTCCTTGGGTTAGCAGAACTAGTTGGATTGACTTGGCTTTGTCGATCAGTTATTCTAGTCAGGTTGCCAACTATTGATCCCTAGATGAGATAGAATGAGATTAGGCTATCAGATAAAACCTAAAACCCTAAAAGAGAATTGTTCTTGTTGTTGAAAAGGCCAATCATTCCCCATCAAAAAGCTGGCAGTAAATTCAAGCCTAATTGGGATGGTCCGTGAAATCATAACAAGTAATCTCAGGGGCGTTCATGAGATTGTTGGAGATACCAAACTCTTCCCTTGAGTCAAGTTATAACAATAGGCAAATTGATGTCTCTAGTTTGCTCAAATAGCCACGGTCCATGGTTCGTGTGGCCTACACCTAATTTGAATCTAGTTAACTGGATTCTTTGATATCCCGCTGGTAGGTCATCTTTAGTTGTACCTTTCTGTCTCCTAGTTCATTGAATCCCCTTGAAATTAGTACTAGCGCATCCCAGATGTACAAGCGAATATGTGGCACAAAAATGTTGCCGATAGATGAGCAGCGATAGTTTGACAACAACTACGAGATAGTGGTGGAATATAGATGGCCATGAAATCATAACAAATGGACAATGACAATCCTACAACAGTGGACAAATGAAGACGAGCCACTGATGGTGGTTATGATCAAGTAGAGTTCAAGGATCCTCGAGATCTTAAGCTCTTTCAGTCCTTACCAACTCCAATTCTAGCCCCCCTCCATGCACTTAGGTTCCTCTCTTTTTGCATAAAGAGGGCTTGTCTATTTCTAAATCTTGAGATATATATCTCCATAAATACCGCTAAAGTCATGAACACTTTATTGAATGGCACAGTGTGATTTCTTGATTGGATGGTATTTTTTTTAGTTTTTGAGTGCCTTAAAATGTTAAAATTAAATATCATAGGCTTGTCGGAATCTTTTTATCAGTACACTTTATTTGGCTACAAGCTTGAAAGATTTATAGATCGCTTGATTCTCTAATTATTGTTCATAAATTTTCAATTGTACGTGCATTCTAATGTTTGATTTGCGCTTATTCGAAATCAAATTTGATCATTTTTGATGTCGTTGGGTTCGTTTCATCATGGCATTAGCAATTTCAATGCCAAAATCTGGATTCAAAAAGGTCCTTTATTTGTTTCCGAACATTTTCAAGTTTAAAATGCATCAAACTTCGTGCCACATCAGGTTATTTTTTTTTACCACGCATCAATATTCATATCAAACGAAGCATTGGGGCTGGCAAAACTTTTTTAAAATTAAACTTTACTCAAAATGTTTCATGCATAAAAACTTGTTTGATTTATAAAAGTTTAGTGAAGTGTTTTGCAGAACAGTAAATTTAATGTAGTAGTTTTGTTTTCCTCAACAAAACGATGGTGAGTATGAGGTAAAAAACAGTGATTCAAAAGACAATGAAATTGTCATTTATATGGGATGCACATTAAGATAATATGAAAAAATCATGGGCAAAAGAAAACTTAAATACATGTATAATACGGTTGTCCTTCTGCCCTACCTTAAAAGGGAAATGTTACATGACATGATGTGAAAGGTGAGAAATGCAATGTTAAATGGATACATCCCCTCAGCATGACATAGACCTAACATGACAAAAATTAATGTCATTATGTGATATAAATATATGTGCCCTCAACCTTCCATTCCAACCATGAATGAAGGCATGGGGAAAGATAAAAGACATAATGAAGATTTACATGCCCACCCATATTTATATATTTAAGGACTTAATTTTAATATATATCGCATCTTATCAATGCATGAAAATATATATTTTATTTTTAAGAAATTAAAATAGTAATATTTTTGGCATGAAAAAAAAAAATAGGTGATGTAATTGGTTACATATGTAAATGTATAAGAATAAGGCGGTATGTAAATGCATATGCCCAAGAAATAGAAGATCATAAAAGAAAGATTTATGAGGCCTAACAAATTTATAAATTTTAGTTTTATGGAAAGGAATTTCAAATTGAGTGAGAGAATTGTATGATAAATAATTGATTAATGATATTTAGAAAATTAAAATTATTTAGAGCTAAATTTTTATATTTATATATAATGATATATAATAGTATATCATTTGTTAACTGGCTTAAGAATATTTGAATTAAATTATTCTAATTTTTAATTTCTAGTTATATAAAGAAAGTTCTAATATTTAACTTTTACCTATTGTGTTTCTATATATCGTGTCTTGGTTCAATGGGTCCGGGCTTAGACAATTAGGATGTCTTTAGTGTTATAGGCTCTAGCTTGGATGGTTGCCTCTGGTCAGCTTTGGCCT
Source organism: Phalaenopsis equestris (assembly GCF_001263595.1). NCBI lineage: Eukaryota > Viridiplantae > Streptophyta > Magnoliopsida > Asparagales > Orchidaceae > Phalaenopsis > Phalaenopsis equestris. Next base: position 5,107,687 of record NW_018164549.1, on the reverse strand, counting down.
AGGCTTTGGTTCAGACTGTAGTGTCTGATAATATATATATTATATATATATAACTTCATATAAAATTAACTCCCGCTCAACAAATATTGAATGAACCGTCTCGAATACCCAAAAGCACTCGCACAATTTATTTCAGAATCGGATGTCATTTCGACATATCAATGATGCTCGAAATGCTTTGAGGTGAAATTTTGCATGACGCCCCTTTTTGAACCTCATCAACTTTGTTATGCTCTAACGACTTAATTAGCAGTTTAGTTATGTGAGCCAACACTAATGTTGCCTAACATTGGAGTCACTTTAAGGTTGTTATCATCTTTCCTTCTTAGATGTTGTTACATGAAGTTCATTTTAGGTTGTTGTTGCCTCCCCTTTCGGGCTGCTATTTTCTAATGATGTTGAAATTCCTTCTGAAGTTGTATGCCCTTCTATGTTGTTGTTGCCCAATGACATTGAAGTTCCTTTTAGGTTTTTATTGACTCCCCTTCTGAGTAGTTGTCACCCCATATCATTGGTAGTGTTGTATCATCTCCTGGGTCGTTGTTGCTTCACCTTTGAGATTGGTGTTGCCTCATTTCCTGAGCTAGTGCTTCCCCATTTCCTTGGCTATTGTTGTCTCACCTCCTAGACATATGTTGTTTCAATTCTTCATTTATTGTTGCTCCAATCCCTCTAGGCTATTGTTATCCTACTTCTATATTTTTTTTTGCCCAACTATTTGTGATTTTATTGCTCCACCTTCTAGTTAATTATTGTCAGAATGTTGGTTCCTTATAACTTGCCCACTAAAGAAAGCAAAACAATTATAAAATTTGGCAGGAATCCAATGCATTCCATGTGAATGTCCCCTTCTAGAAGCATAGTGGCAACAAAATTTTCTGTGGATTATTCCTTTTAACATTATTTAGCTTCTTGAGTAAAATTTTTCTTAGGCTTATAGCCACTTGAGGTTTTTTAAATGTACATGTATCTTCTAAGACTCATATCCCTTTGAGTTTTTGTCTGTGTCACTTCTGAGGCTTATAGCCTTTGAAGATTTTTTGTTCTCATGGAGACTTTCTAGTGAGGACCTTGTACACTACTAGCTTTCCATCAAGGCTTTCTCATGGGTCTGTTATCTAGGGGTGCTAGTGGTGACGTTTTCCACCACTTACCCTCAAAAGATCTTTTTAGTGAGGATTGTGTCCACTATTACCCTCCCATCAGGAATACCTCATATACCTTTTTCTAAGGTGGATAAGTGGAGAATGTGTCTACCACTTGCCCTCAAGGGATTTCTCTAATAAGAATTATGTTCACTACTAGTTTCTTATCAAGAATTTTTCATGGGGGTGGCTTTTAAGGAAATTGGTAGAGTATATGTCTGCCATTAACAATGTTAGACTTTTTCTAGGTTGTTTAGTTAGAGCGTCCACTTAATCACCATAGCCTATGCTCGAAGAGGCTGGTTATAAAGCACCAAGGATGTTAGACCTATCCTAGGTTTTTTGTCAGAGGTTCTTGAGGGTTTTAACCTGTTATGAAAAAATTCTAATTAAAATCCACCAAGAATTTTTGACATATCTTAGGCTACTAGTCAATGCTTCTGCTTAAGACCACAACCTGTTGTGAAAAAGATCGAAAGAAATCCACTAAGAATTTTGACCTATCCTTGTTTGTTTAATCGATGAGTCATCTTAATGAGTGTAAAATATTTTAGAAGAGGTCAAACTGAGTACTCATGAGATTGATTAAGCCCAAAATTTGGTGTCAAGGATTCTTTGTGTTCTTGAGTCTTGGGTGCAAGTCAAGTTGGATTGTAATTTTTCTTAAAATATGGTTGCAGCCATAATAAAGAGAAATATTTGATAATTTTTTTACTATTGCTTCTGAATTTTTTATCCTCTAGTTGGAGTGTTGTCCACCTGAGCTTGTAAATTAACCTATGTAACAAAAATTAAAGAGGTCAGCTTCTTAATCGGGTTGAGAAGAGACTCCAGTCTAATAAGGGAGTGTTGACGAAGTACTTTCCATCAGAACATCTTCGATCAATGGTTGATGTCTTAGTGATTTTTAAGATGTTGACTTGTGTGTCTACTCAAAGATGTATTGCATCACGTAAAATTGATGAAATACAAAAGGATTATCCTATATTATTCATTCCTAGGAAATTAACGTGAACGATCTTTCGAGGTTTTGATGAAGGTTGCTCACCTCATCAGTGGATACATCAAAAATTATTTTTCGATGACTTTACCTTAATTTGATGAATCCTAAGGGGTGAAAAAATTCCTTAACAATTCTTTGTTTTCAATTAATTTCTCTACAAGCATTTTAGCAAGCTCGAAAATGAATTGAATGCCTCCTTGAGAATGAATTGAACCAAGAAAGTGCTTTTCCCTTAAGAACAACAAAGGAAAACTTATCAAAGGAGCACATCAGAAGCTCAATGTGCGTTGGTTTGATCAATGTGTTGATACTGATTAGACATCCCATCATAAGAATTAATGTTTTGAAGCTTAAAAACTTATTTAAAAAGCGTGTTGAAGGACTATCGCAGCTTATGGAGAAGACTATTGAGAATTATGCCTAACAGAAAAATGACTTCTTCTTGCAATAGGTATTGTATCTCATCACATATTATGTGAAGTCAAGTTAAGATCTCTACATATGTCGGAGCCTTGTTGCTAGGCTTGTCTACACATAATAGATGTGTAGAGCTAATAGTGTCTAAAAGGACAGCTTCTTAGGGAGAAATTTCAGCGTTTGGAGGGGTGCTAAATGTGTACCTCTAATTGAAGGATTTTTAGTTAAATGAGCCCCTGTAGTTTGCACTACTTTAATTGTTGTACCTTGCATAAAGTTCAGAGGCTTAAATCTTGGGACTCCTTTAATCTTCATACACTATCTTCAAGAGATGAAAATGAGGTTCTTTTGCCAACTAGGGGATGCACATCATTAGAAACAGAGGATTGATGTTCTGAACTTCGAGACTACACTATAGAATGTCGAGTATTAGAGTGAGAAGATTGTATAATATGCTTATTAACTATTGAAATATTGTAATATTTTATTAATAGAATATTGTTTCTCACAAATAATGCCAAACTATTATGTGTTAGAGGATTCACGACAATAGAGTGATAGTTTAATGTCTTAGTGTTTCACGAAAATCCAACACACGCGTATAATTAAAAAATAATAGAACGACTCCAAAATTTTTATATGAAAAAAACCCTTAAATGGAAAAAAAAATCATGTTTCCTAGCCTAATCAAAGTAATCAACTATGGAATTGTAAATACACAATCACACTCTAATATTAAATTAGAGAAGATGGAAGTATAAATTTGATAATTATATATGTATAATAGTAGTTCAACTATATTAGACATAATTGAAATAATATAGGTCAAATAATGCCTTACATAAGGATTCACTTCCGCAAACTGCCTATCAGCAGCAGAAAAATTGAAATAATTTTATAAATAAACCTTACCTAATATTGCATAATTAGTCATTTCACCTTCCTCATAATCTTAAATCAGGCATCTACTTCAGTGAAACGAACATACATAGCATGTAGCAAAATAATTTACTCATTTTTTTAGAGTTTTTTTATATATAGTCAAACCAAAACTTCATGGGGATAACTCATTATCATGCTATGAGGCCTTATATATACTTTTCTCCACAGCAGACAACCAAAGGAAACCAAATGACAATATTTAATCATAATTTTGAATTTATCCTTCATATATACAATATATTATTGAACAACATAAATTTTTAAAAGTAGCATATATCAACTATCGAATAACCCTAAATAATGACTTAACTGTGGTGCACACTCCATACACAACATGTAATATTATATTTTATCACTCTTTGGCAAAAAATTTTTGAAGAGATTTGGTCTAATTTTTCAGTGATAGCATTATATAGCTCACATAATGCACCTAAGTCAAGAATCCGCTTCAGCAAGCACACAATACACATCACAAACATCAGTGAATTACATCTTTAATCCAATATCATGTAATATTGCATAGTTAGCATGTGTCACTTTTCTAAGAGTGTGAAAACAAGCATCTGCTTCAGTGAAAAGACCATATACAACATGTAGCAATATAATTTACTTATTTTTTTCATACTTTTTTCTTAAAATGTTCAACCCAAAACTCCATATTGATAACTCATAATTACCATGCTATGGGGTCATATGTACAGTTTTCTCCTCAGCAAACAGCCATTGGGAATGAATTGACAAGATATAATCATAAATTTAATTTTAGTTGTTATATATACAATATATTAATGAATAAACCAAGCATAATTTTTTAAAGTTAGCATATATTAGCCATCCAACAGCCCTAAATAATGAATTTACTTAAGTTCATGGTCCATACCCAACATGTAAAATGGTATTTTCTTATACTTTAGCCAAATTATGTAGAAGAAAGTGGGCCTAATTTTTCATGAAAAGAACAATACATGTCAAATTATGTCATAAATAAAGGCTTCATTTCAGCAGGCACTCAATGCACATCAAGAAAATTGATGAAATATAACATATAAGCATTGTTATAGCATTTAATAAGGCATCCACTTGAGGACTTCTTCCATACACACCATTTAAAATAATAAAAAAAAAAACTACTTTGATACAACAAAAGATAACAAACACCTCAATATATGGAATTACATGTAGTGTTCTAATAGATGTCACATGAGTAGACAAAATAATTTTCTCATAAATCAAAAGACCCAAATGAAATACACCCATTTTAATAAAAAATTTATTGGATTATTACATAAGACTCCTATCAATTAATTAATGTACAACATTTATTTGAAATAGAAGTTGCTCATGTGGTAAAAAAATTTCTATACCTTAATACCATAAAGTAATATTTCCACTTAGAGCACAGTTGGTTGAAAGGAACCAAAGCCCACAACCACAGACATAATTATTTTGTTATTTTCGCCCTTTGTTTCTCTCTTTTTCTCACCAAAGTATCAATTTTCTCCCTCATACTTCCCTGGAGGACGCGAGAAACTGTTTTCACACAATCTCTAAACGCTTCTTTTACCCCTCCCCCCTCCTCCCTCCACCCTCTATGACAGAATTCCCATTCCTTCCATTCCTTCCAAATCACCTCTGCTCTTCACCCTCCCTTCTCTCTCTCTCTCTCTCGATCGAGCTGTCCATCATCTAAGATAGAAAATTAAATCAGTGCAGCACAACCACTGCAACAAGTACAAGAGCATGAAGCAAGAAGAAAGAAGCATCAGAACCAAGTAGGAGAAGAAGACACTAAACAAGATATAGAGAGATTAGAAAAATTAGAGCTTTATTTGTTACCACCCTTTTTCAAAAAACAGAGAAAGAATGGAGCTGTTTCCAGCACATCCTGACCTTTCATTACAGATAAGCCCCCCGAATGGAAACAAACCCAGTTCGAAATGGAACAACACGACAGAAACAGAGGCCATGCATTTGGAGTTTTGGAGCAAAGCCTTCGACGCCAACTCCACCACCACCAGTACAGCCTCCAAGTCCTCCGTTGCCACTGCTAGCTTCGACCTCTCCCTCTCAAACCAAACTCTGTCCAACCGCCATTCTCTTTTCCTCCATGAACCACACCATGGCAAAGATCTCTCCTTTCTTCGTCCCATACGCGGCATCCCAGTTTACCATTCCCCTCCTTCCTTTCCTTTCCCTCAACAAAATCAGAGACTTAACTATCCCTTAGACTCCTCGAGGATATCGCCGTCGTCCAGGTTTCTCCCTCGGTTTCCGGTGAAGCGCAGCATGAGGGCTCCCCGAATGCGCTGGACTTCCACTCTCCATGCTCGTTTTGTTCATGCTGTCGAGCTCCTCGGCGGCCATGAAAGTACTTAAAGATTAATTGCATTCTCAGTTACCATAAAAATGCAAACTTTTAATTGTTTTCTTAAACATTTTCGGTTGTTTTGGCTCATAGGAGCAACCCCAAAGTCGGTTCTCGAGCTAATGGATGTGAAAGATCTCACCTTGGCTCATGTGAAATCCCACCTACAGGTAGCCCTTTCGCAAAGATTTATACTTTTTTAGCTTTCATCCTGTCATGCATTTTCCTCTTTTTTTTTTTTCTTTCTTTCATTGGGGAAAGCTAGTTAGGAGCAAAGCTAGAAACTTTTTTGCTTATCAGAGAGTTAGAAATGCAGTTGTAAGACAATTAGCTGGTGACAAGAAAGGGACGACTAAAGCATTTAGAAAGAAATGCATTTGTAATAGGAAAAATTGAGCATTTGCTTCCATTTTCCATTCTTTTCCATTCCTGTTGCTATCGCTCCGTACTCTCTCTTGCTCTTGCTGCATGTTACAAGCTGCTCCCTGCTATGCTTCTCCCTCGATCTACTCCACACTCCCTAGAGATCTGTGGGTTTAGCTTTGCTTCTCAAGCAGAAATAATGCCATTAAAGGTAAAAGGGAAAAGGAAAATAATGCCAAAAATCATAAAATATATATATATTTATAAAAGGAGACAACGAGCATCATTACTCAATCATTCATCATCACGCACCTATGTGGCTACATAAGCAAGCACAGATGCTGATGCATTAAATGCAGCAAGAGCTATATTCAGAAGTCTTTATTATTATTAGCCAAGCAGTGCAGTACTTTTTTGACTAAAATTACAGCTTTGCTTATTATATTTGAATGATGATCACTTTTAAAAAAAATTAATTTTTTTATTCAGCATAACTATTTGGACTTCATTTTATCAGTACATGTACCCTCCTCTTTAATTTGACAAGGGTTTTATCATTCATCTCAACAAATGCTTTTATGATATGAGTTTTTTATGAACTATTTCAGGAGCATAATAGTTTTCTAATTACAAGAATTATGTGTAGATCCATTTTAGTTGTTTTCATCAGCGTATTTGTAACTTTAATGTGCTTTGTGATTAATTACTTTAGTGCTTTATTGCAGATGTATCGGACTGTCAAAACCACTGATAAGCCTTTAACAGGTACCACTGCAAAATTTCGAGCTCCATGAAGCTTTGTTAAAGAGCATGATTAATATATATATATATATGACAGTATTTCAAGGAAAAATTTTTTTTTTTTTTTGTGACTAGAAATATTTCTAACTAAAAATAAATATTTAATCGTATTTTTATGGAAAAGATAGGTTTAAAATATTTATTGTGCATAGAAAATGAAAATTAAGCTTTCAAAAACAGTGATTAAAGATGTGATTTTTAGGCATAATTTTTAAGAAAATGCATAGCTAAACTTAATATTTAGTTGCATTTTAAATCATATGATTATAACTTAAATTTGTTGTGGCGTAAAAATATTTTTTTTTTCAATAAATATATGTTAAAGAGGACATGTTTGTCAATGTTATTGCCCTAAATTCATTTAATTACATTTTTTAAATTAATGTCATAGGTCAAGCTGATCCACTTGAGACCTTTGATGACAACTTGCTGGATTTAAACAATATTGTCAACGGATCTGAATCTTCAGTTGAGAATGTAAAGTCGGCAGGGCAAAATAGCACTAATTTTTATGCCTTATGGAGCAATTCTTCGAGGTAAAGCAAGCATTTTCAGCTTACTTGCGCATTACTTAACTGCAAGCAACGAAATCAATTGCAAATGGCAAACCTTTTTTGTTTATTTGTTGCGTCTTTATGCTGAAACTTGCCACCAAATGATTTCTTTAGTCATGTGTTGACTAAGTATTATTTGATCTCTAATTCTCTAAATCGGTCTTCAATTGGATTTAGTAAATTCAAATTTAAATTACATCTTTTTAGTGTTTGACTGGATTTACGTTAAATTCACGCGGGGTTAAGAGTATGCTACAAAACATCCAGTAAACTAAATCTGATAAGGTCAGGCTAGTACTTCTTTTTGGGGAGGAGAGATTAGTGCTTTTCATGGATTTTTTCTAAGAAATATGTCGCAAAAAATATATACTTTGCTAAGTAAAGCTTGGCTTGTGAGGAAAAGAAGCAAATGACTGATTGTTTTCTTTCTCTCGATTCATTCATGACGGCAAAGATTCTTTTTTTTTTCTTTTCATACTTAGACATAATGAATAGATTTTAAATTGGGCTCAATGGTTATATTTAACGTTATTGCAATTTCTATTTTGTTTGGTGCATTGTTACACTGTTCTATGTAATTCTTCATCTGTTTTAGAATGCGAATGTTCTTATGAGAGTGTTAGGTATGGCTCATATACCATAAATGAGACCGATGCTGGAATGGAGCGGAGTCCACGAGCGAAGTGGAGCGGAAGGATCTGTCCAATTGGGGGAGTTTCCTTATGTGGGTTGGGGGTGCGGGGGCAACACCTCGCGGTTTGGTACAGACAGGGGTAATTTAAGTAATTACATTTTGTACTATAGGATTATTTATATGTCATGTTTGTAACCCTAGGTTACTCTCTGAGATTCTGAGATTCTGAGATTCTGAATCTTGCATTTTGTACTTTTTTCTGAATATTGAAAGAAAGTCGCCGCTCAGCTCCCGAGGATGTAGACATCTTTGTTGAACCTCGTAAATCTCTGTGTGTTCTTCTGGATTTATGTTGATTCCTGTTTTTTCTTCACGCTAATTTCTCAACAAGTGATATCAGAGCCAGATTCGAGGGCAATGAAGAAAAATTTGGGCGACACAGAAATAAAAAACATTTTGGCAGAGGAGATTGGCAGCTAAGGAAGGATTTCAACAAGATTCAAGGCATTTCAAATTCGTCGTAGAGGAGTTCGGTCGAACGAGAATTTTGGCGCAGAGGATTTGGCGATTTGGCTTCATCAAAGTTTGGCGAGGGCATCATTTCGTGAATCGTGGCATTCTGCAGGGCTTCTTCTGCCTACGACTGAAGGAGGATCTGACGACGGGTTACGAATGAAATTCGCGTGAAGAGGAAGGCTTTGGACGCAGGAGTTCACGATAGAAGTGGTTTGAGAGGCGATTCGGTAGAACATTTCGGAACTGCGAGTCACAAAGGTTTCAGTGAAAATCGACAGTGACAGTTCAGGGAAGAGGAGTTCGGCGAGGCTTCCTTTTGTGGCAACCAAAGTCGGGGGCGTCAAAAAAAGAAAGTTTGGTTGCAGCCTGGAGTGGAGAAGAAAATCAGAAAGGAATCTTTGATATCTGATTTGATTCCACGGCTGGGGAAGGAACTTTCGAATTTCCTTTGCTTGAGGCGAACCAGAAAAGGAAGAGCTTCTGATTTCCTTTGCTGCTGGAGGGGATTTTACTATACTGGGGGCAGTAAAATATTCCTCCAATCTTATTTCCTTTGCTGGAGGGAGCAGCGGAGGAGCAAAATTGGAAGGGCGGACGCGGAAAGGGAAAGATTTTGTTGCTTTTCTGGGAAACTTAATTAATGGAAATACTTAATTACGGGAAACTTAACTATGGGAATATTTCAATCCTTTTTCAGAAAGATTTTGTTGTTTTTTTAGGAAACTTAATTAAGGGAAACTTTATTAAGGAAACTTAATTAAGAGAATATTTCAATCCTTTTTCGGAAAGATTCTGTTGCTTTTCTAGGAATCTTAATTGAGAAAAATACTTAATTAAGGGAAATTTATTTAAGGGAATCTTAATTAATGGATTATTTAAAAAAATTTGTAGCCCAACCCACATTAATGCATAAGAAACTCCATGAAGTATTTTCTCCTAATGGGCTAGATTTTCGCCAAGGTAGAGAATCGTTGGGCATATGTATTTCTCCTAAGGGGCTGGATACTCGCCAATGTAGAGATTTATTGGGTATATGTATTTCTCCTAAGGGGTTGGATATTCGTTAAGGTGGAGATTTATTAGGTATGAATTAGGTATGACTCATATACCATATACCATAAATGAGACAGATGTTGGAGCGGAGCGGAGCCCACCAGCGGAAGGATCTGTCCAATCGAGGGAGTTTCATTATGTGGGTTAGGGGTGCGGGGGCAACACCCCGCGGTTTGGTACATGGGTAATTTAATTAATTACATATATATGTCATGTTTGTAATCCTAGGTGACTCTCTGAGATTCTGAGATTCTGAATCTTGTATTCTGTACTCTTTTCTGAATATTGAAAGGAATTTATCGCTCTGTTTTCGAGGATGTAAGCATCTTTGCTGAACCTCATAAATCTTTATGTGTTCTTCTGGATTTGTGTCGATTCATGTTTTCTCTTCGCCCTAATTTCTCAACAGAGAGATTCGAATAATTCAACTCTGAATATCTTTTTTTTCAACCAAGCTATTTATATCATTTAAATGTTCACAAAATGACATTGTAAAGGCATATATATAAAGAGCTATTTTAGGAGTTGTTATGTGCTAGAAAATATTCAACAGCTGAGGAAAAAAATATGGAGTCTTAGCAAAGTAGAAATATCGAGCTAGCATATATATATTTAAATGATAAAACAAAATAAAATTTTTATATGAAAATTTCAAAAAGGAAAAAACATCAAGAGGTTCAACTCATTCAAAATAATTAATTATATAATTACATTTATAAAGTTCCTCTACATATTCTTTCTAATTAAAGAAGAAAAAGTTATGATACTTATTTATACTTCTTTGGTTATAATAGACATGGATGGATAACAGTATCAATTAAGTAACTGGTTAAACACCAACACTCTAGACATCATAATAAGGCAACAATAACAAGTAATTGGGTTACAATAGTCCCTGGTTATGGTCGACAATCGTTTGTGACCATTAACTTCTAACTCTCCCTATGAGAGTAGATTTAATTCTCAATTGTCCATTTTCTTCACTCTTGTGAACAATGAATATCTATTTAATTATTAGATCTCTTTCTCCTTCTCATGAATGTGAAAAATGAGCTGTTATTTATAACTTTGAGAGTGACATAATAGTAAATTTGCCCAAAATTCCAAAAAATTCTATTGAATAATTCATGTTTGATTCTTTCATTGTATATCATTTGCTCAACATTGCAATGAATAATTAACAACCTTAGAATAGAATGATTAAGCGTGTTGGATTCCTCTAAATAAGCCGCTTGATTTGATTATGAGCATACCAAATTTAAAAATCACTCAATCATTCAATTAATTCTTCAAAGCTTCTAATTATATTTCCACTATTTAATATAGGCTCATTTGAACTCAATTTGAATTACTTTTGGTATCATTTGAATTGTATTATCAATATCTATTATTTGGTGAGGGCGCAATAGATGAGAGAGAGTTTTTGGGTCAGATAGGATATTTTAAATATCTTAACTTCAATTTCCAAATGAAGAGAAAATAGCGAGTTATGTCAAAAAAATACTTCCCTTATGTCTGGCTGAACATTTCTTGTCCAAGCCAAGGACTATGAGCTAGATACTTTGTCGAGCTAGACTAAATGTATATCTTAAGCTAAAATCCTGAGTTTCTTAGCCAAGCTCCAGTTTCTGAGTATGACTCTTGCATGAGAGGTCAGATAGTTCATCAAGTAAATTGGACATTGCCACTTCAACTAAGTCATTTAGAGAATCATGCTTGATCATAAATCTATGGTGATCAGCTTGTTAAAGGATTTGATTCACATCACAACCTTTAAGATTGAGTTATTCAAGAATGATGATTTGGTCTAGAGATGAATTGACTAATGTTGGTTCAATTCAAAAGCATGGTGGGCAATTAATGATTTGATTAGTGAGCCTTATGAGGAACATCTACCAAAATACGACGTTGTCAAGGATGGTATTAATTATTGCCAATGCTAGAAGAAGAGAAGAAAGGATAAGTCAAAGATTTTTAGGGACATGTAGGTGATGAGTAATTATTTTATAATATATAAAAAATTCCTCTATAGACACAAAAATTCATGTCATACTTTTTTCTCTTTCCACGTCTCTTCCTCCCACGAGGAATAAAATTTTATCTTCCTCCCATTAGGGATAAAAGCTTTCTTCTCATCAGGCTCAGAACCTTGTTGCAATCTTTTCTTGCAATGTACAAACAATTCATTGTCCAACATTTTATATGTTTTCCCTTGAGCCTAAATGAAAATCAAAATACAAATTAACTAAATACAATAGGCTACTAATATTTTCAAGTTGGCCTTATTAGTAAACAATTAAAGGGTACTGACAATCATGCTGATCGATCATTTCAATTGTATACTAAAAAATGTTTTGCACGAAAATCGAGGCAATTTATTGATTACCTCGCTTCGTACGATCAGTCAATCTCTCCCCCTCGACCACATCACTTTAGTCGACTGGCCAAGCACTCTCGCTCAACCACCTCATTTCAATCAGTCGACCATCTCTCTTCTTTGGTTAACCAGATAACACGCTAAAGCAACCATCATCTTCAGGAAAGTCACATATAAGTCATTTAATTTCTTAAGTATTGAATGTCATCAGAACCAAGGCAAAGAAATATGGGCTTAAAAGCCTACATCGATCTCGAGACGATCCAACGGTCGAAATAAAAAGGCTAAAATATTTCTTGCTTTTCTCTTCAAAGCATGGCCAAATATGAAATTTTTATACCTTTTACCTCTTCTATCTTCTATAAATAGGAGGTCTTTAGGATATAAATAGAGGAGGGAATTTTTTCTTCGGGGGGTGGGGGGGAACAACTCTTATTTGTAACTTTAAATTTTATGGAATAAAATGGGTTCACAAGCCCAAGAAGATAGGTTGATTAAATTATCTATAGATTCTGCTATTTAGTATAGTCAAAAAGGAAACCTAAGAATTTAAAAACTACTACTTAATTCAATTTAAGTAAGCCTATGACAACAACAATAGAACCTGGAAACTAAATAAGATTTGGTAATAGAGAAAGGGCAAAAGACGACAGTACAATTCATTTATAATTTATTATTATCATTAACCACTCTCATATATATATATATATATGATGAACTTTATTTACAGAAGACTGAAAAGCCATAACTTATAAAAGAAATGTTATCATTGAAAGCGACCGTAGAGGTCAGTTAAATGGACCTCCAAATTCTAATTGTTATAACCACAGTCGAAGAGTGGTGTTCGACTCATTCAATAAGGTTGCCCCCTTTGTTTTCTATTAGATTTATGGTTGGCGATCATCTGGTTATCACCCACTTTGTCTGGAAAATATATTACAAAAACCTCTCGCTCTCTTCACTTCTCTCCTCTTTTTTGTGTTTACAATTATGAGATATATTATGATTAAGAATTGCATGGATTTATAAAGTGATGAATTCATCTTTTATCTCTTATAACCAACCACCACTAATTCATAACATTCACTGAGATCTTTTATGTTATTCTTCATTTAAGGTTTTATGTTAATGTTTATGTATGAATTTTTTTATGAGCACCATTTAATTTTGTTAATATCTTTGGGGCATTTTTTTAAGAGAATTATTATTTCAACAAACTGTCGTTCGACTGTCTGCTCCCGACGCCTCCACCTACAATCAGCCATTTCAAAATAAGGAAGATTTACATAAGACTCAATTCTTACATATTTTCATATACCACTCAATTTCTACATACTTATATACTTACATGCATACATCTCAATTCATTTGTTTCTAGCACTCGAGGAACTTGAACTCGAGTAATAAAATTGGCAATGACGCTGAGAGCGTCTGATCAATCAAAGGCATAAGAAAAATTCTACAACGATGCCAAGAGCGTCTGGTCAGTCAAAGGCATAAAAAAAAAATTGGCATCGACGTCATGAGTGTACGGTCAGTCAAAGGCATAAAAAATAACCGACAACGACGACAAGAGCGACCGATCGGTCAGAGTCATATAACTCCCCTTATGATCTAGCATCTCTAAGACTCCCTTCCGGGGCGAGCAACTCTAAAACTTTTCTCCGGTTGAGCAGTTGCAATACCCTCCTTCAGGACGAACAGCTACAAGATTCCCCTCCGGGGCGAGCATCTCCAAGACTCCCCTCCAGGGTGAGCAAATCAAAGACTCCCCTCCGGAGGGAGCAACTCAAAGACTCCCCTCCGGAGAGAGCAATTCAAAGACCTCCCACCTGTGCGAGTAACTATAAGGCTCCCCTCCGGGTCGAGCAAATACAAAACTCTCCTAAAGGGCGAGCATCTCTAAGACTCTTCTTCGGGACGAGCATCTCCAAAACTTTTCTCCAAAGCGAGCAACTCTAAGACTCCCCTTCAAGACGAGCAACTCTAACATTCTCTTCTTGGGCGAGACACCCCTCCAGGGTGAGCAACTACAAGACTCCCCCTTCAGGGAAAGGAACTCTTAGAAATTTTCTTCGATGACCAAATTTTCCTCCGATGACTAACTCTTCCTCTGACGGCTGAATTTTCCTCCGACCGGCCACCATAAACAGGCAACTTTCTCCGACAGAAAAAATGTCATAACGACAGACTCAGCAAATGATGACAAATATACCAGACCAAGTATGAAAAGCAGATACCAGGAAGTATCATTAGCAAATTACATATTTAAGGCTTGTTTGGTATATTAATTTTCTTATCCTTTTGTAGTTGTCACTATTAAGGAGCAAGAAAGTTAGGGAACTTAATATACCAAAAATGGTCTGCGCGGATATCAAGGCAATCCAGTAGCTAATCATCTCACTTCGGTCGACCAGCCAAGCTCTCTTCCTCAACCAGCTCATTTCAGTTGCTAGGCCAAGTTCTCTCCCCCGGTCACCTCCTTTCAGTCAATCGACCAACTCTCTCATTCGACCAGCCAGATAGCCACACTAAAGAAACAATCATCTTCAAGAAATTCACATAAAAGCCACTTAATTTCTTATGTATTGCATGTCATTAGTATCTAGGTAAAGAAACTTGGACATGAAAGTCTGCATCAATCTCAAGACAATCCAATGGTTGTAATAAAAATGATTAAAATGTCATTTGTTTCTCTCTTCAAAGCATAATCAAATATGTAAATTTTATACGTTTTATCCCTTTTATTTCCTATAAATAGGAGGGTTTCATGATGTAAATAAGGGAAGAGAGTTTTTTTGGGGGCACCCTTCATTTGTAACCTCAAATTTTATGGAATAAAATGGGTCCACGAGTCCGAGAATACCCCATTCCCCCGACCGGGGGATGTCCTTATCTTCTCTCTCTCTCGATCCCTCTTCTCGGTTCAACGCTCCATTCCTCGGACACGATCTACCATACAGATTTGGATCCAACATCAATTAAGTTATCTTTCTTTCTTGTACTTTTTCACAGCTTTCCATTAATCAGTGCTATTTGCATTGTAATAGAAATTTTTTTAAAAAATAATTTTAGTTTATTTTACTAAAACGCTTTAGCAGCTTTCAAATAATTAGCTGATCTATTGAAGGTTTAAATGACCACCGGGAATCATGGAGAGTAATCATTTATAAAGCAATCATACATATCAATGAGTGTCAAAAGCGAATGAAAATAAAGCTGATGAAGAATAAAAATAATAAAAGAATAAACTATTATATATTATTTTTCACTGCAACCAGCTATAACAAACTTGCATATATATATATATATCTATAGGCATAGACCAGATCCACTTCACCATCACAAACTCAAGGCTTCTTGAGAAAGATGAATAAAGCTACCTAAACTCTCCGCATTCAGCTCCATAGATGTATATATAAAACGAATATCTTCACAAAACAATCCACAAAAAGCCAACAGATGTCAAATCCTCTGCTCCATCTGTTCAGCATCAGGTGGACGTTGAACCTCCATGATAGTACAATGATCACTTCCAGTAGTTTAAAAAAGAGCTACAAGGCTATCCATTATGCCCCTCTTCAGTCTAGCTCTCACATTTTATGGAGAATAGCACGACAGAAGAGTTAATCTCGAGTCATTTATTATGGAGATGGGTGTCCATATGTCTATTATTGCTGGACATCTAGACTTTAAATCACAAATCTCTTTACCGAAACAAATGGAGATTGTGTTTGGTTTTCTTCAGAGATTTTGTGGACCAATTGGTGCAAAACTTAGCTGAGCCTTTTGACTATTCCTTAGGATGGGTTATTGGATTCTGTGTTAAGTTGTTGAATGCAAATAGTTTAAAGTTTGCATATACCTTTAAAATCTTTCAATAGCAAGGTCTTCATTTTTACATTCAAAATAATTAAGGTGCACTTCAACTAGCTTTTTTTTCCAAGTAGTATGACTACAGATCATATTAATATTCATTTGTTATTAAAGGAGCATTTACATACATATCACCAATTCCTATGTATTTACATATCTAACAACTGACTTCTACTTTTTGCGTTTATATCACCTAATTCTATCATATCACATTAAATATATATATATATATATATATATATATTGCTTATAAAGTGTGAAATACATGTATTCAGGTATCTGTATGATAACATATATTAAAAAATTGAAAGTTTAAGCGTTAAATATACAACTATGTAAGGATTAATTGGCATGTATGTAAATTTTCCTTTTTTAAAAAAGTGTCTTTTAATCATTTTTTATCAATCGAAGGTGTGAATATTGATTGTGCAAGTAAAAAAAGTGTCCATTTGGCTAAAGGTTCAAATTTAGCCATATATTTTATTAGAAGAAAATGATGAAATACTTGATCACGTCATTATTAGTCATTTTTTTCTGTAAAGAGCGACCATAACATTTAAAAAAATGTGACCACAAATATTACTTCTATTAGTAATATGTAAAAATAATTTATGATAACGATGAACTCTACTTATGAGAAAATATTATATGTATTCTTCGTATATACAGAGAACGCACGCGTTATACCGTTGGTCGCCCCTTTTTATTTCACGTTGATCTGCACCGAAGACGTATGTTTGCACTCACCAAATATTTTTTTCCTACTTAATGATATAAATTTTCCTTAAACCTTGCACATCCTCAGCAAAATAAAGTTGCATTCACATATGTGAAATGATATAAGAAAAAGTGCACATTTTTTTAGTAGAATGTCACTTCGAGTTTTTTTTTTCTTTTGTTGTGAATAATGACTGCTCACATGGGATTGTAACTTTATTCTTTTTCCACACCTCATAAAGGTTGGAGTTTAATAGCATTCTGATAGAGAAAGATAGCCTTTTTCTTCTCCCACAGTATAAATATCTACCATTATTTTTCTCCTTTAATTGCGTCAGCTCCCACTTGTTGAAATTAACATTCTAAGAATGATTTCTTTAGTAGGGAAGACCTATTGCTTGACAAACCAAAGGGCTATACCTCAGCAGGGAGAGGGAGATTGTCAACTTGTGAGGTGCAATTTTGAACAATATTCCCATGCAAGTTTTATTAATGACTTTGATTTCCATTGATTTTGTGCTTTTAATAAAGTTTAAGTTATGGTGAAGGAAGAAACATTCATTGAGAAAGCATTATTTGGATTACATGGTGCAGAGTGAGACACAATCCAGAAGCTTTGAAATGATATCAGATCTTAACTCTTCCTGCCTTTCAGAGACCAGATCGAAGGAGCCCAATATCGAGTTCACATTAGGGAGGCCTTTTTAATCAAACTGTATGTCTATGTGCTTCCATCTATCTATCATTTGTATCAAGAGATTGATACAAACCCAAAGTGAGTGAGTGAGTGAGTGAATGTGTGTGCGTGTGTGTGTGTGCGTCAGAGAGAGAGAGAGAGAGAGAGGAAGTGAAGTGTTTGCAAAAGCACAACAAATTAGAAGAGAAAAAGGCCATGTTCTATAGTTTTAACTTGTCATTTAGTTTTTGGAAGTAAAATGTGTTAAAAGTTATGATGTCAAGATTTTCTTCCATAAAATATTTTATTTGATATTATTGTGATGCGTTGTTAATTGTGATATTAGATTTAGTTAATTTTTTTTGGTTTATGAGATATTTTATTTAAAAGGTTCTTATAAAATCTTGTAATTAGTTCTCTATTTTAAAATTTGTCTTGTTGGTACTATATGAGGTGCTTTACAATAAATGATTTCACATCCTATAAATAGATGCAAACAAAGAGGGTAGGGAGATTCACTTTAACTTCTCTAAGAGAGGAGTTGTGTGATTATATTTAGTTCTAATAAGAGAAGAACCATTAGTTTTTTTTTTTGTAATAAATATGAGAACATAATCATAAAAAACAATATTTTTTGCTTCTGATATACAAATTCTTTTTAATTGTTGAATGGGCTCTTTCACAACAATTAACATAAACTGAAATTTACCCAAATTTTTATTTTTAACTTTGTATAAAATATAAACTCTTTCCATATCCATTACATTTGAGGTATAATGAATTATCTAACCTCTTATTAATTGTGGATTTATATAAATAATAATAAATTATGTTATTCTCTGTCAACTTTATTCTCTCATTTTGTTTGATTAGTTTTTTCCCAAAATTTCATTATTATCTTATTAACTAATATCATAGTTTTAATTTAGAAAGCTTTCAAATTCAGATAAAGAGGGGAAAAAAATGAAATTGATAAGTTGATGCTCAAAACTTCTAGTCATAAAAGATGCAAATTGATAATTATCTATATTAGAGGATACTTCATTAATTATTAAAGAAAGCAAATGATGCAAAAGCACTAGTACCAATGTTACCCACATTATGTTATAGCTCAATTTCTATATTTTAGTTCTTTTTTTTTATGTGTCTTCTATTTGGATGACAAACTTGTAATAAGAAGGATCTTATTGTTTATAAATAGGTGATGTTTTATGTATAGAGGCGGATTTTGATTTTAGAATTGTGAGTTTCTTTTGTTTAGAAAGGTTGGGATACCCATTCATCTTCCTTGCGGCTGTAACCTGGAGTTAGTAGACCAAATGGTGTCTTTCCATGTGATTCTTGTGCTTCCTTTTCATCAATAATATTTATTTTACTGTTCTTTGACTACAAAGACAACCCTTGCTTGTTATTCTGTTAATATTCTACTCTCATATCCCTTGTTGGTGTCATTTTGGTATTAGAGCTTTGGTTTATTGATTCCAATGCTTTCCATGATCCACTGACCATCTTGGTGAGCTGGTAAATGTGTCTTTTCGATATTTCTTGGAATCAATAAGTCTTCTACCATATTGTCTCTTCCATGTTGTTTTTTTTTTTATTTTGAAAGAGAATTTTTGTTGTCTTCTTGTTCTTCACGGTTGTTTTTTGCTACAATTCTTCCTTTGGGTTGTTTTTTCATCCTCTTCTTCCTTTCCTCTACAAATTTCCTTCAAAAATAACAATCTTGCTTTCTTTCGTGGGTTCCATAGCCTTTATTTTATTTGTTGTCCAACAATTTTAGATTTTCATTCACATATTTTTGTTAGCAAGTTCCAAATGTTATGGATTCCCTAGCCTTTATTTTATTTGTTGTCTAAAAATTCAAGGTTTCTATTCACATATTTTTGTTCACAAATACTAAATTTTGTAGGATTCCAACGTTTTTGTTTACTACAATTGGTGAGAATTCCAATTTAGATGGTCCCCAGTACTACTATTCTTACTATTTTCCTTGTCTCAAACAATGACTTTCTACTCAAACAACATGCCTCCACAAAGAATTATTCAAAGGTACATTCAATAGCTCATTACAAATAGTTTACAATGGGGTATCTTGTTTCTTCAAGAAGGAATAGTTGTTCTTTAACAATAAAAATTGGAAGAATATGAGGTGGATCAAGAAAAAAAATTCTTTAGGAAGAAGATGAAACCCATTTCCTCATGAATCCTCAAGTATTGATGGTTTTGAAGGTCCAATGTTATAGTCATTGTGGAAAAATTTATATGATCACCCCGTTTATGACAAAAGAAAATGCATTGAAATTCTTAGAGTAAAAAGTTCACCTAAAGAGGTTTAGCAACATGTTTTAGTAGAGTTCATTGCAAATAACATTAAAATTAGAAGGGTTCCTTCTATCGCTAGTGAATTATATGAAAAGTAATGTTGATGCAATGAGAGATATAGGAAATGTTAAAGATCCTCTTCATCATAATCCTAGAGAGGATCTGGACTCCAGATAAGGATTTGGTAGTGTTCATAGAACATGATTATCTACAAAAATGGATAGATCCATTAGTTTTTATTATTTCTTGTCAAGGAGCTAAACCAAAGGGTTTGAGGCTACATAAGGTTGGATGATAAGCGGGTGAAAATTAAATGCAGCAATGATGAATCTCAAACGGTAAAGAAAGTTACACAATTCTAGTATAGTGTTCCTCTGATGAATGTAGTAGTAAGGAAAGATATTTGATTCACTAATTTTTACCTAAATGTGGATTAAAATGACTCTATCATGATCAATATTTTTTAGTCTAAATTACAAGCCCTAGTCGAATCTTCTCAAACCTTGGGAGAATAACATAAGAGTGTTAGTACTAGTGTTTTCCACATTATGTTTCAGTTTATTTCTCATGTTTTAGTTTTTTATTTTATGTTTGTTTCTATTTAGATGGCAAGCTTGTAGTAGGGGGGTCTATTTGTGAGTATCTTTCTGATGAGAAGGTTGGCTACTCGTTCATCTTCTTTGCAGCTGTATCCTAGAGTTGGTGGACTAGATGTTATCTTATTGTGTGTATTCTTATGCTTCTTTTACATCAGTTTTCTTACTTGTCTCTAGATTTCTTCTAAGTAAGTCATGATTGCTATTTTGCTAAAATTCTACCCTCATATCCTTTGTTGGTATCAACAAAGCTATAGTCAGTTGTTCAAGAAGAGTAGTTAATGTATATTTCACCTTATAGGATCATTCTTCTATTCCTCAACATGAATATTGATGCCTAAAATCTATTATAAAACAGGCCAATCCATCAAAAAAGTATATGTGTTGATCAACAAATATAAAAATTATGAGTCTATGTGTCATGTAATGATTAGTCTCAAAATATTTATAGTAGAAAAAGTTCTAATTTATTAAACATTTGATTTAATTTTAAATAATCCAAATACAAGAATGAAAATCTAACAGTTCTACAAGAAGCAGTAAGAAAATTAAAAGATATCAACTTTGAGTCCTTTAGAGTTGATGAAGCTCATGCTCTAGTGACACCGGAATAGTGTTGTCTCTATAGTTTCTTATGTGTTTCTCTATGTGATAGCTGACAACTAGGGACACAATTCATTATTATCTCATGGCTTGGTTATAAGAAGAGTTGAAAATTATATTACAATTAAAAGAGACTTAACTATATAGCATTTATCGGGGTTCACCTGGTCCCCTATCTAAGTTGTGATTTTCTAATAATAATATATCTATTCTACTAGGCTACATGTCTTAACCTACTTGTTCTTCTAGGTAACATTTAGAAGTCCTAGATCACAAGAAGTTTTAAATATATAATTGATCATATTAGAAAGAAATAATGATCAAAATGTTAACGTATCAACATAAATATTTTAAAAGCATAGAAACATTCATGGAAAAAAATGACGGCGAAACATAAAAGAAAAAAAACTATCTTGACATCACAAAAACATGAACAAAAGAAGTAGCTTTGATCCATGAAGTTGGAAAAATAGGAAAGATTTCATTAAAAAGATAGAAGAATAAGTGCAGGAAAGTACAAACATTACAACATGTCAATGCTCTCTGCAACAGACCCTATCCATGTTGTATAATGAGAACTATTTTCATTATCCTTCCCACAAACAACACACAATCGCTCTCTTTCAGTACAACTCTCAAAACACAAAGTGAAAACACCACAGAAAAAGAAGAAGGGCCCTTAAGGTTATAATCTTAATTCATGCTATAGAGAGCTCCAAATTCTCTCCAACTCTCTAGGGCGTCCCATGCATTGGTTATATATCACTTGTCAAATTTTGCCTTCACATTTTTTGTCAAACAAACTTAATCAGGCCGTAGTGTGATTATGTGAGAACCTGGCATAACCACACCACAACTGACGTAGCCATTTCGAAGGATGGCATAACTATGCTTGACGAACAAAAAGCTTGACATAATTACACCACATTCTGGCGTGATTATGCTGGTCCATCTTTTGATGTCTGCATCATGCTCAAGCCACTAGAAGTGATCTTCTGCAAAATAAATTTGAATATGATATATGCATACATGCATACATACATACATACATACATACATACATACATATATATATATATATATATATATATATATATATATATACATTGTGCTTTAATTGATTTGAAGAGCCTGCTTCTGGTGGGCCCAAAATAATGCTTCCCCCATTTGGGTTGAAACCCATTGTGCTTTAATTGATTTGAAGAGCCTGCTTCTGGTGGGCCCAAAATAATGCTTCCCCCATTTGGGTTGAAACCCATTGTGCTTTAATTGATTTGAAGAGCCTGCTTCTGGTGGGCCCAAAATAATGCTTCCCCCATTTGGGTTGAAACCCGTTGTGCTTTAATTGATTTGAAGAGTCCGTGCCACGGGATTCGAACTCTCGACCCGATAAACTTATGCCAGAGGCCGCACCAATGAGTCGGGAAGTGGAGCGCGCACAGACACACACAGATATATTAACATTCTAAGA
>NW_018164549.1:5057632-5085095 GCF_001263595.1 Phalaenopsis equestris | reverse complement strand
TATATATATAGCTTAAGCTTAATGCATTGAATTTACCCTAAACTCTCTAAACCACTGATCACAAATTACTAGCAGAATCTCTTTCCATGATGGATACAAAGTATTGTGTTTTCTCCGTATGATATCCCAGATAGCATGAACATTTTACATAGAAGGATAAAATCAAAAAAGAAGATATAATTAATTTTAGGTTTAATTAAAATATATATAGTGTTATTACCACTTTCTAAAAAACTTACATTTGCCCAAAAAGTTCAGGCATGAAAGTGCAACTCGTGTTGCCTGACACTTTCTGATTGGTAACAATAACATAATCCTCCAACAAAGTAGACAGACTTGCAATAATAGTATGTGGTGGTGTTGGACTGGTGAGAAGAGAGGGGGTCTTTGAGTACAAATGCTGGTAAAATAGCAAAGCCCGAAGCTAAATTTTGTCTCACAATGGACAAATGAAAAGTAATCTTTGAGTAGTTACATTCTTTAAATTTTCCAAGTAGTTGTGCTTCTAACATAAGCAACTGTGTTGAATTAGCAATGAGGAAAATATTTGGCATGAAAAATCACGATTGCCTACCTATTGCATTCAGTACCTTGTCAAAGCTGGTACTTGATCCGTTGATCGAAATAAATATATCCTTCACAAGTTGTGAGGTCTCTATCCAAGTGATTTACCATAAGCATGAGGTTTGGGTGTTTCATGAAGTGGGTTAAAAAGGATCTTAAGGATATTTGAAAGTAGGTTGGCCTCTTGCCATTAATAGCTTGATGAGGTGGCAAGGCTCTCATGGCTCACCTATGGCTTGGGAGTGGCTTCATGGCTTCCCTTTGGCTTGGCTATTTTGCATGAGAAAGGATTTTGAATTTTATGGGATATTTTGGTGGTGTTTTTCATGAGGACTAATATGGAATGATTTGATCATGAATTTAAAACTTAGGGAATAATTTTGATTAAATGGATGATAAAGAGACAAGAAATTATCAGGTGGGCTTTAGATTTTTGCTTTTGGAATTAGATGTGATGGGTTTGGGGTTCTAAATATAGGGGTAAATTTTGGCTAAAATGTTAAATTTTGTATAGGAAGATGTCATGAAGAGTTTGGAAGTGATTTCAAGTGATTTGAATTGAATTTGAAGGTCAATTTGGTGGATTTAGTCATATGGTTCAATTTGGAATTTGAAGGTCAATTTGGTGGATTTAGTCATATGGTCAAAATTGGGGCCTTTTGATTTGGGTAAAAATGGGCTTACATATGGGTCAAATTGGGCTTAAATTTTTTTAGATTATTATTAGGGATACTGAATTTTGGTTTAAAATTAAAATTGGACAAAATTGGGGTCAATTGGGCCAAGGTTGAGGCTAATTTGGGAAAATTGTGCCCTTAAAAACAAATTTGGGGCTTTTGGTTAACTTGGGTCAATGTGATGGCTAAAAATTGAAATTGGGAATATTTGGGATGAATTTGGAATTTTTGGAAATTTTTTTAATTTTTTTAATTTTTGCGTCATGAGGGACATTTTGGTAATTTTTGGCAATTTTGGGGTTATTTTGGGAATTTGATGATTTAGGTGAATTTTGGCCAATTTAAGTAGTGGTGAGTGGTTTGAGATGATTTTTGGGCAAATTTGGGATTTTGGGTAATTTTGGGATTTTTGGCAAAAATTAGGGTTGTATGGGTATTTTTGGTAATTTGGTGATTTTGGGCTAGAATGGGCAAGTAAGCCATAAAGTCATGTCAAACCAATTTGAGTCATGTGAGGATTCATTTTGGATGCTCAATATGCTGGTTCTAACCCTCTTCGCCAAAGATTAGGGGTATAGGTTCATTCATATGAGCTTTTCAACAGGAATCATGAGACCAAATCAAGGGGACTTAGGGTTTGGGGTAAGTAAGAAAGTTTAGTGTGTGCAAGCCATCTCAACCAAAACCAGACCACCCAGGGTTAGTCCTAAGGTCTGACCATCCTATGGGAGACTCCCCTTGAGTTTCCCCATACTAGGGTTGTCAAAACGGTTCGTTGTTCGCGAAGAGCTTGTGTTCGACTTGTTAACAAGCTCGTGTTTGGCTCGTTCACTAAGTTAACGAGCTGAACACGAATAAATATTTGTTCGTTTGTGTTAGGCTCGTTTTAGCTCAAAATATTATATATATATATAAATGAAGAAAATGAAATAAAATTTATTAAATTAGATTCAAATTTTGTTTTAAATCTTGTCTCAATCTTTAACATCTTATGGCTACGTGATTAGGGTTGTCAAAATGACTCTTTGTTCGTGAATGGCTCGTGTTCGGCTCGTTAAGCAAAAAGAGTCAAACACAAACACACTTTCTAAGCTTGAAATATAAACAAGCCAAACACGAGCTGAGCTTGGGCTCGCTCGTGTTCGACTCGTTTACACCCATACCCCATACTGATCCCACTTACTAAGTGCTAGAGGTTATGACCAATACGTGGAACTTCAAGTTGAGCAAAGAAGAGTTTAGAATTTCTAATGGCGAGGGTGTCTTCTAATCCTCTAGGAATAGTCAACAGAAAAAGTATATGGGCTACTAAAGAGGACAAAGCTAGACCTCAACCAAATGAGGTCAACAACACCTTTATTGTATTTATTCTATTATTATTTTTTTACTTTTTATTCAAACTTTTTTTACTATTGTAACAAAATAAGAGATTATAGGGAAATATTTTAGAATCTAAAGGAGAAAGAGAGAATAGTAAAATCTTCTTTTAAAAATAAAGTAAAGGTTTTATGTTCTTTCTCTTATATGTGCACCAACATTTTTTTTATAGTTTATCTATGTGGTGATTTGCTTTATAACTTGTCTATGAATAGTGAAGAGAGGTTCAAACCAATAAAATTGTTATTTATGAAAATCCATTGGGTAGTCATGTAATATGACTTTTTGGTTTGCAGCGTCATATCAATTTCCATTTGCAAAATTTTAATGTTCAATATTAAACTCATGTTGCATTCTTGTTTATTTTATATCATTTAGCCTATTATCATTGAATTTTAATATTTAAAATAAGAGTTAAAAGGATGTTGGCCTCGAGGCATGACCTCAATACTCTATAAATCATAAAGATTTGGTAAGCTATTCAATAACTTCAAGTAGAGCCATCAAAATTATATTATTGCCCAAAATTTGATTTTGAGTTATGAGATAAGTTTTTAATAGTATATTAATACCATTTTTAGGATTAGTTCAAGCTAAAAAATCAATTTAACAACTTTAAAGTAATTAATAAATTAGAATGCCATATTAACATATTCATATATGTTTGTGATGATGCACTTTTAATTTCCTTGCAAAATTCCACTAATTTCAAAATTATTTGGGGAAGGAATTACAAAAGCAAACATACACAAAAGAAACATTATGAATATTGGAGAAGATAACAACATAATATTCGTTCACATGATTAGAGTGAATTAGATTGTGTTAATTAAGCACCATCTATATGTCAGACGCATGATCATGATATGCGAAGAGTTTTTCAAAAAATTTCTGAAAAAGCTACACTTCTTAGAAGTTGAAAAAAAATATATATGATAAAGTAAGTAGTGTTCCTCATATTAGGCTCTAGAGTGTCAATCATTTCTTCAATGTTTGATATGGGATAAACTCCAGACTTTGTTGTATTGACCATACAACATAATTTAATCTTGGAAGATTTACATAAATACCTCTCAATTGGTATATATCTACATATTTAACACATATACTTGCAATTTTTACATATATGACATCTGACATGTTCATGAAAATGTGTATTTTTGCAGATGCCCCTTTAATCTTTCATTAAATGTACAAATGACAATAATCATTATCTGCAAAATTTATTATGCATCTAAATTGTCTGATTTCAACAATTTTTTTTAAAAAAAATTATTAGTGATATCAACCATCATGAAACCATAAATATTTTCTTTAAAATTCCAACAAATTATACATTAATAATGTTAGCAGAATATTATCCACTGAAGACTTACATATTACTAATGACTGACAAATAATATCTGTCGCAACAAGTTACTGCAAATACATGAATTTTTAACCTGATGACTTCACCTAATTTCTCTTTAATTCTAATTTCAATATAGGCCATCATCCCTCCATGTAGGGCTGTCAAAACGGCTCGTTGTTCGCGAACAGCTCGTGTTCGGCTCGTTAATTTCGTTCGATAAGTTAACGAGCCGAACACGGACTAAGATGTGTTCGTTCATGTTCGTTCGTGTTCGGCTCATTTTGGCTCGAAATACTACTCATCAAGTTTATATATATATATAGTATTTTAAAGTTGTATTTTAAAAAAAATCTAATTGTCTACAAGGCTACAAAGATATATAATCAATTAAAATATTTATTAAGAAAATATAATAAAAATTATTAAATTAGATTCAAATGGTGTTGTAACATAAATAATAATTTTTAAATCTTCCTCAAATCCTTATTGTCTTATGACTACATCATTAGGGTTGTTAAAAGGACTCTTTGTTCGTGAACAGCTCGTGTTCGGCTTGTTAAGCAAAACGAAAACGAGCCGAACACGAAAACACTTTTTGAGCTTGAAATATAAACAAGCTAAGTATGGCTCGCCCGTGTTCGGCTCGTTTACACCCGTACCTCCATGCCCTCAATGGCTCTGTCTCATCTTGATTAAGAAATTCATGCTCTGTTACTTCATTTCTTGTCAAGATTAAAACACCCTTTCATTTTTTTTCTTATATACATACATTATCCATTCACAGTGCTTGTGATGTCACTATGAGCATTACAATTATTGTCACTTTAGTAAGTGTTAATGTCTCTTTATCCATTCATGAAATGGTGCATTTCATTTTCTAAAATTTAAAATACTGACTTCACGTGAAAGTTTTGGGTCATATAAACATAAAAAGTAAATTTTAGCCGTTAGATATGCAGACACTCAGGAATTGGGTGATATGTATGAAAATACACCCCTTTTCTCTTACTTGCAATTGTGATTGAATGTTTGAATGTTTGAATGTTTAGTTTCTCATGGTGAGATAAATGCATGTGGGTAGGTGAATGAATATGAAGCAAATAAGAAATCAGGAACCCACCAACCTTCAATCCCCAGCATTAAAGTCTTGATTTAATGGAAGGCTGAGTTGATAGATGAAAGCCCTCTTCTGCCGGCCAAAAACGCAGAGCTGCCCCCCGCAGCTGCTTTCTTTCCTTCTCTCTCCTCACCTCCATCTTTTCCAGACACCCACGTCATTAATAATGAATCAATGCAGAGACATGAATGGAAGAGAGAGAAAGAGAATGTGGGGTGGTGGGGGGAAGAGAGAGAGAGGGAGATGTACTGTAGAGAACCCTGCAGAGATGGGAGTTCAAATTATTATTGAATGATTACTCCATGATGGGGTTATATATATATATATATATATATATGATCTGTATCATTCATACGGGACTTTTCTCAAGTACTTTGTCTCCCTCTGAATCTCAGTCTATTAAAACACTGCGGGCGCCGCAGACGACGACAGAAGGTCGGCACTCCCGGTATCCGAGGGCGTCAGGTCAATTCATTTGTCCTGGATGAATGGTCACGTGCTGTGGAAAAAGCTTGAGTAAAAAATGTTATGTAAGTTCTTAAAATATTAGCAAAGTCATTTCTTACAATATAAATGTTGAAAACAGAGAAATTTACATTCATATCCTGCTACTATGTCTTCTTATGTGTAGCGCTAAAATTTGTATAATTATATTTATAACATTTTTATTATAATACATGAGAAATATATGAAGGTCCCCAAACTTTACAATTTACAAGTTAAGATCCTAAAATATTTAATTTATGACTAAAAGTCTCCGTCAGGACTCATCTTTTAAATGGGGGAAGGGAGGTTACTGTGGCGATGAAAAGCCGGCCGGTCTTCTTGCCATTTTTTCATCAGCTTCATACCAGCTAGGCAGAGTCGAGTTACATGCAGTGCAAATTATGGTCGTAAGTCCAGGGGAGTTTGTGAAGCGGTAGGGT
Source organism: Phalaenopsis equestris (assembly GCF_001263595.1). Lineage (NCBI taxonomy): Eukaryota > Viridiplantae > Streptophyta > Magnoliopsida > Asparagales > Orchidaceae > Phalaenopsis > Phalaenopsis equestris. The sequence continues at coordinate 5,079,083 of NW_018164549.1, read as the reverse complement.
GGGCGGCTGAGGAAATATGACGCCAATGGGAAGTCGGCTGTTGGGAAGTGAGACGCACCAATGTTATCATCTGCTTTAACTGAAATCTCTTTGCCCTATATCTCATATGTACCTCCTCGGTCTCGGGAGTCATCTTCTTCACTACTGTTGGGGAGTATGAAGAAGGCGAACGGTCGGTAGAGCTGTCAATTTGGCTCGTTGTTCGTGAACAATTCTTGTTCGGCTCGTTCTTAACCCCAAGCGAGCCGAACACGAACAAATTTTTAACCTCGAAATGTAAATGAGCCGAACACGAACAACAGTTTGTTTGTTCGTGTTCGGCTCGAAATGGCTCGAAAAAAAAAATTACATAACTTTTTATATAACAATATATTACATAGTTATTTATATAATAATATATTATATATATTTATGTCTAAGTTTAAATCATAATATCTCATGTGGCAATGTAGTTAGTGTCTTCTTTTGTATAGATTTGATTCATGTTCGAATCTCACACTTTATATCTATTTTTCTCAATTTTAGTTTAACGAGCCAATTTCGAGCCGAACACGAGCCGAACACGAACACGAATATTTAAATCGAGTCGAACACGAACACACTGTTCACGAGCCGATTTCGAACACGAGCCAAGCCTGAGCTCGCTCAAGCTCGACTCGTTTACAGCCTTAACTGTCGGTCGTCGGGTTTTTGGAAGAACCATCAGAAGGTTAGCATCTTGTGATTTGCAGAACTCACACCAAGGGAGGGAGGTCAGGTAATTATTTGAGGAGTGAAATTCTTCTTAACCATAGATGCTTGAGGGATGTGTTGGTTGACAGAGAAGATGGCAAACACTGCAATGGAGTCTTAACAGAGACTTTTAGGCGTAAATTAAATGTTTCTGGCCCTTTACCTGTAAATTGCAAAATTTGGAGACCTCCAAATGTAAAAACCTCAAATATATTTTATTTTCTAAAATAATAACAATACAATTTTTATGGGATATTAAAATTTGAATGTTCCGCATGTCAATATTAAAATTTAGTAATTGGTTATGTAAATTCATAAGAATTATGTTGTATGTATTTAAAAAAGTTTAATATTGTTTTTTGCCCGCAATTAATAATTACATCAAACTATTAATTAATTATTTATTTTCTTATAAAAAATAGATTCTAAATTAAAATTTGGGTGTTGTAATTGTATATTTAGTTTTTTTCAAAACAAAATTATAACAATTTTGAATCCTTTTGAGATGCACGGTCTCATATTGTTCATGAGTGCATACAATTTTATAAACACTTTGTATCATTGCGAGAGAATGTAAAAAAAAAAACATAGAAAGAGATAGACATGAGTCCTAAGAGGAATCCTTAGGGAATGTATTAAATTCTTATCTGTAGTAAGCCAAGGAAGCCAGGCTCCAGGAAGATTTCCCGAGTTACAAGATTTCAGAGGAGAGAGAGAGAGAGAGAGAGAGAGAGAGAGAGAGAGAGAGAGAGAGACGGGAGCACCACCCTCTCATTTTCTCTTCCATTTTATACACAAGGGATAAAGGTAATAAAATAATCGACGTGGCATATCTCGTACTCAAAGATAATGACTGTTAATGATCTGATATCAAGGCGAGCCAGGGTCAGTTCAAATATAATTAATGTGGCTTGAAATTGACTCTGGCTCGTTATATTCGATTTCAAGCCGAGTCACTTGAAATTGAATAGAGCATAATCTGGTTTGAAATTGGAACGAGCTGGCTCAAATTGAGTTATTTGGATCTGTTTTAGCTCAGAATAGGCTCAATCCGACATAAAATTTGAAACTAATTGGCTTAAATTAAGTTATTTGAATCATTTCCAACTCGAAATTGACTCAAAATTTACTCGTCACTCATTATACTCAATTTCACTCAACATTTATATATACAATTTTTATAAATAAAAAATACTACAAACTGTTTTCGAGTTAGTTCGAGTTGATCCATGTATGGATCGATATCGACTCAAAAAAATTCAACCCAAAGTTTTAGCTAGCTTAAAAACTGACTCGTTTAATTTAATCTAAGCCAAAATTCAATCAATTTCTAAGTGATTAACAATTTTTTAGCAAAATTCAAAGCCTTAGGTAGGTTGCCTCGATTCAATCATTTTGTCATGTGGTTGTTTTTTTATTCTTTTTAAAAACTCAGAGTCACCAACTGTCTATATTTTTCTCATCTTCATATGGTTCCCTTTTTCAAATAAATCTCTATTGGGATCAATTAGAAGATGAATCAAAGGAGATGGGATATACAATGAAAATAGACAAATAAATTTTAAAAAGAAATATTGAAGGCTTATGTACATTAATCCTCGTGTGATAGGTCGAGAATACACGTCCGAACAATATTTAATTGAAATACCTCAAAAAAGGATATTCATGAAGAATCCATTTGTAAGTTATCCATAACCAGAGAACAAAAAAAATATTTTTAATTTGGGGTCAATAGCACTCCCAAAGGATTGTATCACTTTGCTTTGCATCTTGAAGATACCCAAGAATACTCTCGATAAAAGAGAAATTATTTACATTCTGTGATGGCTGGTAAATAGTTCACTAAATGGATGATTATTTCAACTACGATCATCTCGCCTCCACGGGAGACATAAGGAAGCGATGAATCCCTCATATCCACAAATGGATGATGACATGCCAATGAGCAAGGCCTAGAAAATAACCATGTTGACTTGACATGAACATTCCTATGCTTCAAGGTCTGACCAGGTCATAAGGACTGAGGGTGAATCGTTGTATCCCAAACAGGTGGTGATTTATTGGTAATAGGGTCCATCAAAACGACATCAACATAATCATAAAGTACGACTGGGCTCAAAGGAGCACAATAAAGGAGATGTAGGATCCCTAAATAGGTGGAGGTAGTCGGGTCAGGATCCCATAGTTTCGTCATCCGAAGCCATTAGAACACTTGGTCGATCTGGTCAAGAAGATAGTCAACCTAATTTGACAAGAGATCCTTTTTCAACAATCCATAAATTGCATCATCCGAGGAGACCTCAGTAGCCTTAAGGTTAAAAGAAGAAAACTCTAAGTCCTATGATTTTATAAAGGTAGAGCTCAAAGAAGTGGGACTTATACCTACCGAAATGGCGATGAAGTCCCTAGAATGGAGAAAAAAGAGAGGCCCAGGTGCATATAAAGGGCTTATAACTTGTCTGGCTCGGGGTAGCATCTATCACTCTAAGCGTGCTAGACAATCGCCTAAGAAGAAATCTATGTTAGTTCAGTCAAATTGAAGAAGCACGGATACTTTTCTTTTGGACATGTAATATGCAATGGTTAGAGTTTGTAGTTTCACAAAGCATTTTAACTTCTTAGTTGGCCATATTAGAATTAAATTAAGTTCAGAAGTTAACCAACATTATGGGCCATGAAGGCACAAGAAAATAATTAATAGAAAAATATTACAAAAAATTCATGATAAATCCACTACTACCTGCATCACAAAGACACAAAGAAAAGCTTAGCTGCTCTTTACAGAGAAAACCATAGCAAAAAACACCATTTGAAAATTCATTGCAAGCCAGATAAATATGAAAAAAACATATAAGAAATTGTTTCCTCTATGAACTTCATACATTTTCCTCTTATACAAACTCTCTCATAGCTCACAAAGTAAAGAGAAACTCTCCTTTAAAGGTTTCCAATTAAGGAAGAAGACAACCCTTAAAAGATCCCTCAAAATCTATCATAAGCTCTCTTCTTTCAACCTCCACGCCTTCTCTGATGTAGAAAACCTTTAAGAAGCACTAAGATTTGATTTTATAGCAAGAATCGCAGTTTGGGCCATTAATTTTCCTTCCAAAAGAGTTTACAGCTCATCAGCATGGTCAGGACCATTTTTGGTGTGGTCACACTGCTAAACTGCCAACAGTGTGGTCGCGTTGCTCTACTGCACTATATGGGATGGTCATGTCATTGCCAGTGTGGTCATATCGATCATGTTCAATAAGTGGTGTGGTCACACCACCTTTAGACGGGGCCACACCACTTTGAGGCACTTTTTCACTAGAATTTCTCGTTTCAACTTATTCATATTCAATTCTTGCATCCCTGCACAACATGAAAAAAATGCATTTCTCAAGTGAAAATATTTGTTAAATAAATAAAAATAACATGTAAATGTTTGAAAAATAGCAGGTAATCACGTAAAATTGACGCATGTCAGTAATTAGCATATTCGAAACTGAAATAGGTTTCATTGAATGGTGATAACTTGTTAACCAACCAAGAATTTTATGGTGATGTGGTAGGTAGACGTAACTGCTTTGAAAATGTTATGCACTGACTTAAGAGGATGAAATTATATGCATTAGGGCTTCTACAATGATGAATTTGGCTATCTCCTTGAACTGATGTTTTTCTTTGTGATTAGAAAGACAATAATTCTACATGTCTCCTTTCTCTCTTTAAGGAAATTGTAAAGCGATTCAAAAGTTACAACAAATCAATTGATAAAGATTCTCATTTTCTCCAAAGTTCCTTTGAATAGTATGTTTATGAAGTTTCTAGTATCCATCAAATTGCTACCAATCTCATTGTCCTCAATGAAAATAGTGAGTACAATAACATCATTAAAGGTGTTTTAACCAATAGGCTGAGCAACACCACCAAAAAATGTGACTGGAGGGTGGATCGGTGCGGTATGTTTCATCGAGTTGGTTGAATAAATCTCTTCTATCGTCAAGTTTTTCATAATATACTTTCATGAAGTTTTGGATCTGTCTCCTCCAAAGATGACTGATACAACTTTGACAACATGGACAACCCTTATCAAAGTAAGCTCATCATTGCTGCCCTCGATGGGTGATTTTCCTCATTGTTGAGTTGAGCTTTAGAAACCATGAACTCCTTCAGATTTTCTATTTTGATCAACTCTTTTATTAGGTTCCAAATATTATAATTCTCATTAGTATTAGAGTTGTGAGCATGATCTCAGTGATACCCATAATACTGATTGGGATCGTAGGAATTCATGCTTGCTATTATGGCAAAGGGCTTCTCGAAATAATCTTTATTATGAGTGGTCACTACAATTTCAACTATCAAAACTCTTAGTGGTGTGCTTTAATAAGAGGAGGGGTGAGTCATAGCAGCTTCCGAGTCATTTTTTATTTTCTCCTAACCAGTCTCTCCTCGGTACTTCTTTGATCTAGATTAGTGTGCTTCTCAAGGGTGCTTCATGGCTTCCTCTACTTAAAATAGCTCTTCTAGTCCTGATGATCATGATGAGATTAGTACTATTATTTCTCCCTATTTTTTGGTAATCAATAAGGTCCATGCTGAGAACTAGGCTCTGCTATAGAGACGTGACTGTTTACGAGCTCCAGAAGCCTTTTTAATGTCTTTGGCTTTTGCAAACTGAGTTCGTATCAAATCAGTCCTCATGCAGGCCTTGTGTTAGGGCTATGTGGGTGAAAACATGATTTAAGTCTTAAACACCCAGCATTTCCTGTTGAAAATGAGTGATGCAGCTCATTAAGCTCTCTGCAAGCTCCTAGCGTATTTTCAGGAGTGCTTGAGATTTTTTCAGAGGCTTTTGTGGCCTGAAGAACATTTTTTTAAATATACAAAAAAATATAATAGCTCCAACAAGGAGGTTGTTTAACCAGCGCATGGCCAATTCTTAATTTCAATTTCATGAAGAATAAATGTCATTTTAACATGTAGTTTACCTTAGGCACACAAACATTTGACTCAAAGGAAGTAAGGTGGTCGATGGGATCAAATTTTCCTTCGTAGGATTCCAGTGGCAAAATCCTAAACTTCTTGGTGTCTTGGGATATGAAATCTCTCTTGAGAATGAGTTCTTTAGCAATCTCTCTCTCCTCCTTCCTATCTTCCTTCTTCTTTAAAGTAGTTAGAAGAAAAAATTCACATTCTTCTTCTTTCTTCTCCAATAGAGTCAGCAAAACTTTCTTCTTATGGACATTTGAGGTCATTCATGTGTAAACTTTTCTTGTTTGAAGATTGGATCAAGAGCCCTTCTTGAGCTCTTCTTCCCTCAGCTCTTGATAAGTTATGGGCAGGCGGCTCTCGCCTTGCTTGCTCTTGCCTTGGTGCATTTTTCCCAGATAACTCTTGTCGCAGCATGTCCTCTATCTTTAGTGGATCTTGGCCAATGGCCCCTAATCTCAACAATCCAGCACATGCTTCTGACCGAAAATGGATTTAGGAGGCCGCCACCATGTTATTAATTTTCTTTCTCATTACTTCTCTCAACTCATTGATCTGTTGAGTCATTAATTTTCTATTACAATCCATCATTCCTTAAGCGCGTTCTTCAAACGGGAAGGGTTTCTTTGTAGAGTTTATTTATGAACTTCATGCTCACCGCACATTTCAGGATGTTGAATTCTTTTGCGGCGCGGGGTCTCAGATTGTTCATGAGTGCATAAAGCCTGTTAAAAGACCAAAATTTTTAATTCTTTTAAGACTTGAGATTTCGTATTGTTCGTGAGTGCATAAAACATAACAAATATATTGTATCATCGAGAGAGAAAGAGAGAAAGAGAGAGAGGAAGCGAGAGAGAGAGAGAGAGAGAGAGAGAGAGAGAGAGAGAGAGAGAGAGAGAGAGAGAGGGAGAGAGAGGTGATTAAAAAAAAAAAGAATAAAAGGGAATGAGAGTCTTATGGTTCCAGCAGAGAGGGAACCCTAGGGAATGTATTAAATTATATATCTGATAAGCCAAAAAAATTAAGCTCCTCAAAGGTTCCTCGAGTTAAAAGATTTGAGAGCGAGGGGAGAGGGAGAGAGAGAGAGAGACCCTCTAATTTTCCCTTCCCTTTTATACACTAGAGAAAAATGTAGTAAAATAATCGACGTGACACATCTCGTACTATTTGACTTCTTTCCCGGTGTCTTAATGAAAAGATCAATATGTAAATGTAAGATGTTGCTGGTACGACACTCATCCCTGATGCTTGGGCAAAAAGATCATCATAAATGTCAGACATTATTTTTAACAATAGATTGACATAGGTCATTACTAGTCATGATGTTTTTTACCGATAATTGCCCTTACATAGGTGGGTTGGGCCTTTCTTTTGGGGGCAGTGAATATAATCCGATCAGCATGTGAGCTCAGTTCAACAACATCAACATATGAGTTTGATTCAGTCATTACGACAAGTGAACTTCTAAGTAAAAAAAAAAAAAAACTTTTGTATAGCTGTATTTGTGTATGCCAATAACTTTATAGTAACATTTTCAAAATACTGATGATTTCATATAATGTTGACATAAATGGAATTTGATATAAAAAAAAGAAAAAATAAATGAATTTTATCCCAGCTATTTTTAAAAATACCAAAAAGTTGGAAGAGACTCGTCTTCCTATGACCTGCTACGATTCATCGAACCCGTGGCCGCCGTGTAATTATGTCAACAAAGCTCGCCAAATTGATTTGTCTACCGAAAGCATTTACATGCATACTGCCACATAATTTTTATTTATTTACAAATCTAGCATTAAAATATTTTAACATTACATCAATATAATTCACTATTACTAACTTTTTTAAGAATTGAAATACACATTTTTTTTATAGCACAAAAGTATTATAGTTGTAAATATTAAATTGTAGGTGTTAAATATATAAATACATAAAAATTGTGTGATATGTATAAAAAATTCCTTAATATTTTTTTTGGTAGAATTTTTGGAAATAAGAATTTACATAACCAATAACTAAACTTCATTAAGTTCTTTTCTTAATAATAGATAAAAAATGTTGTTTTTGGTTTGATATTAAAGATTTGAGTGCAAAGCATGTAAATATGAATGTTTAAGGGTTACATTTGTAAATTCATAAGAATTATGTGATATGATAATATTTTCAAAATTCAGTGCTGCTTTAATATATGAATTTATTTAATTTTCTTATAGATAGGATAATATTTTCTTAATTAAATTTCTATTGTAAAGTGGCACATCAATCTTCATATAAGAAGTATTAAATTGCATAAATAAAATTAGGTGATGGAGGAATTAATGAGTCAGTGTGCGCCTATTGCATAATCACATTCTATTTATGGAATAGCATTTGCAAATAATAATAATAATAATAATAATAATAATAATAATGTACTATATTTGGAAAGGGAATGAACCTTGCATGAATGCAATAGTTTGATTAGTAGATATCACATATAATTTTAAAATTTGATGGTCCAACAAGAGTCTGGGCAGGCCTAGGGGCAAGTCAGGCGAAGTACAAGGAGTCGGATCCAACTGGCCAAGAACAAACAGTTGAGTACGAGTTGATGAGCATGAATGTCCAAATACAAGTAGTTGGATACACGTAGGTGATCACATAGCGAATGTTACCCTGGTGAATTGTTCAACAACTTCATCGCCTCGCCAAAGACAACATTGAATGGTCCAGGCGCCCCAAGAGGCTATAATCTATTTACTCATGATGGAGTGTTTTGTGGCGAGTTCTCAAAACATACAACTGACAAGACAGTATACGTGACATGATGAAGTGGTAGATGATACAATCTCGAATACGGCATCAACATAGATATATAAGACGCCCGAGATAATATAAGGTATGTGTTCGAGCCAACAAATATCAAAGTTGAGTCGAGATTTCAAAGAGCTCGAGGTATAATCACAACCAATATCTAATACCGACATATGAAGGGAATGAACTAATGTTCAAAAGATATTCCATTGAACCGTTACCTTAACATTTAATATAATCAATTCCTCTACTTCTTTCTCAAACCTCTTTTCTCTTTTCTACAAAAATGTATAGATTTTCATGTTCTTATATATATATATATATATATATACACACATAAGAACTTGAAAATCTATACATTTTAGTAGATCTGTGGCCGCAAGTATTGAGTTGTGGCAAGTCACAATCAAATTTTGGTCTCATATTTGTAAATGAGGGCTAATGTTGATCAGTATAAATGAGTGCTACTCAATAAAAATAATGAAAATCTATATAATTTAGATCGATAATGCTAGTGTATCAAAAGAGCTTGATTTTTTTTTTCTTAGCAGCGATAACTTTAGGCGATCGAGTTGAAGGAGATTACGTTTGACAAGTTCTTCTAAAAAGAATCATTAGGTTTCATAGTCAGTAACAAGAACTAAAGTTTATCATTCGAGTAACTTGGTGGGCACAAATGAAATTGTGTATCATAATTATTATTATGACACTTCTAGAAGACAACTTTCGTCAATATTATTTGTATGATTACTTGCATGCAATCATGTGTTTAATTATTATGTTGATTAGAAAACATCATGGCCAGCCATGGTCTTGGGGCAAAGTTTATCCTTAGTGAAGTTATGTTATTTTTATTATATTATCCTATTTTGTTCACACTCTTTGGGCTAGTTCTTTCCCCAAATTAGTTTTAAGCTTTTGATTAGACTTATGTTTGACAAAGCTAAGTTTTTTAACTGCATTTTTTTAATAGGATTATGCTCTTTTTGATCTTACTAACTATTTCAAAGCCTTTGTTTGGGAACCTTTTAAAAGTTATTCATGTCACTCTGAAATTAATAGATTCTATTAAGGTCTATTCATAAAATTTTAACTAATTCAATCTATTATTTAATTATGTTTTATAGTTGAACACTTAGTTATAATATACATGTACCCATATCAATATTTCTTTTCTTTTGAAGCAAGTTATCTTTATTTAGACTAGTTTTGCACTATGAAAATTTAGCCTTTCATGGGAGTTTTAAATCTTTCTATCTCTCGAGCAATTTATTCCTCTTAAGAACTTGAATTATAATCTACATAGTTATTGTTTTGAACTACTTCTCTTCATATTATTATATTAACAAATGTCTGAAATCAGACATCACAAGTTAATATAAAATAATCTCTTTAGTTTTAGGATTTAACATGTTCATAATAGTTTGATTATCATTATTGAGTGATTGTCCGCTTAATAATGAAAGTTATTCTATCACGATTAGATCTCATGTGGTTGCCCAAGCATGTGAGTAGCTTAAGGCATGTCCCCTTATTTTAACTTTTAAAATGAACTTAAATATTTTAGGCCATATGCAAGGCCATTTTTTAAATCTTTTAATTTTTATCTTTTATAATTTAGATATATATTTTTTTAACATCTATCTGTTCTATCAATTTTAATTATAAAATATGTAAAAAATTTGATAATAAACGAAAATTAATTTCAATAGATTTCTGAGATGACCTAGCTTGGTAACCCATCATAGTCTTATGTGAGTTGACTCTTACAACATCAATACCTTCATACTAGCAGGGGTGTTATGACAAGTCAACCCCCTTAGCCATTTGGTGTATGGATAAGGTGTAGCTAAGTTGATATTTTGTTAGAGGATATTCTTTATGAATGTCTTATAACATGTTGTGTTTATTTAAGCTAAGTTTTCTTCTTATTTTTATATTTAGCTAGTTTGGATAATTTTTTTCATGTCATTGCAGGAAAACCCTAAAACTGACAGAAAAATCAACAACTTTTTACACGTCAGAAAAATTGCTCTAATTATCGACACTTTTGTGACGACATAACTACAACATAAACTGTCGTTTATCAACAATATTTTATTTTTTGACTATTTTTTAATTATAACCAACGGGATAACTCATTTGTTATAAGCAAATATTAAACGAGGACTATAGTTCATCGATTATCTTTGAATCTGCCATCTGACGGGGTTTTAACCGACGAATTTTCTTATTAAGTTATGAGAACGGTCGTTGGTAATAGTTTTATTAACCGACACAATTAAAGCCATTGATGGACCGTCAGAGCTAATCCTATGTCTCTCCCAAAACCACTTGCCTCCTAGTTTTGCCCTAATCTCTCTCCCAGCCCTCATCTTCGCCACCTGAAACCCTCGCCTCTCCCTGAAACACTTTGTCCGCCTCGTCGTCTCCACCTGATTCCCTCTTCATTTTTTTCCAAAATCATCACCTTTGTCTCTAAATCCTTAGCCATACAGCTGGAATAAGAACTAGCTGGGAACACAGCAGGGGGATCGCAACTTAAAGTGACCGAAAATCCCATTTTCTTCTCCTTTCGCTCCTCAACTACTCGAAACGATTGAGTAAAGTAACATGTTATCTTCATTTTTATTTTTATATTCATTTGCTTTGAAGAATGTGTTTAGGGTTTAGGGTTTAGCAACTAGAAGGTTTGCCATTTCCTATTCCAGCTGGACTACATCTAGGGCTGTGAGTTTAAAACATCGTTTATAGCTCGAAGATTGATTCAAATTTTGGCTCAAATTAAAATAAACAAATCGAGCTATGAGCCAATATTTTGGATCAAATTTTTTTAGCCGAATTTGAGCTAATCCCCAGTTTGGCTTGAAATCGGATCATTTACAATATTTGACTGTGAATTTAGCAAATTTAGCCTTAAGATTGTTAATCACTCAAAAAATTGATTCAAACTTTGGCTTTAATATAGATCAAATCAAACTAAATGAGCCAATCTACGAGCAAAAATTTTGGATCGAATTGCTTTCGATCTCGGCCCAGCTTAGCTCAAAATTAGATCGTTAACAACCCTAATTACATCAATGATCGACTTTAAACACATGTGATTTTGTTTTATTTATGGATGCACTTATTAGACATTTACAGAAGGATGCACCTTAGTGTATGCTTTTTGTCGGTGATATCCTTCATGTGGATAAGACTATATAAAGAGTTTATGAAAAACTTAAATTATGGAAGCCGATATTGCTATCTAAAATCCTTTCATTGAGAATATCTAAAACTGAATACTTGAAATATAATTTTAGTAGTAGTAGCTTTAGTGGTAGAGTTGTAACTACAAGTGATCAAATCATTTCAAAGGTGTGAACGTTCTAGATATCTCAGTTCTCTTATTCAAAGAGAGGGTGATATAGATAGGGATTTGATTAGTATGTTTCAAGTTGTTTAGTTGGAACCTACATTATCTTGGCTTGATGTCGGATCATTTAACATCTTAATATGTTTTTTTTTTGTCGAAGATCATTAAACGGTCGAGTATTGACTCAAAACTGATTAAGACATCTCCTTCTAATAGTGTATGTTATTGTAGCTACACCAGTCCGCTCACATATATATTTACTTCATATTTTGTCTCTAAGTGAAAAATCAATCGCAAACCCCATACAGATCACTAGCTTTACACTTGTAGATATAATGTGAATAAAATATGCTCGTGCATGAGTTTGTGTAGCTATAGTGAGAAACAAGATTTGTGATAAAATATTGATAAATGTTCATTGATTATCAATCTTCGACAATGCCAACAGCCTCAATATGTTGTTAACATTCTGATTTCAAGCTTAACTGTTGTTGGCTCTAGATAAATCTGAGCCAAAATTAAATTCAGTTAATTTTCAAGAAGTAATTATTGTTTCATATTAAGAAAAAGTTATTCCAACATTTTATTTAAACTTCATTGTCTCTTTCTAATATTTTCTTCAACTGTAGCTACTCCAACCCTATCACGAGCATATTTGTTTTGTTTGTTGTTTCAAACTATCAAGTCATTCATAGAACTAAACATGCTCGTTATCGCAGCCCTTACGCGATTGACTAAACACCTAAAAATATTTTCTTAATAGAAAATATTTCATAAGATGTAAGCATTTTCACTGCAACCTCCAGTGCAAAGTCTAATTTCCACAACTAGAGTGAAAATTCACTTCAAAATCTAATTTGTCAGTTTCAAGATGGTAATTTACATTAAAATCTAAATTTCATTGTCACAATTATCATTTGGCAAAAGGCAGGAGTTGGAGACCCAAAAAACTGTTGTCGACAAGCTCACTAAGCCCAAAGCAAAATATTCCCTTAGTTTGTCCGACCGAAGAATAATTTGTGACTGGCTCTAATCACTAAAATTCCTGAGCATGTATGCTTTGAATTTCAGCCATTGTGTTAATGTGGGTGCTGAAAAAGTTTTTGGAATGAAATGTCACGACTATCATATCTTTTTACAAATTTTAATGATAACTGCATTTAGTTGTTTGCCGAGTGAAGTCCTTAATCCATTGATTAAAATCAATGTGTTCATCGAGGAATTATGTCCAACTAGTTTGAAGATTTACCACATTCGTCAGCAAAAAGCAAACATTCTTGTAACACTTTGCATGCTTGGAAGAATATTTCAGCCTAGTGTCTTCAACTTGATGGAGCATCTCCTCATACATATACCCCATGAGGCATTAATTAAAGGTCCAATACAACATCGTTGGATGTATATGTTTGAGAGGTAATTACATTGAGACTAGATTGTTAGTCACTCATTTATAAAGAATATTGGTAATTTGTAATGAGCAACATTTTTTTTAGATTTTTGAATAAATTTAAGAGAACTATGAACAATAAGTCCATAGCATATGGATCGATATGTGAATCATATTTACTATAAAAGATAATGACATTCTGCTTCTACTATTTCGTGGAAGAAAAAGTATACAAAAAAGTCATTGGGTTTGGTGTCATCATCGATCCTTTGTATTTTCTAACAGTTATGTGAAGCATCAGGAAGGTGCACATCATGTTACCTTAATGATCAGAAACTTCAAACAGTGACACTCTTATGTTCTACTTAATTGCCATGAGGTACAAACCTTTATTAAGTAAGACATTTTTCATTATAATTTTTAACTCATTTATATAAAAAATGTCATGATTAACTATTTTAGTGATATTTCAATGTGTGAACAATTTATTCGTGGATTCGTTAAATTTAGTTGAAGATGATGACACGAGCAGAGAGATCGAGAAAAAACTTACCCTAGTGGTTTACAATGCATGTGAGTTAAAATTGACATATTCATTACTCATGTCACATGGGGTTTTTCATTAATAAAAGATTTCTTATGTATATATTAATAAATTCATGATTGGAGAAATGGAGTGCTAGATCAGATGTTGATAGATCTTGCTTGGAGACCTATGCGCATCATGAAAATTTAGCAAATTTATGATGTAAATGGGTACAAGTTTCATACGAGATTCTGGTTTGAAGGAAAAAAACTTTTAATTATGGCGTTTGTGTTAAAGCAAAAGATAAATCGGATGATGAGATACACTATCATGAGATTCTGGAAGAAGTTTTTGAAGTATCTTATCCATACTCTATTGGAGGAAGTGTATTCATATTCAACTGTACTTTGTATGATCCTGTTCCTAATCGTGAAGCAAGGGTAAACCAACTATATAGTATCACAGAAGAGAATAAACAGAAGATACGCTAAATTTGATCCTCTCATTATAGCTCGACAGGTGAGTCGGGTTTACTATATTCGATATCCACATAGAATAAGAGATAACATTTATTGGGCAGTTGTTATTTTGAGTAAATCAATGGCCACCATTAATATTTAGAATAATATTGAAACTGTCCATCAAGAAATTGAAATGACATGTTTTTGTTTTTCACTTGATGCAATCGATGAAGAGTGATACTGCTTCCAGGTAAAACACCCACTGGGGCTCACGCAAGTGCACATATCATATCCGTATCATAACCTCGCTTTTCTCAGGATCCATCCGACACAGAACCCCTAAACCAAGCTTGTTCTTTCTTAGGCCTCACCAAGGCAAGCCCAAGCCCATAACCTTGGTTGGACTGGTTTAGGGTTTTGACCTGGTGATAGAGCCATGTAGACCTCCGTAGGCAAGACTGCCCTAGGTCACCCAAATAAACCCTAAACCCTAGGAACCTTCCTATAGACCCTAGGAGCCACTTTGACAATTAAATTAACTTTGGGAGAAGGGTCTACTTAAATTGATTCCTAGACTCACTAAAGGCCTCCTAACCCTAAAAAACCTTAAAAATCACTTAAAACCCTGTCACACCCTTTTGACCCCAAATTTTGGTGGCATCATGTTTGGTCAAAACTAATTGGGACTAGCCTAATTTTGGTCAAATCATCACCAACTGACCACATTCCCATCCAATTGGACCTCATCCAACATGGCCTTGATATCACACCATGTGGTGAACTCAATTGGCACCATGAGGTCAGCCCTTATAATTCAATTAATTAATTAATTAATTAATTAGGAGGATTATTAGATTCCATTAGGGCTTAAATTTGGGCCAGATCAAACTCATTAGACTAAGCCCAAAACCCTAAAATTTAACCCAAAGCAAATGACCCATAAAGCTCATAGCCCATTCTTGATGGGTTACTTATGACTCAAGACCACCCAACATGACATGTGGGTGACACTACAAGACAACCCAAGTCAAGTCCAATCACTAAAGGACAAAACCCAACTTGAACCGTTAACCTCTTTAGGTCTAACCCACATTAGATCTAACCCCCAACTTAAACTCCTTAGGTCTAACCTATATTAGATCTAAACCCTTAACATCTTTAGGTTTTACCCACGTTAAACATAATTTAATCCCTTTTTTTCTAACAATAGTAGACCTAAACCCTAACTTAAACTCTTTAGGTCAAACCTACATTAGATCTAAACCCTTAACTTCTTTAGGTCTAATCCACATTAGGCCTAAACCCTAACTTAAACACGTTACATTAGACCTAAACCCTTAATCCCTTTAGGTCTAACCCACTTTAGAGTCAAACCCTAACTTAAACTCCTTAGGTCTAACCTACATTAGACCTAAACCCTTAACCTCTTTAGGTATAACTCACATTATACCTAAGCTTTAGCATAACCTCTTTAGATCTAATCCACATGCGACCTAATCTAAATTGTAGGTCTAACTCACATTAGACTTAACCTTAAACTTTAGGTCTAAACAATATTAGACCTAACCTTAAACCCTAGGTCTAACCCACATTAGACCTCACCTTAAACATTAGGTCCCCGGATGACCTTTAATTTGAATTTTAAAAACCCTTCATAAAACATACATCAAAATTCATGCATGATAAAAAATTTGTTGATGACACATATAACATTAGTTTGCCACAAAGATTGTAGTTGAATGTTGTAATAGTAGTTGGCCACAAAGAACGTAGTTGAGGCCTACAATAACATCAATTAACCACAGAAGCCATAGTTGAAATCTATAGCATTAGTTGCCCATATAGGCTGTAGTTGGGGCCTGCAATAGCATCAGTTTTCCACGAAGGTTGTAGTTGGAAGTTATAGTACTAGTAGGCCACATAGGCCATAGACGAGGACTATAATACCATTAGTCTGCCATAAAGACTATAGTTGGAAGTTGTAGTAATGGTTGGCTATATAAGTTGTTTTTAAGGATACAATAGAGTTAGTAGGCCACAAAGGCTATAGTTGGATGTTGAAGTAGCAGTTGGTCATATATGTCATAGTTGGGACTTACAATAGCTTCAGTTAGCCACAAAGGCTGTAGTTGAAAGTTGTAGTAATATAGGTCATATATGTAATAGTTAAGGGCTACAATAGTGTCAGTTGGCCACAAATGTCGTAGTTGGAAGCTGTAATAGTAGTTGGTCACATTGATTGTAGTTTGGGGCTATAATAGCTAAAAACTATAGTAATAGTTGGTCACATATGTCATAGTTGTGAGCTGTAATAGTGTCAGCTTGTTATAAAAACCATATTTGGAGCCTATAATAATACTTGGCAACAAATGATCGTAGTTGGGGGTTGTAATATCATCATTTGGCCATAAATTCCATAGTTGGAATCTATGTTAAAACTTGGCCACAAAGGCTGTAGTTGCGGTTTGTAATAATTTAAGTTGGAACCAAAGGTTGTAGTTGGAAGGTGTGTTGGTAGTTGACCATATGGGCCATAGTTAGGGGCTGCAATGACATCCATTGGCATTGATGTCGCAATTTGTCATCTGGTCTCTAATAAGATGTTATATTTTATGATCACATTTGGGATATAATGTTATTAACCAAGGTGTAGCTGACGGTGGTCGACCGTGGCCAATGAGTGTTGATCAAAGTTATTCGACGACTATGGAGATTAGAAGTTATCACTAGGTCTTCAATATCACAATATATATTACGATCGCATTTGGGATATAACATTAAGAAGAAAAAGGACTCTAACGATGGTGAGCAGGGGCGACTGACGGTGGTCTATGACTACCAACAGGCTATGTTTGATAACATTCGGTGGCTATGGAGGATCAAATCTTTCATCGATTCATTAATATGGTGTTATATGTTACAACCATAATTGAGATATGTTTTAGGAAGTAGGGGTCACCGATGGTGTCCAGTAAGTGATGATTGAAGTAGGCCAACGGTCGGCGATCGACGATAATTGACAGTTACAGAAGTTGGAAGTTATCATCAGTTCTTCAATATAACATTATATGCTATGACTGTATTTGGGATGTGACGTTAACAAGCATGGGTCACCGACGACGACAATCAGGGGCGGCGGGTAGTGGTCGATAGTGGCTGATGGGTTGTGGTTGACAACTTCAAAGGCTGAAAGTTATCGTCTAATCTGCAATAGAGTGTTATATGTTATGATTATATTTAAAATACAACATTATCAAGCAGGAATCACTGATGGTGGCAAGCAAGAGCGGACGACAGTGATCGATAGCGGCTGACGGACAATTGTTGGCAGTGTTCGACGATGATAGAGACTAGAATTCATGATTGAGTCTCCAATATGACTTTATAAATCATGACCATTTTGAGATATGATGTCAGCAAGTAGGGGGCGTCAATAGCGACAAGTTGGGGTGGTCGGAGCTGGTCGACGACGGTCGACTGATAATAGTTGACGGTGGTTGGCGACTACAAAAATTGGAAGTTATCGTTGTTCTTTAATCCATAATAGGATTTGAAATTCCTTCTCTTCTCCATGGAGGTAAGGACATTTTGGTCTTTTGACGAATAACATCCTCAACGACCTAATCGGGCTACTCATATTGACCCCCCTTAATCATAGGATATTTTTTAATGATTTGAGGGCCTTAATGACCTTGAAATTAAATGAGCTTGGACTCATTGGATTCCTCTAGTCAAAATGCTCGGTTTGACAATAAAATATCAAATTTGAACTTCATTGGACCACTAAATTGACGATTCCAAACTTCAAAAAGTGATTTAATGGCTTTGATTGGACTCGAATTGAACCAATTTTAGTATCATTGGGTTCATCTTATCGAAACAGTCAGTTTGACTATAAACCTGTTGAAATTGGGTCCCCAGATGACCATGATTTGAACTTTGAAAATCCTTCATAAAACATGCATCAAAATTCATGCATGATAAAAAAATTTGTTGATGACACTAGGCTATTAGATATATTTGATGAGAGAGATCTTTCCAAGTCTATTCTAATAAAATTTTAAAATGACACCTTAGAAATTTTTGTAAAAATGATAGTTTGCTCATGATGCTAACAAATCTTCTTATTAGATAAAAATAAATCCATCATCTGTATTAAAACTAAAATTTTATGTATTTTGGCTTTAATTTTAAATCATATACAAAAAGCACTTTCTTCATTATATGCATATAATTCATAACAAACCATATCAATTTTATTAATATATATAACCTTAATAAATATTTTCTAAAACAAAACTTCTAATCTCATACACCCAATTGTGCTAATTTTCTAACTGGCTTATATTATGAATACTTTTTAGGAGTATAATACATGCACTAAAAGTCATTCCCTAATTTTCTAAATTTCTTGCTAAAATTTTAAATGCACTGAAGAAAGACTCAATTTTTAAATACATTCATACTGCCACATCTATTATATCACATAATGAATAAATAAAATACACATATTCATGCCAAATCATTAACATTTAGGAGTTAGATATGTAATGCATAAGAATTGAGTGGTATGTATATAAGTCTTACTTGAAATATTTACTCATGGTTGCCAAAACCTATTTTATTTTCATCAATTACAATATCATGACCTGTTTATCAAGCTATAAGAAGAAATCTCATGGTAAAAGTTCAAAAAAAAAAGTTAACAATAATCATAAGAGCAAATATAAGAATACATGGACTTGGGATAATGTTTCTTTGCATTTTGTGTGAAATATAGTACAATATTGTGTGAAATTGAATGGAGCAGGATCTAACTCAAATTGAGTTATTTGGATAAGTTTCAGCTTGGAATTGGCTCGAGGCAGTTCAAAATTGAAACTAATTGGTTCAAATTGAGTTAATGGATAATTACATGCAGGGCCCTCCAAATATTGTTATTTACAAATCAAGTACCTAGATGATTTTTTGAACTATAAAACCGATGCATTTATTCGTGTCATGATCAAACCGTTAGGAATTTAATTAAAAAAAAAAGGTTGGAATTTTATCATCACCTTTGCTATTTGAGTTAGAATTTAAAAGCGGACTCGAAAAAAATTCGATCGAAATTTGACTGATAACTTAACTCTTCTATTTGGAATTGATTTTAATAATCTTCGAGTTAATTTTAGAGTCCTGCTTTTAGAGAAAATATTACATCCAGACTCCAAAGTGCAGTCCTATAATGAGCCTCACCTGTCAAATAAACCCCGCCCAATACACTAATGACTGCTTTTATGCCTTTGCCACTCTACTCTTCACAACTCTCCTAGCTCCGATGGCCGCTGCTGTCATTTGTTCCCTCTCTGTCTCCTCTCCTCTACATCCCAACAAAACCCCGAGCATTTTAGTCCCAGAAAACTCTCTCCCCAACCTTCAAGTCTCCCCCAAGAGCCGCACGCTCCTACCACGTCCTTTTCTCTGCTCCCGAAACAGCCCCATCTTGCACAGATGCGCGTCAGTTTCCGGCAAAAACCTCTCCGCTGCTCCACCGTGCACAGGAAATTATGAGGTTTTATAGACAATATCGACTTTCTTGTTTCTTTCCATCCCTAAACAATTGTTCAAAATGAGAAATTTTCGTACTTTTGTAATGCCCTAAGCAAATGATTTGAATTTGACGTCAATTTTTGTTCGATTCTACGCCTCTTAAAACTCTTTAAATAAAGCGCTGAGTGCGGTGCAGTTTTCTGATGGCGCCACAGAAGTGGAGCTAAGATTCGATATATCAGCCCTTGGTGTTGAGAGCTCCGATGACATATTTGTTGATTTGGACGATAGTTCTCTGCTAATTAGGGTTAAAGCTTCTGGTACTCTTAGAACCCTAATGCAAACGGATTGCTTGTTTGAGAGGGTAAAACCAGCTGAAACTATCTGGTTGGTATTCAATGAGATTAAATGGTTTGCCATCTAATAGTTTTTTTGTATAACTCTGCTAAATCTTCCAGGTACATTGATGAGGATCAACTGGTTGTGAACCTAAAGAAGCGTGAGGCAGAACTCTGGTGGCCCGATGCCATGGAATCCTGGGATTCCCTCAGATTAGGGGCTCCACAGCTCCTTAAAGGAACGTCAATCTACGTCATTGGAGAATCCACAGAAATTAATCAAGAAGTTGCTAAAGTACTTGCTGTTGGCATCGGGTATGCAGTTTTTACTTGTAAATTTTATTTGGGCATTTACATGATGACCATTTAAACCTGTGTATTTAAATATCTAACATCTAAACTTAGTATTTTATACTTATATCACCCAAATCTTTCACATTACATAAAAAACACCACCAATGTAACTACTAAAATGTTAAATACACTTTTTCATGCATAGTTAAGATGGTATGTATGTAAAAATTGAAGTTTAGGTGTGTAAATTCATAGGAATTGAGTGGTATTTATGTAAATCTTTCTTTTTTTACTTTATCTTTTGTTTTGAAATATTGAAAGTTTCTTTATCTGCATTTGATGGGTTATTTGATCTAGTTAATGTCAAGTAGGTCTTAGGTATGCAATTATGCTTCTGTTCTAGCCGTTGCATACTGACAAAACTCAGAACTATTAATGTAATCATGTATAGTATTCTTTATTTGTTAGGACAGTAACTAATATGTTTGTCTTAATATAGTTTTTTTTCCTTTGAAAATTTATGAATTTTTAAAGGTTTGGAAATGAAAACACTCTCAAGGATTTCGATACATCCAACTTGACTCAATTCTGTGACTATATTAGATATTTATATATATATTTAAAAAAAAAGGCAAACTTGACAACAGAAATACAGACTTAAAAATTTTTTAATGTAGTGTTTGTAGATTCATGCAACGTTCATTATTTGAAGTAACAGGAACAAAGGCCCTATTATTTAACTCCAAATTGGGACATCTACAAATCTTCAAAAATAAAGCAAAACATCTATATTTGAAATTTAGGAAACATTCCATTGAGAGTTTCTACTCATGCTTCCTCTCCTAAATATTCTATTGGGGGGATTAAATGGGTCCATATCATCAAATATGTACCAATATTAGTAGTTGTGGCCTGCATCAAGTGTTAGACAAACGTGAGACAAACCAATAAACTAGAATGTGATTGTATAAGATTTTGTCTTC
This sequence comes from Phalaenopsis equestris, assembly GCF_001263595.1. Taxonomy (NCBI): domain Eukaryota; kingdom Viridiplantae; phylum Streptophyta; class Magnoliopsida; order Asparagales; family Orchidaceae; genus Phalaenopsis; species Phalaenopsis equestris. The sequence continues at coordinate 5,057,699 of NW_018164549.1, read as the reverse complement.
TTTATTCATATTTATCTGCAATTTGCTTCGTACATGTCGGCGTTTAAAAAGGGGGGAGTTACGTTTG